>NC_050195.1:8513261-9113261 GCF_008315115.2 Sander lucioperca | reverse complement strand
TTGTGTGTCAACACCCGCAAGAAAGGCACAACTGAAGCTGCAACCACCACTGCTGCCCAGAAAACCATTGACTTCCATAGGAAACACTTTTGTTATGATCTTAATTTTCAAGCTCAGCTTTTAAGTGAACGTAGATGAGCATTTCTAGTTGGGCTCAGAATCATTGGAAGTTTTAACATCTACAGTTCCATGAACGTTGAGCAAATTCGCTGATGAAGACCATGTCATATGGTCAAAAGCTAAGGAACTGGGAAGTCAACAGTTGGGAAGTCGTTCTTCCGACTTTGCCGTGTTCACGAGCTTTAAGTCGTATTTTGAAAACAAGTCGTGTAGCGAAATTTCTGCTGACTTTTTGAGTTGTTCCAACTTGAAGGGGCATTCAGGTGAATTTTCACACAACAGCTTAGCATCTCAAAGGCATACATGTATTTATTTAACTGTGTTAAAGTATTTTGGTGATTTAAACAAATTGTTTTTCCATTAAGTGAATGCTTAATGAGAACCATGTTTTGGGCCATGATCACTGGGATTTACATGTGTATCTAAATGGCATACAGTATTGTGACAAATTATGTAAGCAAAAACAAGTCTTGACCCGGTAAAATCTTGTAACAATAAAAGGATGTGTCAGGTACTGTAGGCCTTGCCACACATCTGGAATATTTGATTATGACTATGGCCAATGCATCCAAAGGAATTAATCTGAGCCATGTCGAAACACTAACACAACTTTAAAGGAAAATGTTGTCATTTTGACTTAATAATAAGACTTAATAATAATGATGATAAATAACTTAATTTGCACTTAAACAGCTCTGTAGCTGTGATTCGGCATAAACCCAAGAGCTTTCAAAATATCTCGTCAGAAACCTAATAGTGAGGTCACAAACTATTATTATTATCTATTTTGTTTTTTATCCAGTCAAAGTTCAATGCATTCCAGCCCCTGGCAGCATTCCAACATCCTCAGACCCAGTGATGCTACTTATTTACCACCTTATGTCATATTGTGTTTAATCTGTTGTTTCCCCTACATTTACATGCTGTTACAGTAAATCTCTGTCAACCTGCCCTATCTGCTCGCAGCGTCAATTTACTGATTAACATCTATTGGGCACTTTGACTGAATGGGAGACAGCTGGGCTGCGAGTTGATCAAAGAGGGAAAGATGTTTTGCCTCATCAGCCATGATGAGGGGAAGCTGTAGGTGCAAACACCCTCGAACAGCTTCATCCTTGGTCTAAGAGGCTGGGAGAGAGGCCAGGGAAAATGGTGGCATCGCAGCTCACCAGCTGGTCACACACACAAGTAAAGGGTTTGATTTCACCTGGACACTTAGCACAGGCGTTTCATTAGCCAAGGCTGACACACTGTGGTGTCCCTCTCATTAGGAAGTTGTTACTCCACCATTCTGGCAAAGTGGACAGGGTGGCTGGAGAGACCCAAGATGTGTTTAGAAATTAAGAACTAAGACATGTTTGTCTATTTTAGGGTAGCTTTTAGCTAAGATAAATTACACTTTAACTAATCAACGATAGTGTTTAGCAATAAAAACTCAGATAATTCCATGCAACTTCCCTACGTCATCAAACGTCATGTTTACAATCCATTGTTGTGGTTGAGAGAACCCTAGCAGCAGAAAGTTACATATTGTACATTTAAGGTGTGAATGACAAAGATGAGAAAACCAGTCATGTTTGTTTGTAAAAAAAAAAGTAGTTAAAGAGTCTGTAAAGCAGTCTGTAAATCCATTCTCAATAAATGTTTTAAAATTATACTTTCACCTTAATGTTTCTGGTCCAAACACACACTGGGAGCTTCCCAGGACAATCATAGGGTGACCATTTTTTGCCAGTTTTTTCCTGCCAGTACAGACACCGATCAAACCACCATCTGGCCAGCTTCTCTCACCAATGAGCCAGCCACACAGTTGGGAGTTTGAATGTGTTTAAGTGCACTATATGCTCTCTTTCACTATGTTCCTTTATGCTGTAATATGAGTGTGACGTTCTTCTCTGTTGGATTGTGAGTATCCTCTGTGTGCTTCTTCCATGGTTTGATGCACACTATATGTCAATGTGGCCAAATTGAGCCCTTTCTACTATATCAACTTGAAATTGTATTTTATTCGAAAACCGGGAATTTCACTCTGCTCTCTTGAAATTGTGTGGTTTTCATACATTTCACATGGTAGGTCTATATGTAAATCATAATGCAAAATCATATGCTCTATATTGTAAGGAATTTACAACAAAACTATGAATCTTCTTCTTTTTCTTCGCTTACATGGTTATTTGCATATAGAGCGGGGAAGTAAGATCGGATCACAAGTGGTCACTCGAGACACATGTGGTGACGCATTCTAATGCCAGATGTAAACTGACATACTTGTCGCTGTCCACTTGTGACTGGATCACCCAAGGTGCATGTTAATGCCTTTGTCTAGGTAAGTAAGGAAAGAAATATCTAATTTTCACATGGGGAGAGTTGTACAAAGGAAAGGACACATGTTCATGTGGGTCCATGAGTCATTAAACAAGATTCAGAACACGGCAGGAATCTAATCTACAGCTCTTGGGCCATGCAAACCTCCACACGGATAGCCAGAAGGCACCAGGGATGAGTCTGAAAATTCATTCAGCCGTCTTTTTTTCCAGTGCAAGCCAGTTTGATTCCTTTTGTGTGCCCGCATACATTAGGCTTCAACATCCATCTCCACTGGCGCTACTTGTGTGGCACAGGGGAACACCAGCTGTGCCCCCCCATCTGCTGTTGAGATGGGCCCAAGCATTTAGACCCCCAAAAAAACTCTGAGAAAAACAACAGCAGGCTAAGAGCCAGGGATTACAGCTTTGTGTGACTTGTGTGTCTGTTTGAAGGTTGTGTGCAGGTCTTTGATATGTATTACCTGTGTGTGTGTGTGTGTGTGTGTGTGTGATAGAGAGAGAGAGAGAGAGAGAGAGAGAGAGAGAGAGAAAGAGAACATTTCTTTCTTTAACTTTATTATGAGTTTGGACACATTCGCCAGGGGCATCTTATAGTACTCCATCTGTAGCCGTCGGTAGCATGTAGCAGCAACACACTTTGATTGCAGACATTTTAACAAGGAGCATACAAGCAGCCTTCGGGCCCTGAACTGTGTACATGTTTGTTCTGCATGTCACAATACTGAATTCTTATCTACAGCAGTCTTGATATCACTTCGGAACAAATTAACCCAAAATCCACAAAGTCATCAACCATGAAACACGCTGAGTCTAAATGCTAATAACTTTTGACAAATGAGGGACCCATGATGGTTGGGGAGGCTAAATGTTATGGCACTAATTCTGGGGAATAACAATCATTCTTGAGCTGTCAGCGCTCAGCCTTTCAACTCAGAACTGAAGACAACATCAACAACAACACACAAAAAAGCTCTAGGTTTTACTACTGGTCATGAGAGATGTGCAAGGTGTTACCAAATCATGAATAATTCAAGTGAAATAATTTAAACTTGGTTCTCCCGTTTTATAGAGGAATACTGTATTTACTCGGCACATAAAAGTTCTCCCTTTGTTGTGCAAACCCAGCCATATTCTGTCTGATTGCATTTAAATCAACAGGGCATGTAAAATTAAAATTTCTTCAAAGAGACTCTGGGAAATATTTCAAAGGCTTTGAACTTTGACAACTGACACGGAAGAATAACAGAAGGAAATGCGTAGCATTTATGACTATGTATGAGACCCATAAGCTTGCAAGAACACAAATTACAATACTGCAAGTTTGAGTTTATAAAAATGGTGAGCTTCACGAAAGTTGTCGTCATCGTGATACTGTTGTCATTAGTCTAGAGAAGTAAAATGTTCTTAATGCAGCTCTCATAGCAAGGCGAGTTCGACAAACGTGCAAATACCGTATGTATAAATTGATTTATCATGCCCATCAAATGAGTATTTCTGGTGTTTTTCAAACTACAATGCACAGTCTGAGCCTGAAAGTTGATTGACAGGCTTATCTTAGATGTATGTGTGCTTTGATTAAACAGATCATGCATTTTACATGTCCTACCTCGCTATCTGTACATGGTGGCAGCCAAGCGAGCTCCTAGGCATTTCCACGCAACCCGTATATCAAAAGTCAAACATGCCCATGCATCTATTTGATACATTCGGAAGGGCATACCAGATGGGATGTTTTGAAATCTCACTTGAACTCCATTTCATGAAAAAGTCTGGATGTGGACCGATCGTGTTAGCATTCAGAGTGCTTTGTCCAGCTTGGCTTTAGATGATGGAACAGTGTAGATGAATATCAAACCTGACTAATCTCCTTCACACTAAAAGCACCCAGCTCCCATTATCAGTCTCAAGGAGATTAGACACACAACACTCACTAGATGCGTGTTTGTGTGTGCGGTAGCACTCAACTGTACAATGGCTTTTTATTCCAGTGTATTAAACTAAAATCATTGCAAACAATCAAACTCTGTTAATGCGTCATGAAAGTCTCCATACATGTAAATACAACTTTCCTTTTTTTTTATACATGCACAAAGGACATAATTGATTACTTGACATTCCAACATATTACCAAAGTCAAACTATGATCCAGAGTCCATCAGTTAAAGGGTAAATCTTAATTTATTGGTCACCCTTTACGTCTGTCTGTGGGTTTTAAAAATATTTAAACAATGACGATGATGATTTTGTCTGACTTTGTCTGTGAAAAGCAGCGGTTTTAGACATACAAGATTTCCGCCCGACAGCGACGATATTCAACGGTATGTCTGTGATGTCACACATTAACCTAAATAATATTTGTTAAAACAGACAAATGATTTTTAACTCAGTGTGCACCAAGTATTCCAGTGGTTGGTTTTCCAACTTGCATCACTGCCTACTTAAGAAAAGGCAGCAGACTTAAAGGTACAATATGTAACTTTTCTGCATTAAAATGTCTAAAAACGACCATACCTATGTTATATATTTTTTTGAGTTGTGTAGTTACACTATCCCAAATGTTTCCATCAAATGGCAAACCCAGAGAAATGTTATTTTATTTTCAGACACGTCACGTTTCATTTAGTCATCCGTCAGTGGCATCATATAACCTTTAACCTGCTAACGTAACGCTAATGTTAGCTTGCTGGCTGACTAGCTAACTGGTCAGCCAGCTACCAATACAGATTGAATCAAGAAAAACGTAATTATGTTGGGGAAACTGCAGCTATTTTATTAGCATGACATGAATAAACATTACTAAACATAACGTGAATAAACTTGAATGGGTAAACTCGTCCATGAATAGATGCATTCTAATCAACGATAGTGTTTACCAATAAAAACTCCCATAATTCCACGCAACTTCCCTACGTCATCAAACATCTGTGTTTACAATCCATTGTTTTGGTTGAGAGACCCCTAGCGGCAGAAAGTTACATATTGTACGTTTAAGGTGTGAATGACAAAGTCAGACGAAAAACGAAGAACAGATGAAGAAAGAGAGACAGGAGATGTTACATGCATCAACGATGTAACTTTTCGGAACGCTTTTGATCCCAGTAACAGCCTATAGTCCCAAATAGCTAGCTCTTAGAATATGACGCTTTTACATACTCTAGCATTGCTAAGGGACGAAACTATGTCATGGCACGTGCATTGCTCAGACCTCAAGGAAGCGTAGTGTCGAGTGTGAAGTTGTTTGGATGAGCAGTTCTGAAGGACGCTGCAAGCAGCAATCCCAGAGGCTAAGCCCTCGGCCTGTTCAGAACAGGCAGGTTTTGAGTGAGTGGTTCTGCATTGTTTGCAAAAGAAGACGCACATACGCAGGTGGGTGACGCAATGCCCAGTCCTGCCAAGGATTTCACACTGATCAACTTCAATAAAGAATGTTGTTTGTTTAGCTTGCATTTTCCCAACCTTACAATAGTAGCAATCTGGTTGTTGTCTTCTTTGGTCCACTCAGTTCTTACTAATCAAAATCTAACCTGGAACACAAGTCAAGTTCTATTGCCACAACTTCCTTTTCAGATTGGGCCCAAAATCTTAAGTGCAGGCAATGTCTATAAATAGCTTCTCACCCAATGGCATAGCTAGTTGACACAATCAACTAACAATAATTGTATCAAAGGTAAAACAACAATTATCCTTGTTAGAATTAAATATCTGCGCCTCCCATGAGGCTTTGACAGCATGCCAGTGGCTCATATGATAGCTTTTTGTTAAATGCACATTTTGATCATTGATAAAAGTGAGGAGGCGTTATCATTTTACTGTCCAGTGCTTGCAGCCAGACATGATATGCGACTTCTACTAACAGCCAGGTAAACAGTCTTCAAGTTGGGTTCTGCTTCATGAACCTCACTGTCGATGTACATGTACTCTAATACATGGAAACGTTGTGTGGCAGGCTCTCTGAGCTGATTTATCTGTTAATATGAACGGTGCTGGAGCGGTTACAGTTTTAATGGACTACTAAATGCACTAGCACAAACTGGACTTGGATAATTAGCAGCAGTGTAGAGAAAATGCTGCAGTTTGTGGCAGTAAATGTTTAATAGATTTCCTCTCACATACAAGGGATGACTGTTGTCATCATTGGAATGTAAAGCTGTACCCATCCACAAAGTTATGAATTATCCATTTTGCATAGATTTTTCTGTCTGAAACTCATATGGGTAGTCGAAAAGAAAGAGCTTTAATATATGACAAAAAAGCCATTGCTGATGCTGTGATATGTATTTTTGTATGAACATGACCAATTTCTCTTGACAACATGAAATGTGTTATTTGAACAGAACCTCTTACCTTCCAGATCTAGTTTCCTTGTATAATTGTAATTAGCACAATCAATTAATTTGCATGTAATTCCATGTTTACACAGTGATTCCACAGTGGCCCTTTAAGCTTCAAACATCAGCATATTATATACCACCCCTTGCCTTGACTGATTAAAGACAGCAGTCATTGTGGCGTCTATAGCAACTCCAGCATGGTAAGCACATATATAAGGCTAATTGCTTTGACCCTTTGTTTTCCCTCTTGTTGGTATTTCCTTCCTCTAACCACTGATGCCATGTGTGAGCAGTCACTATGGCGATGGAGCTATAGGGAAAATACTTGATTTGGCTATAGCCCTTCATCAGCATCAATGAAGGCTTCATAACAGCAACGTTTTCATTGTTGCTGCTGAACAGACAGCTCATTAGTTTTCGAATCGGCTGTAACCTCTACGGCTCATGTAGTTAGGAAATCATGTATATGGCGCATGCATAGGGGGATATGAGTGGCATATGTATAGCCTGGCTTTGCAGAATTCGGTTAAATGTGCATTAAAATGCAAATACTGATTTCTGTGCATGAAACACGTACTGTACTGTAAAGGCCATGTGCTAAAGAGAAATGAGTAGAAACAGACAGGAGTTTGATGTTGAAATGAAAGTAATGGTGTGAAAGTCAGGATGCTTTCAACTTCAAAAAGACACTTGCTAATTCATGGAAATTCTTTTTGAGTAACGGTTTTATTTTCTGCTAGAAACTTTTTTTTTATTTACTCTAACCTTGACATAGGCGTAGCTACCCAACCTGAACTTTTCACCTTAACTGACTTTTAAAGACAAACTCATCACCAGCATCTGACCCAGTAATTGTAAATTTCTCAATTTATTCAAGTCTAAAATTGCTAATTACACCATTAAATAAAGTAGTCTGGTAAAAAACTAATATACTGTAAGCAGTGTTGGGAGTAACACATTACAAAAGTAACGCAATTACAGTAATGTATTCCTTTTTGCTGTAACGCAGTAATATAACGCATTACTAATTAAATTTCGGTAATATTATACTCGTTACAATCTCAGTAATGCGAGTTACAACGCATTTTAACGCAACATTTAGTGGTGCATTGTTTTTTTTTAAGAATTCTACGACGCTGAAGTTGAATTCCGCGACACATTTCTTCACAGGAAAAAAAGGCGTATTATTTTCCTGTCGCTGTATTCGATGGTTGAGATGACTGCAGAGACAGATACATTTGCGATATGGATATTATTTTCAGGAGTTATTACGCTGCGTTGAAGTGAGCTGTCCTGTTTCTGTTCCCGTGGTCAGAGCCAGAACCAGAGACGGTACAGACAGCATGTATGTCCCAACAGGTGACGGTACGTCAGCGGCTGACAGATATAAACATGTCGGGAATTAATGTTGAGGCTTGCTACACGTAAATATCATTGCATTTTTATCAGCCGTGGAGAGTAACTATGCCTGTAGTGGAATGGCTTCGAATGACGACCAAAAACGCTTGTCTTTTACTGTGACCATTTACTGTTCAATATGTTGCAGTTTTACAAACAAGAAAGTGAACAACTTGAGCCTGACGGACATGTTGCATCTCAGTAAGCTAGCAAGAGTAGGCTACACAACAGACAACTTCCGTGTAACCTACTTCAAAATAAAAAGCACTTCCTGTGACGGTTCGCAGTAAAACTAAATTACTGTTAAATAAGGTTGTGTAGGCTACCTTTTCACAAATCAGCTGTAAATCAAGTACTGTAAATAATGTTAATAGTGAGTTTTAATCACACTATAATTGAACATTTCCTTTAGAGTGTTTTAAACTAAACAACATGAATTTCTTATTCGAGTGCTATAAACAAACATTTTACAACAATGCCGTACTTTTAATTGAGTATTTTCATTTTCTCCTAATTGCCTATTATACGTTTTACTTATCTATTTTTTATAGCTTTAGTTACTTTGCATATTTATATTAATTATACAAAATATGAATAATCTATGATGTATTAAAGTGGATTCACAAGCTAGCTGCCAAATCAAACTTCCCCTGTTATTTTGGTAAAAGTAACTCAAAAGTAATGCAAAAGTAACTAGTAATCTATAATGTATTACATTTTGGAAGTAACTTGCCCAACACTGACTGTAAGTCATATTTATATCATGTTACCCTTTATGACCCTTTATGTTCCCTTCTCAAATTATTTAATTTTAGTAGTTTGGAGGCCTGAAGAGGTCAGACGTTCTTTTTTTCTTTTTTCCTACCTTGTATATGGTCTCACCACCCCGCATTCACTTGACCCTCATGTTGGGAAGCATTGCATCACCAAAAGCATGAAATTGATATACTAAATAGGTCACTTATAAAAACACTTTAAGAGTGCGAGGAATATAGGAAAGTCCATTGTGTAGCAGCAAGGTGTAAATTACTGTAGGGAAATTAGACAGGGCTTCAGTGTTTCGGTGTAAGTGGGTATATTGTACACAGTTATTTTTGAGATTAAACGCTTTCACTGGAGTTAAGTAAAAGTCAGGATAAACAAGATTCCACCTATGATTATGGTCTGTAAACACCACTTAATTAGCGGCCATTATAATTCCATCACCGTTTGAGGTGTAAATTGAAGAGGACATTCGGGGGTCTCAGACTCATTCGAATTCAAATGGTGCTTTCAATAAAAATGCCCGTCCAGACAGAAGCATATTGTGCCCACCTGTCAATTGCACCTTTCAAAAACCTGCTGGACCATCATGCAGCAGTGGAATAGGAGGGCATATTAAAAAGGTCATATTATTTGAAATTCAAGGCACTTTGAATGAAATGAGAACCCATTTATTCTCACACCGCCTGGTACCTGACAGTACAAAAAAAGTGAGATAGAGAGAGAGAGAGAGAAAAAAAAAATTAATTCATAATTATCTATAATTTTGCGGGGAAAAGAATACATTTTTGACAGACATATTATAGCGTGAAATATATTCCTACGCACCACTATGAATAACAAAATGAGGAGAGCAGTGTAAGTGGTTGGGGGCCAGTTGAGTGGTGGTTTAATTCTAAGTGGTTAGCCAGCACTGTAGATGTGTCATCACAGAGAACAAACATCATTAAACGTATTATTCATTGCAGTAGCTTTGCAGAAGCCCCTGATGGCACATTAACAACAGTCTACTGAGAGACGCATCACTCTTCAGTGGCCCTAAAGAGGCGAATGAAAAGCATTCCCATTGACTCACCCTCCTCCCCCAAGCCCATTAATGATAATCATTATTGTCCCTTTGTTCATTATGATCCACACTCCTCCATTTACAAGGATTCTAATATCCTCTTCCAGTGTGTGGAGATGTACATTTTTGTCTATCCTTAAAGTACCTCTTTCACCACCATTACCTCAAGACTTTGCAGCAGGAGGCAGACGAGGCAGATGATAAGTGACAAATGAACACTCACTTTGGATATCACCCCCATCTCTGTTGTCATTATCTCTTTTTCATACAGTCTCAGAACCACTTTCACTCTCGCTTCAGATCTCAGTCAATCACATGGTTCAAAACCCGCCGGCAGGGAAATCAGTTTTGCAACTATAACGCAGCACGCTAGTTATTTTTTCTCCCCCTCTATGGCTTTCAAGGTTTGCATCCCGGGTACTAAGTGTCACTCACATCTATTGTGTTTAACTTCTTTTTGATATTGATCTGTTTTTTGTTGTTGTTGTAATCCCCAGTTTCAAAACTATTCTATTCAACAGATATTAAAATTTCAAGGATAGGGCTGGTGCTCTTTTGCTTTTAAATTTTTTTCATTATTATCAAATCCCATGAAAAGATCAAAACCGACAGCCCATGTAATCTACTAACATGTATTATTAGTCTGATGTAGCTTATGCTTCCATACCAAAGAACTCTTATGTTGTCCACAAAAGTATTAGAAACATATAAAAGACCCATGCTGTTGGACATGCTCCTTCATCATGATGAATACAGCCAGTGTCTCCGTCTGCTTCGGCACTATGGGTCCATCACATCCTTCCCTTTCTTCAAAATCAGCATCAAACCCAGACAGGGAAAATTTCTCGCATACTTTCTGCCAGTGAGTCAAGTTATGTGCAACCGCCCAACATTGATGCTCATACAGCGCATTGCAGCCAAACGTTGCTGGAATAGTGTAGCTGTAAAAAAAAAAAAAAAAAAGGAGGATTAAAGGGGATAATGAAAGTCCAAAGTAGCTATAATTCGCAAAGAGAACTTAAAAAGAAAACATTAAGCATCACGTCTAAGCATGCTCAGTGACATCTATCTATTTTATGACACAGACCACCTGTACTTTAGACTAAAAATGCAGTTGCTCTTTTAGTTAGTTGCTGTAAAATGATACAATGTAAAGTGTAAAGGAAAGGCTAAAGTGTTTATTCTAATTAAGGAACATGTCATCAAATGCACCTCTATGGCTGTACAATGTGTTTGAAATAGTATTTGGAGCCATAAACTATAAACCAGACAACACTTGTTGGGATGATTCATATATTCTTTGGTTAAGGTCTTCTAATTTGGTTTGTTGATAATTACAAGTAAAAAATAGAATGCCAACCTCACCCTTTACCAGGGATGACATACTCTAAATAGTCCCTTGACTTTGCCTGTCGCCCGTGTGTTCTCTTGCCTGATGCCAAGTGTTTGCCAGTCAAAAACGGCATTAAGAGAGTCAATGCAAAGGCAGTGAATATAGAGGATGCCAATCTCTTCTTGCCGCATCAGTGCCTTCTAGTTGACCATGAAACCCAATCTGGACGCTGATGAAGCGCCTGTCAATGCCATAGGCCCGACAAAGACTTGTCTTTGCCTCTTTATAAATCACTCCCCCCTTGCTGCAGTGGAGTGAACCTGGGGCTTTTACCTCTCGGTGAACCTCCTGGCAAAAAGCAATTTGTCAATGGCTCATCTGCATTCAAGCCGTATCAAGTGTGATGTGGTGGAGACTGATAACTCCATCAGCTTATTCTTCAGGAGTCTGCAGAGTCTGCCGTAGATATACGGGGTCAGATAGGTCTTCTTGTTTTCACGCAACAGCAAGGCTACTGGGGGGAAACAGCAGTTTAACTAGACAAGCCGAGTTAGCAGTACACTGTTGTTTCACAGGCTCTGTGATGCACAAGCAATGCTGGGAATATTCATCACTGCACCCGCTCTGTAATTGACCCACTGCGCCTACTCCTAATGCTCGAAGTGACACCTTCCCACATTGTTTCTCACTGACAACATCAGCTACCAGCCTCAATTATTTAGTATTGCCTCTCAGCTTGTACTTGAAACAAGTGCATGTTTAAAGCAGCAACATTTAGATCATGTTGGCTCTCTGATAGCATGAACACATGTGGACCTTGTATGTGTTGTGTATTGAGAGCATTTTATACTCAAACACTGTCCAGTTATCTAATTATCCAACTCGCCATTTTTTTTTTTACAGATGTTTAGTTGCAAACCATGGTCTGTATAAGGCTAATGTGGCTTTAACAATGAAATACAGATGATTATTCTGAGCCAAAAACTCCACTCCAAAAAACAGAACCTAGTAAGCTACTAATGTACCTTTTAATTCAAATAGGCCAGATAACTCAGGAGCCTCAGGAACTAAATTAGGATCCATTTTAGTGTTTTTGTTTCATCTGCATCTGAAGAAAGCTTGGGGAAAATGGTCCAATAACAGATTAAAAAGCAACAGCTTTGACATCACCCTCCCCGTGGATCATGACAGAAAACAGACACGAAAAAGGCCAACAAATAATTTACTGGAATAAAGGACATCATTACTAGTAAGTCAATTTATATGTGGTGTGCTTTGTCAGTGGCATCAGTGTGAATGTGTGAGAATGATGTGGTGTAAACAGGGAAGAGAGAGAGAGAGCCACGCTGATTTCCGTAGCTATATAGCACTGGGCTTAGGTGCTCCAGATCCGGGTTCGTATGAAATCCTACGAAATTAAGGCGCCTGCCAGCCGGTCATTTGACAATTAAGTTTACCGGCCTTTACAGTTAAATTTAGCCAAGAAGAGGCCGTGAGCTGGGTACAGGGCAGCAGCCGTTACAGTTAAGTTCAGCCGACAAAATGTAACTGTGAGCGGGGTACAGGGCACAGTGAGGTGGTGGTCCTTTCAGCGGCCTTGCAGTTAAGTTTAGCTGACGAAAGTTGACCGTCATGTGGCAACGACAGTTAAGTTTAGGCCCCAAAATGAAAGTTAAGATTAGAAAAAAGATTGTTGTTAGGGCAAGGGTTAGGGGTAACACCAGCCCCCTTAAGCAGTACTCCGGCGTTTTTCCCTTAACTTCTTCTGGGACATGAACTCTGCTCCCCCTGCTTGAAAGCCCTGTGTTTTAGGACCTAAACATCCACCTCATCCCCCCCTATGCGGATCTTCGCAGTTTTATAACGCGGCAGTCAATTTGGTGCATGAAGTAATAAATACGTAGAATACAAACAAATTGCATTGCATTACTTTTCGTAGCTATATCGACGAATGGTTCATGAGAACATGAACATGGTCTAAATGCAGATAAAGTTTCCGAGTTCCTAAAAAAAGTTGCTATGTTCTTCAAAAAGTTCCATTGATTTAAATCAGCTTATTCAGTAAGTTACACAAGTTTTTTTCCCATGTAATATTTGATTTGTCTCCTCAATACTGGGTTAAGCCACAACAAATAAAGTAAAGTGATTCATGGATGCAACGTTGTTACAGTACCATTATTTCAAGACTTTTTGCTCCCCTTTAGCCACAACAATAATGAGCCTGAAAATGAGTTTTTAAAGTGCCCATATTATGAAAAAAACACTTTTTCTGGGATTTGGGGTGTTATGTTGTGTCTCTGGTGCTTCCACACACATACAAACTTTGAAAAAAATCCATCCATGCTGTTTAGAGTGAGATACAGTTTCTGAATGTGTCCTGCCTTCAGTCTCTGGGTGAGCTGTTCAAAATCGGCACGGCTTGTGACGTCACAAGCCGAAACAAGCAGGCTAACCGCAACCATTAGCTCATAGCGTTAGCGTTAGCATGCTAACGCTAGCATGCTACCTCGTTCTCAATAGCAAAGCACTGCTACAACACACACAAGTTCACCATAATCTACAAAAGAACTACTTACATGTGCGCCCTCATTTAGAAGTCTCCCAGCTAATCCTGCCTTGTAACTGACCAAAGTTGTAGAAACAGCCTTTCTTTTACTGTCTATGGAGCTAGCTAGCTGACATGATCTACATCTGAGCTACTAGGCATGTGCAGTGCAATCAAAGATGGTACAGAAGAAGAAGAAGAAAAGAGGTCTCACTCTGTAGCTAAAACAGAGACCAGCTGAAAAGAGGATCTGCAGCAGTGAGAGAGAGCGGTGCAGTACAACAAAAATATGGTGTTTTTTGAAAATTAAACCATGTAAACCTATTCTGGTGCAACATTAAAATACAATTATGAACCTGAAAATGAGCATAATATGGCTGCTTTAAAGTGTTCCACATTTACTAAGTATTTAACATCATAATTAGCAGCACTGCCAATAATGTCCCCTGTTTCACTACAATCAGCTTGTGTGATTGATAAATGAATTGCAGCTCTCTTAATAATAACGTGTGATGACTGCTATGGGCACTGTGATCAAGGAAAAAACGAAGAAGGTGATATTTTTCCCTCCACTCCATGTTTCAGTTCTTTTAAGTAAAACAAAGTGTCTCATTTGAACATCAATAGTCTCCTAAAGCTGGGTATTTCTGCAGATGGCCTTGTGCTTAATGTCCTCGAAACGGTAGGACGTATGAGTCTGTCCTCACGTTGGCTTTCTGTGCCAGAAGGGTAAACCCACAACAAATGTCAGCATAGACACGCCGCTGGTTGGCAAGCTGTAACAGGCCCTTCGTTATGTTTGGGGATAACATCTCATTCTGCATTAGAACCTGAGCCAGAGCAGAAAACAAGCAAGGCCCCAAACACAACACACACAAAAAATTCTATTACAGAAATGTGTATAGATCAATTCTCCCTAAAACAACAAGCCCATTATGTAAGGGAACTCTGTGCAGTGGTGATATGCGCTGAAATGGATAGTGACTGTCATAAACAAAAACCTCCGGAGGAAAAACATGACATCCATCACAGCCTGGGATGCAAAGCTCTGAACTTCTCCCCATTCCTGTTGCAGGAAAAGACTAAAAAAAGAAAAGATTCCCCAAAGAGGAACTTGTAAAAATTGCTGCCAGTGCTGCAACAAGAAGAAAACAGGGGACCCATTAGGGGCGTTGGAAAAAAGAATCGTGTCTGTTTCTGAAGAGGGACAGGACTCCCAGGAACTGTGACACAAACACTATTTGGGAAATCACTGTCGCAGCTGGGCTTGGCTCACACAGTGTGAGAGAAAACAGTTGTGACTGGAGGACGGCTACTGAATGAAAACACAATCACCAACACGGAGCCAGTAAATATCCCAGATAGCCGAGGCCTTAATGAGGAGATGCACAACATTTGAACAAATACTCAAATGCTTCCGAATGACGCCTGCTGTCTCTCCGCTGTGTTGTTTTTCCGAATACAATTGATCTTTCACCATAGTGAGTATATTTGCCAAAGCTGTGTTTACACAGCAACTAAAATATCAATACTGTATATGATCTAAAGTTGGACCTGCAGTGCAATATGTGCAACTACCTGAATCCTCACATCAGCCTGTAAAGAAAGAATTTATCATCACCAGTTCACATATCAGTTCAGTTTTTGCAAGGGAGAATATTTAAACATATTCACACCCCTTAGTAAATCATATAATGAGGGCTACGTTTTACACGTGTTGCATATTATGTGGTTTACAGACTTTTTACTTGTAAGAGGCAATGGACTCCAAGCCTGTATAAAGCGGAGTGTCTTTTTCCATTTATTTTGGAACACCTCATCTCACTGATATCATTGCCACGTAATGTGACAAAGGCAAAAAGAGAAGCTGTGTTGAAGTCATCAGCCATTTTGTTTTAGTTATTCAGTTATTTATGTTGTCTGTTTAACCCATTACCAGTGTATCAGGTTATCAGTTAGCCTGATTTTACACTGAATTTGCGATTCATTTCATGTCAATCAGAATCAGGAGCAAACTTTATTTTTTTATTTTTCATTAAGAGAGAGGTAATATGTTGATTTAAAGTTTATTTCCATAAGTCGACTTACAACAACCTGTACAGCTTTGTTGGTTTCTTCCACGTTCCACCTGCAAAGCTCTGATTGGCCAATTGTCTCTTCAACTGGCAGAAATAACTTACCTTGCACCGCAGCTGGATTCTCGCGCTATCACGAGATCACGTGAGAATCGCGGATCACATATCACATGAAAGTCCATCTTGTCAAGCTTCAAGTAATGCGTTTGAGTCTATACTACCAGCTTACCAAACCAATCAACGTCCGGTGAGGAGCTACTGGCTGCTACAGGCGTGGTGTAGGTGTGGGTAATGGCCGTGGCGAGCGTAATAAACAGATGGTTCATCCAATCACCTGCTTTTGTGAAAGTGCCTGCCCTTTTCCAAACAGTTTCCAATGACGGCTTCTCAAATGGTTCTGTGTAACAAACCATCTGGCACATCAGGTTACGAAATAACCAACACCAGACCTACAGTATATGGATTCCTGAAAGAATTATTTAAAAGGTCTTAATCCTCCTTGCACTGTGATTTCAATTGACAGTTAAAGGAAGAATGAGTAAGATTTGTCGCTGTAACGAGGTAATATAACACATACTAATACAATTTTGGTAATGTTATACCCATTCCAATCTCAGTAACTAAGACAGTAAGTAAAAAATCAACACCGCGAAACATTTTTGCACAGAAACAAAAGTCTGTGAGTGTTATTTCCTGTTGCTGGAATTCGATCGTTGAGATAACTGCATAGACTGATTCTACATTTGTGAGATGGACACACAATCCCCTTATTTTCAGGAGTTATTACGCTACGTTGAAGTAAGGTGCTGTTGGTCAACAGGTAACGGTACGTCAGCAGATTCAGATTTATCAAATAATTTATGATGTATTAAATTGGATAAAGATGATACTTTATTGATCCCGTGGTGAAATTCACAAGCTACCTGCCAACTCATGCTTCCACAGTTATTTTGGTGAAAGTAACTTAAAAGTAACGCAAAAGCAGTGTAAAGCATTACAATTCAGACTAAATGAACTAATTACTCTCAAATGACATTAACTAGTAATGTATTACATTTTGGAAGTAACTTGCCCAACACTGTCTACGACAAAGTATCATAGTGTCATATTGATGTCATTTTGAGACAGCTCCTTGTCACAGTATTTTGATTTCTAGTATTGTGATACGAATACGAAAAACTATTGTCCACAGATGTGAAATTTTTTCTTCGGTTTCACCAAGAATACAAGAATACAAGAGAGACAGGACATTACAAACAGTACATAGCCAAGACAGCAAGACGGACAAAACAGACAATAAATTTCATAAAAAGTGACTTTACAAAGGTTACATAATACCTGGGGAGGATATGACCAATCAATCAAAAAATAAAAATAAAAAATTCACATAAGCAGCAGATTAGTATTGAGCATGAATACATGCAGTTCAAATGTAGCTAAAGGGACTAACAGAATCCTTTTGACATTTCTTATGGATAATGCACAGCTTTATAAAGCATGCATGGGTGTGCTGGCATTACTGTGACATATGAAACTATAACACTACATTCCACAAATGTTATGCTTCATCAGTGCGTTGCAGGTGCATTAGAGAACAGGTGCTCACGACGTTGTAGTAAAGACAAGGTGCTATTCCCGTCCATCCCTGTTCCTGCTGCTGCTTTGTATTTCTTTTGAAGAGCAAGACGATGAGTAAGAGCTGAACAGCCAGCATGTTTCAACAGAATAAGCTGAAGTAAAAGTGAAGTTATGCAGTTAAGAATATAAATATAAATAAAAAATTTGCAATTCTAAGTAAAAATAATCCCTAAAGAAATCTCCTTTTTGAGCCATGAAGCAATCCAGTGCCTACCAATTTTCACTGTCTCAGAATCTATGTTAAATTGTTACATTTATCCCAGGTCAATTAAATTCATTTTGAGGCACTTTTACTTAACTTGAGTATTTCCATTTTACTTCTACTACACTATATTTCAGAGGAATACTATGTATGTGTTTTACTTCACTACGTTTATCTGACAGCTATAGTTATTAGTTACTTTGTAGATTAAGATTTTACTAGGAAACATATCACCTAAGCTGGACACATTGTTATAAATGTAACTGCTCAACAGTGTATACAGTAATTAAAATAAGCTACAACTCAACCAGCTGCAACATTAATGCATGAGTAATACAAATCCAGTTGAATATTCTGAATGATGAGCACTTTTATATTTATACTCAAGTACATTTTGCTGATAAAATGGTCTTAGTTTCATTCTGCTGATTTGGTGACGCTCATGGCTACTGGTGGCAACACCAACATTATAATAATACAGGTCCCACCGTTCTTTTCTAAATGACAGGTGTATCCAGGGCTTAATTTGAGCCGGAACACGCCGGAACATGTTCCGGCACCTCCGACGTTGGATCCGGAACCTTTTTTATTGGATCCGGCACCTCGCGTGTCACTATGAAAAATTAATCGCCTAAATGAAAAAAATAAATTACTGTTTGTGTAGTGTTCAATGTTGTTACCTGTCTTGTTAGTCTTTATTCCCCATTGAAGTTCCACAAAAATCTTGTGTTTGCATTTTCGATGCGTTTTGAGGTGAATTGAATAAGACAGAGGGGGGAGAGGGACGGAGGGAGGGGAGGCACTTCAAGTGACACAAGCGCTTGTGCTGTTTGAAATTGCTGTTAGCCTCATTTCACTCAGGGGAAAAATGTCAAAAAGACAACAAAGTTTGCTTAACTTGTTCAAATACGCTGGCCAGTCAGATCCCAAACAAGCAAAAATCGTTTCCGCCGATCAAGAATGTGGAGACATTACATTTCGTACCCATGCAGTGCATGTTCTGAAATTAAAATAAACATTGCCCTGATGTACACACGGCGTTGTTTAGATTTTTTTAGTCAGAGAAGCTATGTAGGCGGTGTAATTTTTTTTTGTTTCGTTACCTCCAACCCCCGTTTTGAGTCGCCGGATCCACCCCCACTCTCCGGGACCTCCCACTTTATAAATTAAGCACTGGGTGTATCAAGCGCTGGCAGACATGCCTTGAGCAGCTACTTCATCAGAAATGCACAACAGAAGAAGAGGAATTGATGTACAGAGCACCCAAACACACTGCCGGTTGAGAGGATTCATAACATCACATTGTTCTATTAAATGAGACAAAAGAAAACCGTGTCATTCAACTCAGCACAACATGAAATGCATGCATCTGCTTTTGTCTCTGGCATCACATGCATGCATCATTTCTGGTGATTTCCTTATGTAATTTGAATCCTCTTGCAAGACTAGCAGATCATGCCATTAACATTGAAAACTACCATATAGAACCGTTTACAAAAAGCAAATACATAGAATGCCTATTGGTGGTCATAAATACTATCAAAAATTGGGTTTTGATTAGGGCTGTCAATCGATTAAAAAATGTAATCTAATTAATTACATATTCTGTGATTAATTAATCGAAATTAATCGCATACATAATTAACGGTGCCTGAACCAATACTTTTTAAGAAAGTAAAAAAAGAAAAGAAAAAAAAAAACAGTCGGTGACATTAAAGAACGGCTTGTTTATTGCTAAGGCCATATGGTCAAAATTAAATGATTTAATAATAATGTACAACAATAGCAATAACTTATTTCACTAGTAAATTGCTGTTGAACAACAAAAACAACCACCAGATGGGAAAAGGACATTTACAATAACTTCAAATGCACCACGAGGCTGTAGTTTACCAGTTTCATTGAACGCACCATCTCTGTTGTTTCTCCGACGGCAGCTGCAGATTGTTACATACCGGTGTTGAATCCTCTACAGTAAAACACAGTCAAACTTTACACCATTTAGCGTTAGCTGTCAGCATTTTAACCGTTTTTAATCCAGCTACTAGCTAGCGGTAGGCTAACGTTAGCTGCTGTTGAGTGTAGTGTTAACTAGCTAGCAGTAGGCTAACGTTAGCTGCTGTCGAGTATAGTGTTAACTAGCGTCACGTGCAGCGGTGTTTGTGTTGTCTGTATCGTCTTCAGAGCATCAGAGAGAAGCGCAGACATATCAGTGGCACCAGATTTCGGTAGCCAGGGTTGGCAGGAAGAAGATTTTTACAAGTAAATGTTCCAATTAATGATCCAGTCAGCACATTCTCGTCTCCCTCCTTCATTTTACAGTCGAATGGTGGCTAGAACGGCTCCGGGTCAAACGTCAATATGGAATGAATTAATCTGCATTATTTTTTTTAACATGTTATTTTTTCTCAGATTAATTAATCAAAATTAACACGTTATTTTGACAGCCCTAGTTTTGATATGAGGACGATTGTAAAGGGAATACAATTTTTGCACAGACAATGTTCTACTGCTGCTGTATAGTGAGTTTCAGCTTATTGTTTAGCTGTGGTTTGATGAATTTTCGACCACAGCAGGCAGCTTTTTTTTTTTTTTAGCACAAAGCTCTAAAACCCACTATACACTACCTGCTCGGCACCAAATAGCAGACAGACACAGGCAGTTGCTAGGTGATTAACATAGTGGAGCATTTAGTAGCCAGATATTTTCCTCTGGAGTTGGCAGAGACCAAAATCAGAGCTAAAAGAGAGTAAATATTTGGCTATACATTCGCCAAGTGGACAGAAACAAGTAAGCTATATCAAAGGTGCTAATATGTTGATGTTGTGTTCACAACTTGTTTACGGTGCCTCCAAGTGGCCAATCAGTTATTGCAGGTTTAAGTATTTGATCTGGTAACCCCCTCCACCACTGATTGATCTAGGTAATATCTTTCCCAAGCTACGAGGATCTTCGTCTTCTGTCCACGGGCAGTAAGAATGCAGCACTGAAGCCCAACTTCCACAAGCATGGAATTAGACTTTTTGTAAAAGCTGTGAGGCTGAGCACACCGCTGCTCTTCATTTAAAACTCTAAATGTCATGTCTTGTGCTGGATCGCACACGCATTGCAATCTCACACTTAACATCAATCTGTCGGCGAGCGCCCTGTCTCACCCTGTCTCCTCTTCCTGTTCTTTCACCTTATCCTGCTGTATTTCTCTCATATCTCTTCCACCATCTCACCTTCTCTCTCCTCCGATTTTCTCTCACAACCCCTCCGCACATGGAGTAAACTGGCAGCATCTCAGTCTCATCTCATTTGCTCCCCCCTGAGGCTTTCTGACACATAGGAAACAAAGCTCTCCTTTCTTGGCAGTCAGCTAACATCTGGATTCATGATTCACTGAATTATTACTGTGTGTGGGAATATATGTGAATGAGTACATTTCTCATTAATCATTCCGACATACTGTATAATGTGAGGTGTTTTGAGAGCTTATGTTTGGATATTCTCGCAGTGCAGATCACAGGTTCCATCCCCACATTATAAAACCATTCACAGCTGGATGAGTTGAGCAACAAACCGTGCACTGATTGAATACGAATATTTGATAAATGCTTTAACGAGGAAGGCATGTTTATAGTACTTTATGCAGTTACTTTCCATATTTCAAGATGGTCCTCAAAAGAAAAAATGAGTAGTTTACATATTTCTGTCAAGGAAATCTTGTGAATCTTGTGTTGTTTAGTTTAGTTTATTTTGAACATGTTAAAAATAAAAAAAAATAAAAGATGAATAAGAACATTTCAGCACAAGCAATAAAAACCAACAAAAATACAATACTCAGGAAACATCTTTCAAAATGATTGTAAATGATTCAAATAAGTATTCCCATGTTCAAAAAGGAGTAGGAAGAAGTTGAAAAAACCTTCCAGGTCCTATCCTCGTTATCTACTTATATACTTGTATACAAACAATTTAATTCTTCACTTATTTATATATGTATACATACACATACATGCATATATACCTACTTACACACACATGTACACATGCATACACATATACACACGGATACACTTGTCTTTTCCAGCTATCACCTACTGGTGTCCATGTTTCATCCGTCAGTTAAATCAAACCGAATAATAACCCATCCAAACTAGACATAATATATAACCCCAAGAACAATACAGTCAGTACACAATACAATCACATCGAGTCCTTCTCGTACCCATTCGATATATTCAATATAAAAAGTGTCTTAAAATTGCTCATTGTTGTACATGATTTCATCTCTTCACTGCAGCTGTTTCATAAATGAACTCCTTTGGTTGTGATGCAGTGATATTTAGCATTTGTTCTTCTAACTTTCTTTTTAAATACATAAGTTCCTCTCAAGTCACGTTTGCTCTCTCTCATTTGAAACAACCCTTGGATACTTTCAGACAGTTGTTGATTTTTGACTTTGTACATGATTTGTGCAGTTTTAAAGTCAACACGATCTTTAAATTGTAATGCTTTTAGTTTAATGAAGAGTGGATTAGTTGGTGCTCTTTAAAGGCATACTATGTCACTTTTCCCTCTTCGGTCCCCCTACAAGTTGTCTCATTGGAACTACAGCCGCGCAAGCTGTAGTTCCAATGAGACAACCTGTAGGGGGACCAAAGAGGGAAAAGTGACATAGTATGCCTTTAAGTGGTTTTAGTTACAATTCTTACGGCTCTCTTTTGAAGGATGAATATAGGTTCAGTGTTAGTTTTGTAAGAGTTTCCCCACACTTCCAAACAGTAAGTAATGTATGGCAGTATGAAGGAACAGTACAAGGTGTATAATGACCATTGATTTAATAGGTATTTGGTTTTATACAGTATTGCAATTGATTTGGTTATTTTGGCCTTAATACAATTTATATGTGGCTTCCAACATAATTTTTCATCGATTGTTACTCCCAAAAATTGAGTTATTTCACTTTTTCAGTGTTTTTGACACCTCACATACATTATTTAAATACAAGTTTAACAACAATGGTCCCAACTTCAGTTCTGTCAGAAGGCAGAAGCATCATGATGTAACAGCACTCCCCAATACTGTGGGGCAACAAAGGGTGTGCCCTTGGCATGGGAAACCACTGTTTGCACTTTACTAACAGTCGGCCAACGTTGGTTTAACGATATCCAGGATATTTCCCTAACGTTACCAAGTAGTAACCATAATCATAGCAGTGACTGATCATGACATATTTATGCAGTTTTACTTAAAGCTTCATTGGTTGTTTTTGGCCACTAAAGGGGAAAAGAACTACCCTGGAAATCCAGAGTTCTCGCGAGAGCACAATTTGAATTTGCTCAGCGAGTCACTCTGGTATTGGGTAATGATGCTCATTAACTATGCCCTTGTAGCCGAGCTGCACCAATCACGGGCCAGAGGCGAGCTAAACAGATGACAGTTTAATCTACCAGTTAGCTCCTCTGGTAGCTAAGTGTAGGGGGCTCTGGATACGTCACCCCGTGTATTGTTGTGATTGGTCGTATTGTTATCCAATTGCGTGCAGTGAGATTTTCAAATGCGTGCTTGGTGCCACCCCTCGAGTTGGGCCATTTTCATTACTCAGTGCCAGACCCTTAATCTTTCGGATTTGGGTCTGGATTTCCAGGCTAGAAAAGAACTCCACCACAGGCTAAAATATTAATACTTCAGAGCATGTTATTGTGTAGTTGTTTTGGCTTTGTGTTCACAATCTGCTTAATTACACATCACAACAACATTAGCATTGATTTTAAGTCATATTTCAGGCCAATATTATTCTTCTCTTTTGATGGCACCAACTCTGATATCATGTGTTTCCAGTTGCATGGCTAATTCCACATTGAGAACAACATTAGTGTTTCATGTTTCAGTCCACCATACTAATTTAAGCCTTTAGGTAAAAAATACTGTAGTCAATTGCTGCTTAATGTTTAATTTTCTTCACTGGCTGTAACTTTCTTGTCTGTTTGGTGCTGGACAGGTAGTGTGCAGCAGGTTTATCACCTCCTGGAAATGTGATTAATAAAAAGATTATAACCAAAACAGTCAAGTTGCGAGCCATGAAACCAAAACAATAACCTAAAAGAGGCTAAACAACTCTGCACCATTGAGGTAGGCTTGAGAGTTGCATAATAATCCTCTTTGGATTCATCACAAAGCGCTACTTCACCTTAGTTAAAGATCTGAATATTTTGTTCACCACTGGTGAAGGTTTGTGTGTTGTTACTATACAGTGCCTGACAAAAGTCTTGTCGCTTATCTAAGTTGTAGGAACAACAAATAATAACTTGACTTGTAGTTGATCAATTGGAATCAGAAATGGCTTATATGAAAGGCAAAGGCTTCTGGATTATGCTTATTGTACCAAAGTAAAGTTTTGTATCATTCATTGAGTTTTATCATTGAATTAGGACAGAAAGGTCAGATTTGGCTTGGACAAAAGTCTTGTCGTGTCTTTATCTGATTCAACCAATCACAGATTAGAGTTTCACCTGTGACAAATACTGTAATTAACACATTCCTGGGTGTGTATAAAAAGAACTCCAGCACAGCAGACCTTCATGTGAAGTGCAACCTGACCTCTCACAACATGCCAAAGATTCAACCACAGACCAAAGTGCTGATCATCAAGAGCCTGAAGACCAAGTCTGCTGCTGAGGTGGCAGACATCTTCAATGTATCCAAACATCAAGTGGAAAGGATAAGAAAAAGATTTGAAGAAACTGGTGAAGTTCATGACAAGTCCAGGTCAGGCAGACCCCGTAAGACAACTGTTCGAGAGGACCGTTTGTTGCTTCGACAGTCCAGGGCTGGCCACCAGAAACCCCTGTATCTATAACAACAGTTTGTCGAATTCTCTCACGCAGTGGTCTCCGTGGCCAAATTAGTGCTCACAAACCAGCATTAAACAGAAGACAACTAAAAAAGTGTGTTGCATTTGCAAAGGCCCACAGCTTGGTGAAAGGATGGACAGTGCAAAAGTGGCAGAAGGTTGATTTTTTCTGATGAATCAACCATTGAACTGCATCCCAATTGCTGCAAATACTGCAGAAGACCTGTTGGAACCCACATGGACCCAAGATTCACCCAGACAACAGTCAAGTTTGGTGGAGGAAAAATCATGGTTTGGGGTTACATGCAGTATGGGGGTGTGCGAGAGATCTGCAGAGTGGATGGCAACATCAACAGCCTGAAGTATCAACAAATTATTGCTGCCCATTACATTCCAAACCACAAGAGAGGGCAAATTCTTCAGCAGGATGGCGCTCCTTGTCATACTTCAGCCTCCACATCAAAGTTCCTGAAAGCGAAGAAGGTCAAGGTGCTCCAGGATTGGCCAGCCCAGTCACCAGACATGAACATTATTGAGCATGTCTGGGGTAAGATGAAGGAGGAGGGTTGGAAGATGAAACCAACGAATCTTGATGAACTCTGGGAGTCCTGCAAGACTGCTTTCTTTGCTATTCCAGATGACTTCATCAATACGTTATCTGAGTCATTGCCGAGGCGTATGGATGTAGTCCTCCAAGCTCATTTTCTTTTTCCCAAGGCACCATGACTTTACGTATGCTCTGATGTTATTGTAGCATGTTTGTGTATTCACAATAAAGTATAATTTCTACCGTACATTACTGTATTTTTGTATGCGACAAGACTTTTGTCCAAGCCAAATCTGACCTTTCTGTCCTAATTCAATGATAAAACTCAATGAATGATACAAAACTTTATTTTGGTATAATAAGCATAATCCAGAAGCCTTTGCCTTTCATGTAAGCCATTTCTGATTCCAATTGATCAACTACAAGTCAAGTTATTATTTGTTGTTCCTACAACTTAGATAAAAGACAAGACTTTTGTCAGGCACTGTAGACATACCAACAGTCTATGGCTCCTCCCTCTCGTCTAAAATCGTCACATCCGCAACCAGGATGGCTGCGCCCGTAAAAGCAAACTCGACGACTCATAGCAGATCTCCACAAACCAATGGGTGACTTCACACATGCTCTGTCCATCAATATTAACAGTCTATGGTTGTTACTCATTGAAAATCAAGGCATTTGCTTGAAAAAGGTGACTGATCCTTTTCCACACACACAGATTTTTTTCTGAATGTCCTGTAGTACAATCATTGTACCAACAATATTATCCAATGGTCTGCACTCTATTGCTATATAACAAAAGAATCATGATATGTTTTTGCCTGCAGCAATTTTCATCAACGAAGCCTGAAAGCCAAATAATTCTTACCCTATTCAAAAGACTTTTGAAGCATGACTGTTGTCCTTGAATACTAATGCCGTTATTCCCGAATGTGCAAACCAGGGAGGGTAAAATCAGTAACTTGCTCACTCCTCTGAGGATCTCCTCGGGGCACAATATGTCTTACTCCTGTCAGCCGGTGACCTTTGTGTATCCCTCCCTGATTTCTTGAGTTTGAGTTTGTAGAGCTGCGCTGTGTGTCACACTCTGCTGAAAAAGGGCAATAGTCTCCATGCTAAGGAGACACTTGTGACAGTGTGAATCACATGGGGATCACTGGTGTGTTTTTATGGGGTATGAAGGCCTGGAAGGCATGATTGAGAATGAACATGCCCTTGTATGTTCATGGAATTCTATCACGCAAGAGCTTTCTAGCATGCTCTGCTCAACTAACCCCAGCGTTTGATGAACAGTGGGAGTAAAGCTTTGCAAAGATGCATGTTAACCTCTGCCATTTATAAAACTGTACGTCAGACTCCATAACTGTGTGGCTGGGACTGGTTTATTAAGGTGCATTAATCTCTTTCTCTCTCTCTCTGGCACAATCACACTGCGGGTCAAATATCATGATCCTGACCTTGGTCAACCAGCTTCATCAATCACAGTCTGATGAGACAGAAATGATGTCACATTGAGCTCACAAGTTCGATCTACATATCAATCACGCCACGTACAAGGCTGATCTGACCCCTGATGGCTGATGTCATTTATCACACTAAACAGTACTGTAAAGCCAACACATTCTCACTCCCAGCGCATCAAAAAGCGACGCTAGTTCAGGTGCTTTTGGCGTTTGTTGCAGAAAAAAGTCTCCTTTAGCATCTCAGTCAGACGCAGTGGGACTTTTAACTAAATTTGCGCTTGGTCAGGACTCTTGGCGTCACTTTTTGATGCTCTGGGTCAGACTCTTGGCGTCACTTTTTGATGCTCTGTGTCAGGACTCTTGGCGTCACTTTTTGACGCTCTGGGTAGGGCTCTTTGCATCACTTTTTTGACGCTCTGGGTCGGACTCTTGCTGTCACTTTTTGACGCTCTGAGTCAGGATTCTTGGCTTTACTTTTTGACGCTCTGGGTCATGCTCTTGCCGTCACTTTTTGACACTCTTGGTCGGGACTCTTGGCGTCACGTTTTGACGCTCTGTGTCGGGAGCGATTTGTACGGTGGCCGACAGGGGCAATCGCCCTGCAACTTAAGAAAACACAAGCAAATAGACAAAACACAAGCAAATTAAGAAAACAACTTCATTAATTTGACAACACATGTGCAGCATTGAGCAAACACGCTGCAAATACCACAACACAACCAAATACATAAACGCGCTGCAAATAAAAAACGATGCAAAAAGAAAAGCACACAAACCCCGAAAAAAGAAGCGATGCAAAAAGAAAAACAACTTCATTAATTTGACAACACATGCACAGCATTCAGCAAACGCTCTGCAAATACACACAACACAACCAATTACATAAACGCGCTGCAAATACACACAACACAACCAAATACACAAACGCGCTGCAAATAAAAAACGATGCAAAAAGAAAAGCACACAAACCCCGAAAACAAATGCAACAAAAAAACGCAGCATCCAGATTACACAACGGAAGTTCTCCAGGCCTCTAGAGGGAGCAGCTAGTGGAACAGCTGGATTTTCGACCCCACGGGGAGCACTCTGCCTTTTTATTAGAGTCGGGGTATGGCTGCGTAGTAAAAAGAGAACTCCCGTCTCATGCCCTCCCGTCCATAGACTATATATTAAATTCATATTATTATTATTAATAACATAATATATTATTAATATACAGTCTATGCTCCCGTCTCATGTCCTCCTGGCTGGTGCCGTCCCCGAGCTTCGACTTTTCAAAACAAAAGCTCGCGGTGGTCCCCTATGTCTTTGTACTTTGGTATTTTGGATGTTTGTGAACTACACAGTACGGCAATCATGCTAATGAATACAATAACTTTTTCAGCAGACGTCTTACTTACAACACGATGGAGCAAGCAAAGCAGTTTTGTGTTTATATGTGCAGGCGGGATTTATTCAGTTTGATAAATCCCACGGTAAACTGGCTGGTTTACTAAACAGGGAGGGACTATAAATCCTGTCTGTTTTTAGTTTTTTGTATTTCAAGAGCAAATTGCTCCACAATATGAATACAGATTGCTCACTTATTTTGTTGGTAACCATGTATAATCACAATATTACACTTGAGGAGGCCTATACTTCAGTAATTTCGGACCTCGAAATTAAACCCTCTCATGTAATATGGCTTAAACAAACGTCAACATTAAACGCTGATGCAGTTTTCAATGTTTTATTACCACGAGTTTACAGACGGCTCTGCTGATTGAGTATCACCTGTGACCTGAGCCGAGACCCACCCACCAAACGAGAGAAAACATATCTCAAACATAGACTTAATATTTACAGTCTATCATCTCACAGTTGCACACCGTTCTGAGATTAGGTTAGGTTTAGAAAAAGATTGTTGGTGGAGTTACAAAATGTATTTTTCAGTGACACGCGGGACAAGAACAGAACACGAACCCTGTGCCGCGGTCAAGCTGTTGCTATGCCCGGTGCATCCCATACAGATTGCATCGCTATGTGACGTTGAGCGCCACTGACCAACCGTCAGTATTTAACGAGTTGGGAATGAGAATGGGTTGTTAAAGCACAGTCGGATTTAGTTGAATACGGAAAACAAACAGAAAATAAATAAACTTAGCACAAAAAGTAAGGAAATTTGTGTTTGGTAGATTGTTTCTCTGTGATAACAATGCTTTTTGGCAATAAACTTATACCGTTGGAAAGCCTGTTTAGTTCCCTTTCAAATGGTGCCCCATTTGTAAGGAACATGCATTTGTGGGATGAGCAGCAGCGCTGAGTATGTGGGTTGCGCCCATGAAAAATTTGCCAAATCTTCTCTGCCAATGCCAAACAGCTTATTCTGCCATTGACTCATTTGGTGTTTGGTGGATTGGATGATTGAAGTTTGAAGAAACAAGACATATTGGCAATTTAACAATTTATTAATTTCACAAACAGGATTCTCAGTAGCGTGTGGAAGAACCATACACAGCCACAACAGCCTGGTCACACACTGCTGTGGGATGGCATCCCATTCTTCAACCAGCATTTCTCGCAAGTCAGCCAACGTGGTTGTGTTGGCCACTCTGGCACGAACAGCACGCCCAAGCTGATCCCACAAGTGTTCAATGGGGTTGAGGTCAGGACTGCTGGCAGGCCATTCCATCCTCTCCACTCCCACATTCTGGAGGTAATCTCTGATAAACTCCGCCCTGTGGGGGCGAGCGTTGTCATCTTGGAGGATAGAGTTCAGTCCCAGACTGTGGAGATATGGGATTGCCACTGGTTGCAGAATCTCATCTCTATATCTCTCTGCATTGAGATTGCCTCCAATGATGACAAGCCTCATTTTTCCAATGAGGGAGATGCCGCCCCACACCATCACACTGCCTCCACCAAAAGGTGTTACTCTATCGGTGCAGCAATCAGCAGAGCATTCTCCGCGTCTTCTCCACACTTTGACCCTATGATCCAACTGCCGTAGGCAGAATCTGGACTCATCACTGAACATAACGTTCCTCCACATGTTCAGGTTCCAGTGCACGTGTTGCCGACACCAGCGCAAACGGGTTTGACGGTGAAGGGCAGTCATGGCAGGATTCCTGGCAGCCCTATGAGACCGGAGATTGGCTGTGTTCCGGATTTTCTGGGCAGAGAGCCGTCGGCCATATTGTCCTGCAAACCTTGACTGCAAATCTGTAGAAGACAGCCTACAGCACGTGCTGACAGGGTGAGGAAATGGTCTTCTTGGGGTGTCGTCTTCTTGGGACGCCCACTTCGCGGCCTGTCTTTGACATCCCCCGTTATATGGAACTTGGCCTTCAGTTTGGAGATGGTACTAGGGCTCACTCCAAATAATGCCGCAACTTGGATTAGCGGAACACCAGCTTGAAGTTGCCCTATCGCAAGGGCCCTATCCAGATCAGTCAAACGCGCCATGCCGATTCTTGGAGCAGACACTTACTGACTGTAGCTGTACTTACAGTAGTAGGGCCCATGCTCACAGGTGCTGCCAATCAGGTGCCAATCAGGCACCTGATTGGCAGCACCTGGGGTACCAGAAGCTCAAAACAAGTGTCAATAGCAACAGCAAAATAGTTAGCAACAGTTTGGCAATGGCAGAGAAGAGGCAATTTTTTCACGGGCACAACCCACATACTCAGCGCTGCTGCTCATCCCACAAATGCATGTTCCTTACAAATGGGGCACCATTTGAAAGGGAACTAAACAGGCTTTCCAACGGTATAAGATTTACAGAGAAATAATCTACCAAACACAAATGTCCTTACTTTTTGTGCTAAGTTTACTTTTTAAAGCGTTTCTGTATTAATGATCAGGACCACAAGTTATCACATCTTGGGGAAACTGCTGAGCATGGTGTGGAGATACAGTATTTATTGCAAGCTGGTGCAAAAACTGTCACACGAGTATGAAGACAACAAGATGAATTCAGCCCAAGCCCCGAAAAAACAATGATCAGGCCTGAGACTTGTCAGGACCCAGAGAATTTGTGCTTGCTTTTCCAGCAGACTTTCTCTATGAAATCAATAGTTTCATGGCCATTGGAGTGTAACTTTTTTCTCTTCTCTCTGCTCTTTCTTCTTTGTGGGATTATGATCGCTACAGTATGAAATGGTGCACTCTCCTGTGACTTTGCCTGACATTCATAGCAGGTTTTTCTTTTTCTCCTACTCTTTTTTTTTTTGTTCTTTTCCCATCTGGCTTCATTTCATCATTCATATAGCCAGGACTGGCATATCCATTGAAGCAGAGGCATGTCACACATTTGCAGACCTGTGCCCAGATGATGATATAATAGAAATGATCAGTTGTGGAATTTCCACACATATGGCAGTCCTTCATTCTGTCCCTGTCTTGTCCTCAGGCATATATAGCAACATAATGCTTCCATGCAAAAGCACATCCGTGTGTGGAAATGTGAATGTGCAAATTTCAAACTCTGACACATGCACACAAGCACACATGCCTTGAAGATGTCCACATTCCAGCACATTCAGTATCTGAATAAAAGCGTTTGCATGTGTGCACACACACAAATCCACCTACATATCCACACAAGTAGCATGCTTTTAAATGCAAGGTATTACTCCCAGTGTGTGATATCAGCTAATGCCCCTGAGGCTATGAGAGAAGTGGGGTCTAAAGAAGTAATATTTGCACGGATAGTTATCTTTATAAGGTCTTCTGGCTTTATGAAGTTGTAAACCCTGGACTTCACTGAGCGAAAACAATATGGAAGTCAAGATAAGGGGGGTAAAGGCCCGACTGAAGTGTCATGCTGTTTATTAAAAGCACAAAAAGGCAGAACCAAGAAAAGGATAGATTGTATCCTACTCAGCTGAGATGATTTCTAAAGAGGATGTTTTAATAAATGCTACTATGTCTCAATTTGCTGATTTATAGCTCAGGTATGTAATGTTTTATCAACATATTATTACACGGCTTTGTTGAATACTTTAAAAATAAGAAATTGTTATTATATTCACCTTTTTTCCATTCTCTGCTATCTAGAAATGTGCTTTGATGGGTCATTTTTGGTTGACAATGTAATACTGTCTGGCATCTTCAGTTCAGTAAATAATATATTCATGATGTGTTGCCTGGTCGATTGAAGACATTTTCACTGCAGACCAACGGTAACGAGGTAAAACAAATCCACAACATTGATGCTGGAATCTGTGGTGTGTGCTGTGGTTTAAATGTGCAGAAAGTTACAGAGACAAACAAACATCCACATTAGAGATGTTGTGAGATTAAGGTTTCTTTTAGGCTCAACTTCACACAGAAATAATTATTTGAAATGTAAAAGAGATGATGAGAAAGAGGACAGAAGGAAGGTCACAGAGTTGTTTCCTCTCTCTTGTTCTTTACTTTTGAATGATTTGTGTATAGACTTAAACCTTTCTGCATGCCTTTTTGAGTATTCAGAACACTTCATAAAATTGATTGTGAATGGTTGCACTCTTGAAGCTATACCGACCAAGCCTAGATTGCCTTCAACTTGAAAACAAAGGGGAAAAAACACAAAATCACTCAGCAGAGAGTCCTTCAGTACCAAGTGAACAGGTTTTTAATTTAGCAAGTCTGGCTTGCAGTCTGTCTTTCCAGTGAAGTTTCGATCGAAGGTTAATGAGGACAATATTCCTCCACATCTGATTTCTTTTTCCCTCTGTTGCAGAAGTGATTAAAGGCAGAACATTTGGTTGAGTGCGGAAAGATAATGGGATAAATGATTTCATCTGTGGTTTAGATGATGTACTGACAAGTATCACTTTCAACAGGAACTATGACAGCTGCTCTCTGTGACCCTTTTCCCCTTACAGACATCTACTTGTACCAACTCAAGAAGTACTCTGTCAGTTGCCTCAGATTTGTGTGTCTACTTTCGGATATTGTGAATCTACTTCCCCTTGAGTCCTATGTTTCATAGACAAATAACAGTTTTTTACATATTTGCGGGTGGTAAAGGCTGCAAAATCTAATATGTTGCTTTCCTGTGATCCAAACACAAGTGGACAGACGAGACACATCATCGTTCACAACCTGTGTCTATGGTGCGTCCCTAGCTTGCGCACCAACTTGTGTTCAGATTTTGTTACTCCCTACATCACTTCAGCTAGAAGGTCAAATAATTGTGCCCCGCGCACAATTATTACATTCCAACTCGCACCAGTCAACGTCAGCAGTTGTGTCGGTACAGCTGAAAATATTGCTGTCAGCAGAATCCAACACATCTCCTTCCATAGGACAAAATGCTGGATGGTCACGCAAGACTTTGTCCAACTCGTCGAAAAAATGGCTAAGTTATAGAGCGTTGGCGTGCTGTCACAAAGAAAAAAGACACCATGTCGTGCATTGATGACAAATTTCCTGTTACATCCTTGTCGGGGACGCATTAGCGTTTACTTTACAAAAGATATGTTGTCAAATGCGCCCCAGACCACCTCTGCAAGTGGTTTAAGTGATCTGATCACAATGTGTCTTGTGTTTGTTTACACTTGTATTTACTGCTGTCCACTGATGGTGATCCAATCACCCAAAACACATTTTAAACTCAAGTGTAAAGAGGGTCTTGGTTTATGAAAAAAGCCACACGAGTAGGCCCCTGGATTGGGAACGACCCTCTAGTAACAGTGCTGGGCTGTGAGGTGGTTTTGGCGTAGTGGCCAGAATGTGAATTGCAGGTCATGTGATGCCCACTGGCCCCAAAATTATTATTTTGTATACACAAACATTACAAAAAAAACAGCTGTGAAACAATACATACATTTTTTGAGCATCACAAACTCTCAGACAAAATTACTAAGTTGTATTATCACAAGTTAAACCATTAGGTCCAATAAAAATGTAAAACTCCATAATCCTTAAGAACTGTCCACATGCACCAGATGAGCAACTTTCAATGGAATTAATAGGGTACCATCTTGGAACATGGTATCCAGTTATTTTAATACAGACAGGGAACAACAATAAACATGTGTGAAAAGCAGAAAGCTTGAATTATGGGGAGGGCTTGGGATTGAATTTTGGATTAAAATCAATGAACCCAGTGTAAAAACGGCCTTACAGAATCCCATCAAAATGAAACCACAGTACTATAAAAGAGTTTGATTGACAAGTCCATCACTGGGAAGTGTATGGAATCACAATACTGCTTCAGCGTCCTGCTTTTTAGCAAACATGTTGGGGAAAAAAGGCTATGATTGCCGCTTGAGCTGTGTTTTTCTTGATGGCAGCACTACCTAGGAAATTGCTATGGTGCATCTTCTGCATTCTAATGTCCTGAGTTACTAACTACACTTGCAACTTTATCTGAAATGTATTAAACTCAATTTGCCACAGGAGCTGCTGTAAGGTCACTTCTGTTTATTCTTAGATAATTTCGTAGATTGTATACATTTGCTGTTGATTTCCTAACAGGTGTCTTCCTAATAAATGCAGAGTATGTGTCTTGTTGGCTGTTTGAATAAAGACTTGTTAACCTTTTGCGAAGCTATCTTCATATATATGCAGATAGAGCATTTTTAATGCTTGGTTTCTTGTGTGGCATTTGCTCAACATTTGTTTTAAATGAATACATGATACAGATGAATAGATTACAGCACCTCTAATCATCATCCATTCTCTCTCCCTCTCTCATACATATACATATGTGCATTAGCTGGATAACTGTGAATGTTAAGAAAGAAAAGCTTCTTAAAATTCCAGATTTGTTTTGTATTTTACTAACCACCCAACTTCACAATAACAAAAAGCATGTAGCTGTGGTGGAAATGAATGATAGAGATGTCACTGTGCCCCATGTTGCACGGAGCGGGGAGTATGAAGCCGTGTGCAGCTGCTATAAATGTCAGGGAGTGGTCCATTTGGCTATGCCCACTCGCACAGCAACACTGTCCCTGGAGCCTGTCACCGGTTCTTTTTGAAGCTTTAGCAAATATTGTTTCACAGCCTCCAACCAAAAGAAATGGATGTGTTGTAAACTCAAACCACTCCCAGAAAGTTTGGACAGATGTTTCTTTCTTTTTCTAATTGCTCTAGCAAACTAATTTATTTTTCTGAATACATGTCTGTGTTTTAATTTGCTCACACTAACAACAGGACAGTTGATTCATTCTTCGGTAAATATCATTCATGAATCAGGAACAAATTGTGTTCCCAAATATAACTGTAACCCAGGTCCCATGTAGTTAGAAAATAAAGCTGGAGTGGTTAATACAATGAGACTGGGCCTGGGCTCGTTGTAGGGAAATACAACTTGTTTTGTATGTTACTTCATAAATGTATATTTGTAATACTCTTTGCTGTTCTTATAATGACCACCACAACTGTATTTTAGATGCAAAATATTCAAAAGTATTTATTTACAACATGAAATAAAAAAAATGTATCTTAGAATAAAATAAAACAAATCACAGGGGTATGGAAAAAGAAGTGAAAATAAAACTTACAAGCCAATAAAGCTTCACTTTCCCAAAAGGAAAAAACCTTTCTGTGGTTATATTGAAATTAAATAATTATTTATTCCCTCTGAAAATGTCCACACCCGTTGCAGGCCTGTTCGATGACACTTTGTGTGCGGTGGGGCCTAAAAAACTGGAATGGCCGCTTCACTCAGAACTGAGCATAAACAAAAAGCACGTGCATGTGAATGTTAGTACTCACGAATCCAGGTTAAGTCAGTACAGCAAAGGCAATGGTAATGGCGATGGTAATGGCAAAGGAAGAAGCACAGCACCAAAAGTCACGGGCCGGCAACAGGGCACGCAGAACAGCAGGGCAGAAACAGCAGGGCCTTCGGTTGGAAACCCGTCTCTCTTTCTCTCTCTCACCAACGTCCGTCTCCTTAGAGCAGGGGTGGCGAACCTGTGGCTCTTGAGCCGTATGCGGCTCTTTGCCTGCTCCTGTGAGGCTCTTACTGTGTGGCTGGGGGCTGTGTCATTGGTTGATTGTTGTTTTTAACTTTTCTGAAACATACAGTATTTCAGATAAGTAAAAAAAACACATTTGAATGCATCTGCCAATACTGCCAATACATTTGCCAGTTATTTAAAAATGGAAAATAATGCAGCAGAGTTTTGAGGACAGATTCTGCAACCTGAGGAAAAATAGCGGCCACAGATCACCTTCCTCGTTAACCCTTTCACTGCTGAATCCGACCGAAAGCCCCTTTAGTGACAAATGATTGAGAGAGTTGCTTCGAGAGGCCACAACCGAGTTCAAGCAAGACCTGAAAAGGACTGTGGATAACAAAGACTGTCAGGTTTCCCACTGAGTCAATCTAAGTGAGAAAAAAAACTATGAAAACTGCTATGTATTATGACTGTCATCAGATCTGGAAGACACTGTTGCTGTTGTATTGTGGATGTGCCTGTGTTGTGTGGCTTTTTGCTATGGTGCGTTTTTTTTTGTGGCTCTTTATACCTAACTGGTTGGCCACCCCTGCCTTAGAGCATATTATCTGAATTGAGCCACATTATCAAACACTATCTCTTATTGAATTAGCGTTAGCGTTAGCTTTGCTTTAACTTCAGAGATATCACAATGCTAAAACTACAACATATGAGCACATTGGCACAGAATGCTACCGCTAGCTAGCATGTCGCTAACCACGTTATACATCCAGTCTCTTAACTATAACAGTTCGATATAGCACAACATTACAGGCATACACAATCATATTCACCTCTTGCAGGTCACACCAAAGTTTTTGTCAGGACCACGAGTAGTCGACCTTCATAACAAAACATTAATGCTTCCCACACCACGATGCCTCCTTCATTAGCTCTCTCATCATTAGCGTCTGTTCTCTCTCCTCATGCGTGCTCACTACTCCTCACACAAACCTGTCCCACTAGTCCCGCCCCTTACACGGTGATGTTACTCTGATTGGCTCAAGTATTAACACAACCAAAAGCAAAACAGGAATTAAATGATTGACATGTGCCAGGTAACAGGTTAGGTTACACAGATAAACACAGCTTCTTCTTCTCTACTTTTCTCGCAGATGAAACTTAAAGACTTTTATATTAATTTATCTTTAACTGTAAATAGTCTTATTTATTAAACTCTACATATTATATTTATACTTTTAACCAGCACACCTTTTAACCAACTTTAACTAACATGAACTCTATTTATGAACTTTTCTTTTCTTTTATTTTTTTTATGTTACACTGTTAATGATCTTTTATACTCTGTAACTTACAGGAATTTTGTACAGGGCTACATAACTGATGTAATTTGTTTTTGCATTCCTAAACACAAAGCACAAAACATTGTGTTTCTGGGAAAGACGTAGTGAAGCACATTCGGTTTCTGTCAATATAAGACTTATTTGCACAACTCAAGAAGAATCATTGCACACGATCTTCTGTGTCTGTGAGGCCAGGAATGGAAACTGGCACCAAGTAATCCCATGTATATTGTAAAATTTTGGTTAGGGGCAGTGTTTGGAATAACGCTGTTTAAAAGAACGGCGTTAGGTAACAACGTTATTTTTTCAGTAACGGGGTAATCTAACGAATTACTTTTCCCGTCGTTACAACGCTGTTAACGTTACTGGACGTTAAATGCGGTGCGTTACTATGCATTGATTCAATGAACTGTGTAATCCGAACGCACCCCTGGCTCACAGCTAGTGAGGAGGTGGGTTAATAACGAGGTAAGCGATTATGATTGGCTAAGGCAGAGTCATGTTTCATGGTAGCCAATCAGAGCCAGTGTTTTTACACACATGCCAGCACGCGCCACACACACACAACAGCTAAATAGAGATTCGATGAAGCAGCAGAGATGGCGAGTCAGGAGCAATCCGATGAAAAGTTGGCATTTTCAAGGTGGAGATATAAGCACTACTTCAAATTCATTGTGGTCAAAGGCAAGAACGTGCATGTAATGTGTACATTATGTCCAGGAGCGAAGACTTTGTCGACATCCGTTGTAAACAACTCTAATTTAATGAAGCATCTCACAACGACACACGCATCTACAAAGCTAGTGGCCAAAAACACCGATACCTCCACCACAGATGATAGCTCGCCATCCACTAGCAAAGAAGGACTCGGAGCAAAGTCCTCCAAGCAGCAAAAGCTAGATCTTTCTGCCTCACAACAAAAAAACTGCTAAAAAAAATCCAAATTCTTTGACATATAGCAACTTTTTTTTTTTTAACAGTAACGCAAATAGTTACTTTCCCTGGTAACGAGTTACTTTTATCATAGAGTAATTCAGTTACTAACTCAGTTACTTTTTGGAACAAGTAGTGAGTAACTATAACTAATTACTTTTTTAAAGTAACGTTCCCAACACTGGTTAGGGGTAGTAGCAGGGTTATTATAGTAAACAAAAACAAAAATTAGCAGTGACAAATATTTTATGTAAACTGAAACTAAATAAAAACTAAAACATTTAAGAAAAACTAAAACAAAATTGAAACTATATTGCCTGGTTAAAAAAAACAACTAATGAAAATAAAATAAAAATGAATGTTTTAGGTTTTGGGCTATAATATTTCACTACCGAAAAAAGGAGAAAATGTCAATTTCCGTCAACTCTCGTGACATTGAACCACAGTAGTTGAACGGCTTGACATTCCAGGAGATGGCGCTGTGTCGTAATCGCTTCAGATCTGACACTAAAGTAACGCGTAGAATAATGTTTAAACATTATGGCCATTACAGTTCTCCATCCCTGTAATTTGCTACATAACTGTAAAACATTATACCTGGCCCCTGACAAAACAACCTGAAACTACTGTAAAACTAAAACTAAATATATAGAAACTAAAACTAAATATTTCTGAAAAACTAACTAAAACTATAATAAAATTAAATTGAAAAGTACACAATCTGACCTTCCGCTCTTTTCGACACGATCTTTCCTTTCTTTCTTGTCCCGCGTGTCACTGAAACGTACATTTCATAACCCGACCCACGATCCTTTCCTAAAACTGTCCTGTTCTTGTGCCGCATGTCAGTCAGTACGTCCCAACCCAGAGCGTCAAAAGTGACGTCAAGAGTCCCGACGCTAAAGGAGACTTTTAGCATGAATGACAAACGCCAAAGGCACATGACCAAGCATCCGTATTTTTTACGCGATGCGAGAGTGACAATGTGTTGGCTATGTGCCACTGACTGAGAAAAAGATGCATTGCTGAGCCAAAACGTAGTGGTGATGTTTAATAGTCCTTATTGAAAAACAATACCATCTGGGGGCGCCCTGGTAGCTCACCTGGTAGAGCATGCACCCCACGTACCAAGGCTTGGTCCTTACCACAGCGGCCCAGGGTTCAAATCCGACCTGTGGCCTTTTGCTGCATGTCTTCCCCCTCTCTCTCCCCACTTTCCTGTCTGCAACTGTTCTATCCATTAAAGGCCAAAATAATCTTTAATAAAAAAGAAAAAACAATACTATCATCTTCCGTAATATTTTAGAGAAATGCCTTTGCTTTGGTAATAACTTCAGTAGAAAAACACAGTCACTCCCAACAATGTATAATATAGCCTAATATAATTTAATATAATTAGAAAAAAATGTTCTTTCTAAAAAACTTCTTTGAAATCATCCTCCCTCCAGCGACCAAATAGTAATTAGGTTATGAGTGTCATTCTCCCACTCGTAAATACTGATATAAGTATCCTTGTCATAATGGGGAATATTATACTGGATTATGAAGTGATTTGTTTAACACAGCACTGCAGCAAAAGTAAATCACCACTCATCACTCATTAACACTGACAGATCATTGTTGCAGCAGCGTACAAACGTATCCCTCGGTGCCATGGGATGAAAGATGAGCCTTTGGCTTTGAACTTGAACTGTACTTGCCCTTTTTTTCCTGGTCTCTCAAATCCTCATTTGAGAATACAGCTAAATTGCAAAGCCTTTTATCGAATTTAATGTGATGGATTTTAAGGATGGATTTTTCAGCTAAAGTCTAAAGGTGTGTGTGACCTTGTTGGCGTCGTTCATACATCTTGGGCGTCGTGTGTGGTTAAGATCATCGATTTGTGAGATCATTCCACCCACATGCGTTATTTATATGTTGAACTGCATGTGAAGTACATGAACACAACACTTAACCTCTCCCTCACTGCTGAGATATGTGGAGACGATTGGAGTCCAAGAGGCTTTGCACGCCAAGAGCAAGGAAAGCTGATAAACAACACCTTAACTAACTTACTTCGCCATCCACATTTCGTCACATTGTCCTTCTCCAAAAAATGGCGAGGAACAGACCCTCCAGCAGGAAAAGCACAGGTGTAACTAATAACATTAACAATGGCAGCATTCTTCTCGACTGAAGTTCTCGTGAATAAATGTTGATTAAAACAGCGGTTATTGGGCTAAAAATAATAATAATTTGGCCAAGCTGTATACAGCTTCTCTGCTGCAGCCCGACTGGCAGAAATAATTGTGCTGTGATCACAAAAGATGCTTCCTCCCCAGGGGTCAGCTGAGAATAAAAGAATAAAATAAAACAGAATAAAAATCCATTCCCTCGGTTTCATAAACTGTATACATGGATTTATAATCCGTGCTTTGCACAGATTCGAACTTCGGGGATCAATTACTCTATAGCGAAATGTTATTTAATCACAAACAATGCATCTTTCCTAACGTAGTAAGGTTAACAACGAGCTACAAACTCATTTTCATCAAAACGAGCCGTCCTCCGACCTGGAGAAATAACATTGGTCTCTATCTATGAGCAGCCAGCAGTGAGACGGCAGGAAAACCGGACAAGTGTTTAGGGACCATCTACAAACTACAACACCGACACAAGATTATCTATTCATTTAATGATTAAATAAGGTAGTATCTGCAAACTTATTTTTTAAAAGTAAGTGCTGTAGTACAACTAGCAGTAGACAAGTTATAATTGAGGTAAGTTTCGAGACACTACCTTATTTAATCATTAAATTAATAGATATTTTTGTGTCGGTGTTGTAGTTTGTAGACGGTCCCTAAGCACTCGCAAAATGAGCTTGTAGCTTGTTGTTAATCTTACTACGTTAGGAAAGATGCGTCGTTTGTGATTTAATAACATTTCGCTATAAAGTAATTGATCCCAGAAGTTCAAATCTGTGAATATCTTTCTAACTTTGCTCACTTTTATAAAACCGAGGGCACAGATTATGAATCTGTGCTCACAGTTTATGAAACCGAGAGCACGGATTATGAATCCGTGCGTACGGTTTATAAAACTGAGGGAACGGATTATGAATCCGTGCTCACAGTTTATGAAACCAATGGAACGGATTTTTATTCTGTGCGCACAGTTTAGTTTTTTTTTCTCAGCTGACCCCAGGGGGGCTCCGTAGCTTCCCATTGAAATACATTAGTTTAAAAAACGTGCTGACCATCACGAAAAAAACGAGATAAATGTGTCTGTGTACACGAATCAATAGATTAAATTACATGAACATTTCACGAACTACCGTGAGACTGGGTTGTATATGTATATATAAGTATGTATAGATATATGAATCTATCTATCTAATAGAGTCAGTGAGGCTTTCTTTTCATCACATATCATGGATTTTCCTCACACACATACACACATGTTCTCCCAACAAAAATAACAAAAATACTGACATAGCCAGTAGGTGAATGGCTGGATGGTTACAGTGTTTAGAGTTAGGTTAGAGAAGTTTACTGTTTTGGTTAACTCTTATGGTTCGTGTCCACTGGGGCATTTTTGGATGGGAGAGATCACCTTGCTTCCCAACATTGGATGCTTGAGGGGCTTGCCACTAGCAGTTATCAATTTCTCTTCAATGACCACTGAAAAGCAAAGAAAACAGGCTGCGTTCTCCGACAACTGCGATGACAGCACCTGATTGGATGACCGCTTTCACTCTTGGGCTGTCTGCTCCCGGATTTCAAAACAGACTAACGTGGAAGCTCATTTGGCAACTTTTGCCTATTGCTTGAAAATAGTTAGCTGAAATGTTTCTGAAAACATTTTAGGGGAGAAATAAGTCTTCATTTTAGATCGCCAATGATCAGTTTAAAAGATTGTTGTTTTTGGAGAGGAGCTTGGCGCCTGTGATTTGCATAATTATTCATCTCTCCGTGGTTTTGTGTCTCTTTGTGTTTGATTTGGGCCTTTTCATAGTTATTGTGAGTCTCTTTGTGTCTCTTTTTAGTCATTTTCTGTTTTTTTTTGTGGTCAAGATGCATCTCTTTCTGGTTGGTGTGTGTCTCTTTGAGTGACATTTTGCAGGTGAATGCCAGGGGGGCCTGTGACACTTCGAGCCCCTGGGCAACTGTCACAGGCACACCTTTTGGGGAGGACTTCCTAGAGTTATATTCAGTACTCAGGTTCTTTCAGAAAGTAATAGCAGTGCTACAGAACATTACTGACCAAGCAAATGGGTTGCCGCATCCAGTGGTGGAAAGTACATTCACTCAAGTACTGTACTTAAGTACAAATGTTGAGATACTTGAGTCTTTTCTTTTCAAGCAACTTTCTACTTCTACTCCACTACATTTCAGAGATAATTATTGTACTTTTTACTCCACTACATTAATCTGACAGCTTTAGTTACTAGTTACTTTACAAACTAAGATGTTTGCACACAAAACAATGTTTTTTATAAATTAAACTACCCAACAATATACAGATCTACAAGTAAAGCGGAAATGATTAGCCGATTAATCACTAAGTTGATGGACAGAACTGTTTTGATCGTTTACAGTTTCTGAAATGTGAGGATTTTTCTGCTTTGAGTTTTTTTTTTTTATTTTAATACCTGAAGTACATTTCCTGATGATACTCACATAGGCTACTTTTACTTTTATTACATTACATGTCATTTAGCTGATGCTTTTATCCAAAGCAACTTACAATTGCTATATCAGAGGTTGCACACCTCTGGAGCAACTATGGGTTAAGTATCTTGCTCAGGGACACATTGGTTGATGTATCGCAGTGGGAATTGAACCCAGATCTCCTACACCAGAGGCATGTGTCATATCCACTGCACCATCACCATACTTAAAGGTGCAATATGTAATACTGACAGCTAGTGTTTAAAATAGTTGCAGTACAAATTCTAAAAACTGGAGAGAGTCATCTCCCCCGCCCCCTCCTCCCCAGACTCAAAGTTCACGGAGCTTGCCAGGTTGAGACCACAGCATCCACAACAATGTTGTTAGACGCTTGTCTCACATAGCTAGATATTACTTCACAGCACAGCGGAGTACCTAACGTTAGATGCTGGCTATATTTACAATCATAAAAGCCTGTGCTCACGCAGAGTTCTGTACCCAACTGACAGACAAACCTTATTGGCTTAGTTAAATTAAATTAATTAATTAAATTACAGTTGGAACCGCTAAAAACACAACAACCTCGCCGTCCTCTCCACCCAACTGAACACACTTTATTGGCTTAGAATTACAGCAACAATCACTTCCCGATTTACAGCCCCCCTCTCTTGGCTTAAAATAATTCACCGCTGTTGGCTACAGCCGCTGAACAGGCTACACGTTGTAAACAGCCGTGGCCTGCTTGCCTGGTCCTCCGGTAACGTTAGCAGTTAACAGGGTTAGCATGGCAGCGTTAGCCAGGACCAGTCGGGATCACTTTACTGGCTGTATCTCAGTTGTTATTGCAAGTAACCAATTTGGGTACTCTAGCTATATAATTCAATGTGAATACACGAATGTTGAAATGACATAAAATGCCCGTCCCTTGTAGCCGTGATAAATTAGCCTGAAGCTAATGCTTACCTGTTCAGGAGAAAATTAGCCAATTCAGCGTCCTTTTGGGCTCTAAGCTGTCTCCATCTTTCAAATACATCTCCAATATTTACCCAGGGTTTGTTACGTCTCTGGTCACGCAACTGTTAGAAATATTTTTATTTTTTTTAGGTTGGGTAGAATCTATCTCCGTTGATCCCATTCGTTTGTTTGCTGCTTTCATGGCTGTACTCACATTACAGCTGTAACGTGCTGGCTTTATGTATTTACAGGTATATCTGACAACCTGGCCTGTCTGTCAAACTGGGCAGTTGATAACAACACAGGCCAAAACACAAACGGAAATTCCGTCACGGAATGGAAATTTCAAAAGAAGAAAATACTGGCAATTAGCATTGATGTCAGAAAAGATAGTATTTCAACTTAGCATGTTTTCTTAATATCTGATGACGCATTGGGGTCATTTTTGTATTTGTTACAGTAAATATATTGCATATTGGACCTTTGAGTAACATTTTCAAGTACAATTTAGTACTTTTACTTAAGTAAAGGATCTGAATACTTCTTCCATCACTGGTTGCATCACTACTACTAATACAAACACAAAACAATGATCATCCACAACTACAACAGTAAAACCAGTGGAACATGTGTGTTGGCTAACGGATGACACCAGGGCCCTTGGGAGACATCACTCAACCCAGCATCAAAGCCTCACAAGCCTTTAAAGTCTGTAATGGAAAACTTTCATTTAAAAACTGATGTCAGAAATGTCCATTTCTGTTCTCCTCCAGGCCGTCCAAAGAACGATCTTCCATCCAAAAAGAAAGACTACTTTTTTTCACCACAGTATACTAATTTAGTTTGACAAAGTAATATTGAGGAAGAATTGTCCAAACTGGTTTCTAATGCATCACAGCTGCAGGATAGTGCGCCTATTCTCAAGTTGTTCACTGCTGCCATTAAGCTCTGTGTAAATTACCATCTTAACATGTAATTGTTTAACCAAGATTGATGTCTAAATTTACCTGGCAGTGGCGTGAAACACTCTCCCAAATGGAGCCTTTCTCGCTCATTCATGTCAGACCTTTTTTTTCTTTCCTAAAAACACCAAAAACAAAGCTTAAACACAGCATCTGGCTACAGAGACAGTTTGGCAGTTTAGGTGAGAGGTAGTAAGTGGTGACTTTAATGAAGATGCATCACGCCTGTTGCAGATTTATCTCCTATCATATGGCCCAGCAGATGCTAATGTAGTGTACAACCTCCACAGCAGAAGCCGCTCATTTCTACACACTACTGCATCCTCATCAAGGCTAATACACTGTAGATCCAAGCAGCAGGTACGTTAGCACCCTCCAAGCCCTCGCTGGGAGTTCAGTGTAGACACAGGATTAAAAACAAGGAAAAACTTGCTTGTGTGTTGTCTTTTCTGGCAATGCATCAACGACAGATGGTTGGGTTTTTTTAGTATTCGAGGACTTCAATCACCGTATTAAGATTAGGGTTTTTCAGAAGTTATCTACAGTATGTTGTATGCCAGTAAAGGCAGACTGAGTGTTCCCCATATATATGCTAGGTAGACATGCTTTCATGCTTTCTGCAAGGACAACAGGATCTTTTGACCATCCACTCTATTCACTGAATTTATGTTGTCTGTCATTGAAAAATACACAATGCATCCAGCAAAAGAACCAATGAAAAAGGTAGCTCACCTATTCACAGGAAACCATTTTCAAACTGCTGTAGCCTATGTTCACATTTAAATGGCTGTTGTTTGATGTTCTGATTTCTTATCTGTGCAAATATATAAAATTAGAAAATCATGTACGTAATGCATGCACGGATTATAATAAAAGCTACATAAGTAAGAAGTTGGTGAACGTGCTCTGGCATATGTGACAAAGACAGAAATTGCTCATCTGTGATGCATACAAATGTTATATAAACCCTTATTTATTTTTTTACTTATTTTATTAACCTTTATTTAACCAGGTTAACAACAGATTCCCATTTGCAATTGCGACCTGGCCAAAAATAAGGCATAAACGTGCAAGACAACATACAGTTTCACATTCAATACAGTACAAAAATACAAAATACAATAGGCTACATGAATACAGATTAAGTAGGCATTACAAGCCGGTGCAAAGTGAGGTATAGGTAAGTTGATGGATATGCGACAGTGATATGGTTATACATAGCAGTAAACTGATATTTAAAGTAACTGCAGAGAAAATGGATAACCAGCAGACTAAACATTGGAATGTACCATAATGGATTTATTGGCTGTGGTGCATTCTGGTCTATTGATGGTAATGAAGGGTGGGAAAATTTGTATTTCTTCTTCTTTTTCCGTGCATTTCTTCCTGTATCATTTTTGCAATGATGCTAATGTAAAACACCGTAATATTGATATTCATAGCAGCTGCCTGTGCTGCAAAAAATTAAATATAATCATATATACACACATATATATATATATATATATATATACACATAATATCCTCAGCATAACAAGTATTTTTACTTTTGATACATTTGTACAGATTTGCTAAAAATACTTCTGCTTTAGTAGAATTTGAATGTAGCCTTTCTGGAGTATTTTTACATTGTGTTATTCAGTTTACGTGACGCTGTATTTATAGATTTATTTGGCCACTTAAGGACAGCAAATAAGCTGAAAACACAACATTTAAAATATTATCACCAGATACAGTTTGAACAGTGACTATGTTAAACAGTGGCCTATTCACACATCCAGCACACATTTAGCAACATTTGTTTTTCTGTCCTGATGAATGTAGGCTGAATCCAATATTCACTTTTTCTTTACACGTAGCTCTGTTTTCATCTCCACCGACTCCTGAGAGAAATATCGCTTTAAATGTCTCTTTAGCTGCTAAATGCCACACTGTATTCACAATGTAGTCGCTAACTATGTCTGTCTGCAGTTTGGAGCGTGTTAAGTAGTGTACAGTATTTCTCTAAACGGGTTGATTGGTGGGAGTAAATCAAAACAGTAAAGTTGCAAGCCAGAAAATCAAAGGGAAAACGGCACAGTGATAATTTTCTGTGCGTATGTCAATACGAGTGACCCCTTTTACATTACAGCTAGTAATTTGATCCATTGTGCATACAAAAATTACGTAACATTGTGCATCTTCACATGATTTGCTTGTAGCATGTGTTTAGCCAGTTTTGTTTTATGCCGACTTTACACCAAAGGACTTTTCAAGCGATTCCATTGTCGCAGACTAATTTCCAATAACGGAATGAAATCATGCGAGTCTTGCTAGAGTCTTGCTACAGTTGGGTTGGCTCCCGCCATCTCAATCGTTTGTTAAAAGGTGGTCATAAAACTCAGTCTGAGTCAGTCTTTTTCCAGTCTCGACGTTCAGACAAAATCAAACGTGTTTGATATCGTAAGTTTTAACCCTTGTGTTGTCTTTGGGTCAAATTTGACCCGTTTTCTAAATTTCTATATCAGAAATATGGGTTTCTTTTTAACTACCTAATTTTAATTACCCAAAAATAACATGGATGATTCCATACAACGTGCTTCGCAAGTACAACATCAGATTGGATCTCTACTTTCATTGAATATTGGGTGTTTTGTTAAATTTTTTAGCATTTGAAAAATAAATTAAAATTTTTCGAAACAGTATCCTCACTGAACTTTGGCATATATCCTTCTGTGACTATCCTTCCTTTAATATTAACCTAAATTATTCATAATATCGGCTTTTTTAACTCAAGGATTAGGTATAATTTCCTATTAATGACGTTTATTGACCATAAATTCCAAAAATAAGTGTAAAACTAGTAATAAGTTGGCGTTAGTGGTGTTTATACATGGTAGTGAAAAGAAGTGTAAAACGGCATAAAAAAAGCCAAAAACATTGAAAAAAGCATGTCGAAAAAAGGGACGAAAACGTAATTTTCAGTTTTGACCCGGGAGGATGACAAGTACATGGTCCAGTGGAAGACAACACAAAGGTTAAGACTTGGTAGTGAAGTTAAATCATGTGAACATTAGAAGAGAATATAATAGTTCTTTATTGTCATTGTTTTCAACAATGAAACACAGTTTAGCAGCTCTCAATATAACAGTTAAATCACAGACAAATATAAAATTTAAAAAGTAAAATAAAACAATCAAGACAAATAAACACAATGAGGTGGCAGTATATGTATGCAGATAATGTTATTGCACTTCCAGTTATTGGGCTTTATTGCACACAAGTCTTACATTGTCAACAACCAATGGGTGTGCTCCCTCATCATCAAACAGGAAGCAGCAAACGGCTAGACCACAAAAAAGTGTTGTTTACGGTTGCTATGGCACTGCACTAATCTAAACGCTAAAGAGGGAAAGTTGCCGATTTTCAACCCTTCTGAAGCGTGTCATCCAACGGGAGATTTACCGACAGATAAACGCAGCCCTCCGGGTACTACCACCATTCATCTGCGTGTACGACAGAACAGAAAATCTGCAAACTTTCCCTGAAGTTACCAGCTAACACTAGCGGTAGCTAGCTAGCTTGGTTAAAACCAATCTAGTTGTAGTCTTGCAATGTGTGACCCTGCAAGATCCCCAGTCTTTACATATTATGTCTTTAACATTAGATGTGAGATGTTTGTCTTTAGATGTGAGATGATATCAGACTCTCTTTTTAAAGTCTGTTCAAAGTCTTCTAATGTATGATAGGAATTAGTATGAAGGCAACCTATCCCCCAACAAAACGGAGACCAGAAATCCAAAATAAATGTCTCTGCCTAACAGCATTAAAGTGTTTCAGGTTGCATTTTCCCTTTGGTAAACTCCCACAGCCCCACAGTACGACGTGCTTGAGCTGTATCAGAGAGGAGCGGCTGGCATCAGTCCTTGTAGGATAACATGCATTACGCATATGGCCCGTTTTCAACTCGTTTCGGAGTCAGTCAGCAATCAACGGATATTCCAACAAGTCCACACAAGCTCCAAGACCCTCCAAAGCCTGATTGTATCCCACGCATGATTTCAGTGCTAATTCAAGCCTCACACCCAATGTCATTTGGCAGTAATGTGAACGTAAAGCAGTGGCAATCTCAAAGGGATCCTTCAGTCTTCAATTCCATATGCTCAGCTTTGAGCCAATTTATATTTAGTGTTCTCTTTAACCTCTGTGCTATCTGGAATTCACAGGCATGAAGGACAGAGGATGAAACGAAATGTTTATTGAGTTGTAAATATTGTAAATCGAATCATGATGTTGCGCTCCCTCCTTGCGAGGCGTTTCCAATTATGGAAGGGTAATAAGCCTCCTTTGTCAGGTCAAATACAGCGCGTCTAGCTGTATGATTGCTGCGGAGCCAAGTAAAATACAGGAGTAAGTGCTGTGCTTAGGAGATGCGGTCGCTGGGAGGGATTGTCCGGCTATCTGTTCTCCTGTGCACGCAGACGAAGCCATTCCTGTTGAGAAAATATGCTTGTTAGATCAAAACAGGTTGTTAAGTCTTTATTGGAAGTATCCTTGTGATGTCCTCATTTGTCTCAGTGGTCATTATATTCTAATTCAGCCTCAGTGTAATTGCTTTCCATCCTGTTAAATATAGTTAATATTTACAGAGAGATTGTGTTTTGCACACACTCGAGCAGCTTTATGGGGATGCCAGAATGCAAGCGTAAATGCCAAAGATCACACACCGACGTGCATTTTATTACTGATGAAAAGACGTGCATGTTAGCTTGTGCACTTGTGGGGATATTCACATGCTGACTGACTGCTCACTGAGTTTGTGTACTGATGCACGGCGAGTGGGCGCTTTTGTGCGAGTCAATGCACAAGCAGACATTTATGAGCTTATGTAAGAAAGAGTTAGACCAGACATACCCAGCTGCAGTGTGGAGGGGAATGAAGCACATCTGTCTTAACTAAACACTTCTTCATAAACATGGCACTTTTAATCCCAAGGAAAATTGTGAATGCAGCCTCTGAACATTTGATAGCATTAAAGTTTTATCTCAATGTAATTAACTTGCAGTTTCGAAGCAAATTAATCCATGCTGAGAGACAAAAGTAAGCACCAGAATGCAATGTGTGCAATGCAAAATGCAGGGCGGCTAAAGTCTTTGTATGGCCCTTAACAGAATTTGACTCTTGAACTGAAATGTTTAAAAAAAATGGATACAATACTTTAACAGATACTGACTTTGCTTTCCTTTTTGTCGCAGAACTGGAAAAATGGTGAGAGAAAAATTGCTCAAATGGCACAATTGGTCTGTCTAAATATAAGACTAATAATATTTTGTCACACAAAAATAAAAACAGGGATAAGTGGTCACAGTTTCATTGAATCAAGAATAGAATGGAATTTTGACCTCAGAAATCAAAATTAAATTTAGCATGAATGTAAATGCAAATTTATTACACCATGTAACTAACTTGAACTAACAACAGGAAAAACAGTGATAAAATTAACAAGACTAACTTCAATTTCAACTTTATTGTCGTCATGGGGTATCTTCTCAAACATAAAACATAATAAATACTATTAACATGTTAAAACAAATGCTTAAAACTCACATACATGTGCATTAAATAATGCAGTGACAGCATAACATAAAAACTGGAGTACATGTTATGTAGCCTACAGCTAGCAATACTAAATCCTGACATCATCATGCTAACATGCACGCAATGAAGCTAAAATGCTGATATCTAGCAGGTATATTATTTACCATGAACACCATCTTTATTAGGAAAACAAAAAACATAGTATTGGTCAATAAATAAATTGACCTTATCACCAAAGATTTTCCTGAGAGGGACATGGGATGTGTACCCAATTTCATAGCAATCCATCCAAAGTTGTCAAGACATTTCCCTCAAGAACCACAAATGTCAATGTCATGGTCCAATAGAGGTAAAGTCAAGGGATCACAATACTCATAGGCTTCATTCTTCTGGGATCATACATGTCTGTACAGAAGTTTTAGGCGATCCATCCTATAGTTGTTGAGATATTTCTATCTGGACCAAAGAGGTGGACATACATGACATTGGATACTGCATAGAGCATTGCTCTGCTATGATAAGGACAAGTGCCCTACATCTTTCAGTATATTTAATTTTTACATTGTTAAATTTAGGTGGGCGACTTGCAGTATGCGAGCACACACTGTTGGAGTTATTTCCCAACAGCAGACAGCAAACATAGTTGTGTATACATGCGGTGGCTGTTTGCTGGTAACAAACTTGTGGCTCCCTACCTAATGAAACAATTCATCAAACTGTACTCTGCCACCAAATACAACATGCAAAACTAAAAAATGCAGCCGCTGCCAACCTCATAGAAATATTTTAGTGTCGCAGTAAACCCAATGAGGGTAACGTTATTCACTGAGTTGCTGATCATTGGTTAAGGGCTGAAAATGTGGTTCATACATGATTGTGCCTTCACTGTCCTAGTTGCAACTGATTTGCAGCTGATTTTAGGAGCTTGGAATACAACTATTACAAACAGCTAACTTCATGTCTTCATGTTTCTCGGTTGTTTTAAAAAAATCCACCTTTTTAACCAATGCAAGCAGGCTTTATTGGTGTTAAAACATTCATTTCAGTCCAGTGATTCAGATAGGTAAGTTTCAGTCAGGAACACTCTTGTCATAGATGTAACTATTTATTGCAACAAATGGAAGTGAATACTATACTAGGCGATGAAGGCTCTGTTCTAATGATGCTCCCTGGATCAGCCAAGCAGCAGGCTAAGCTGAAACAGGGAGCACGCTGCTGAGACCCCCCTGTACACAAGAGTGGGCCCAATCCAAGACATTAACACAATTTCAGACTTAAGTTATGATGACACTCTAAACCAGGAAGGTAGAGGCTGGTCTGGTGGAGGCAAGCTTTGCCAGTAGCAGCAGTGTGAAGCAGCATTGGAGTAGCAGGAAGCAGAGAGGAATTGGGAGACATTTAAATGGACGGCCTGATGTGAAAAATGGCTGTGATTGGTTGTGACTGGCGGGAATGACAATTCAATTAGTGGGCATATGACTTCCGTGTCCTGCATGAACTAACGCAATGCTTAATTTCCAGTAAGGTCATACAAATAACAGAACAAAAGTCTGTTTGAGCTGTGTAGTTGTTTTTTGCAGCTTATTCAGTTTTTGCAAAAACTGGGGTGGCATCAGAAGGTCCTTCCGTGCATTGGGAAGGAAGGGTAAATTGCATTTATACCGTCAGCCAAGTGTACATGCAAAACATACAGTGTGATCACATCCTAAAATATATATATCTAAAAATAAATCAGGCCAGCAAACAAAAAAATCACCAACTCTGCCTCTTCCTTCCAGCTTAAGTTGCTCGGTAAAAGCTTAGTAGTAGCAGTAGCTGGCAAATATTACATTACAAAACGTGATTTAAAAATACATAAAGGAGCGGTCCTTGACCTGGGATGTACCATGTTTGTTGACAAGTTCACAACCAAACTAATTTCCATTTTGAGAGACAGATCACGTGTTAATACCCAACCCTGTCTTGTAAAAATTACGTTCCCATAAAACTGAACTTTCTCAAGCATTCTCAATTTTGATTGAGGGAAATGTATTTTCTCCAGGATTATTACTGCGCAGCATACAGATTTCTGCCCACCTGTACTTTTTTCCACATCCCCTTAAATGTTTGCACTGCTGCACTTTGAAGATCTATCTATAATGGCCACTGAAAGAAATTCCCATTGCAAATTTTTAACTTGTGTGTAATTTTGTTTGACAGATTTCATCTCAAGAGCTCCGCTTTTCAATGCTAGATTCAAAATCTGGAAAACATTTACTGAGCATCAGTTGAGTCCTGCACATACAGTACAGTGTCTCAGTATAGAATCCAATGGGAGTGCATGTCTCACCATTGCTTAACATTCTGAACAATTGAAACTAGGTTTTGTAGATATAAAAAGAAGCATGACTCTGCATCGTCATGGCCTATTTCTCTGCTCAGATCTGTTTGTGACTATATTTTTCAGAATTTGAGTCACCTCTGTACGATCTGCCAAGACTGACTGTCAGATCAGCTGCATGGAAATATGGAGAAAAAATATACATATATACATAAATGTTTAATTAATTAGCTGTCAATGTAAAATAGAATATCCAAGCCCATCTTTAAGGATTCAGTAACTTCCGTGCAAGCATGGGAAATGGTTGTAGTTATGTCATATTTTTTTAACATTTGATGTACATGAACTCCTGTGCCCCACAGTTTACTCACTACAGTTATTTTTACATGAATTTTGTGTCCTCTCATCGACTGTATACTTTCATCTGAGGAAAAATACCCCCCAGGCATTCGACAGAAAGAAAGTCTCAGAGATTATCAGCAGAGGAGACACTGACTCCTTTTTTTTTTGTCAGGGAAAAGTAGACATTTTAGTTCTACCTGCCTCAAAGTGTGTGTGGGGGGGGTGGGGGTCAGTAGACACTGAGCTGTACTTAGTGGAAGATGTATGAGCATGACTTGGCAGACAAGAGCCTCAGGGAAAGAAATGTAAAGTTAGAGGAAAATCATTAGCTTTGTTTGCATGTTCCCTCTCAATTACTTGTCTCCCAAGTCTGGCAGAGCATAAAACAAAAAGGAGAAGATCTGCTGCTTGGATAACAATTTATCACTGGCTTTTGTATCAGGGATGCATGTGGCTTCAAAAAAGCATCCTCGACTGTATAGCCGCCTGAATTACAGCTCTCTGCTCAGCCCCTGCCCAGGCCCAATCACAAAGCCACATTTCATGGCAAGGGGGGATGTAGGCGCCTCCGCATTGTGACAAAACTATTGCTCATTCCACCTCTCAATATTTATCATTGTACAATTTCCCCCCACCGCCTCGCTCTCGAAGGGCATGATTTATGACATGCTCACCCTCGGCCTCATCAGAACAGCGATGTGTTCATCACAAAGACTTTTCACAGGCATCGGTTTTGTTTAATCTCAGAGTGGAAGAAGAAGAAGAAGAAGAAGAAGAAGAAGGGTGGAAGACAGAGAGGTGGAGATGGATGGAAAAGGGGAGAACTGGAACTGGAGAGAGAGAAGCGGACTAACAGAAAGAGAAATAAGGACTCGGCATCCACTTATCTATACATCAAAGAGGTGACACTGCCTTGCAAATTTGCTAAAGCTCATTTGTAATGTTTTCCGCTTGTCACTGGCCTTAATGTGCACAGCTCATGGGAGTCGCAGCCTGCCACATGATCAATGGTAATAGGGGAAGTTACATCTCACCATTAACCGCTTTTGACTCGCAATATGCAAAGCATGGCCGCTATGAGTAATGCTTTTTTGCGCCAGCTGGGGGGGGGGGGTTGTCAAATAGATTATAAATTACACTTTTGGTGCACAACCGAAGGTGCGCTGTCCTGCATGTAAAGGCAAAGGCTTTGATGAACACTCTTTCAAAGTCACCCTCTGCCTCAAAAGCCTGTGAAGCAGCTACAGTGGAGCCACTGCTTGGACTCAGGCCAGCTGTAATACGAGAGGAATCAGAGCATGTTATCTATCCACTTTGCTTCACACACACACCTTTTAATGATTTTGCAGTGATTATGAACTGTCTTCAGGGTGGAGAAGTCCCACCTTTAAATCATTGCCTAATTGACCAAGCTGGTCATTCATGGATTAGGGATAAGGTAATCACTTTGATCTTCCAGGAGTCCAAAAGTTTTTTGTTTTTTTTTCCTTCAACTTTTTTTGCCTTTCAGTCCTTTGTCATTGTCTACACCCCCGCTCTCTCCAATGAGTTCCGTTCACCTCCTCCTGACAGCAGGCCAAATCAAGTCAAACACAATTAACATGCCATTCATCATGGTTATTATACACGTATTGAATCTTTCTGGGAATTCCCTTGAAAGACACTCCATAAAGGTTTTAAAGATGCAATATGTAATACTGACAGCTAGTGTTTAAAATAGTTACTGCAGTACAAATTCAAAATACTGGAGAGAGTCATCCCCCCCGCCCCCTCCTCCCCAGACTCGAAGTTCACGGAGGTTACCAGGCTGAGACCACAGCATCCACAACAATGTTGGTCGAGGCTTATCTCATAGTCAGACATTACTTCACAGCACAGTGGAGAAGATGCCATTAGATGCTGGCTATATTGACAGTCATAAAAGCCCATGCTCACGCGGAGCTCTGTACCTAACTAACGGTAAGAACCGATAAAAACACAACAACCTCGCTGTCCTCTCCACCCCACGGACAGACACACTTCCTCGGCTTAGAATTACGGTGAGAAACGCTAAAAATAACACTACCTTGCCGTCCTCTCCACCCGACTGAGCACACTTTATTGGCTTAGAATTACGGCAACAATCGCTAAACACACGGCAAACTCACGGTCCACTCTTCCCGATTTACAGGCCCCCTCTCTTGGCTTAAAATAACTCAACGTTGTTGGCTACGGCCACTGAACAGGCTACACGTTGTAAACAGCCGTGGCCCGCTTGCCTGGTCCTCCGGTAACGTTAGCTAGCAATTAGCAGGGTTAGCATGGCGGCGTTAGCCAGGACCAGTCGGGATCACTTTACTGGCTGTGTCTCAATTGTTTTTGCTAGTAACCAACTCGGGTACTCTAGCTATATAATTCAATGTGAATACACGAATGTTGAAATGACATAAAATGCCCGTCCCTTGTAGCCGTGATAAATTAGCCTGAAGCTAATGCTTATCTGTTCAGGAGAAAATTAGCCAACTCGGCTTTTTGGGCTCTAAGCTGTCTCCATCTTTTAAATACATCTCCAATATTTACCCAGACAGGTTTATAACGTCTCTGGTCACGCAACTGTTAGAAACATGCCAGTTTTTTTTAGGTTGGGTAGAATCTATCTCCGTTGATCCTGTTCGTTTGTTTGCTGCTTTCATGGCTGTACTAACGTTACAGCTGTAGCGCGGTGGCTTTACGTGTTTACAGGTATATCTGGCAACCTGGCCTGGCTGTCAAACTGGGCAGTTGATAACAACACACAGGCCAAAACACATAAAGCATAATCATCTGTTATCAATGTGTCGTAATCTTTTTTTTTTCACTAAATACCCCGACTGCTTAACCCGCAGAGGTCTGAGGTCATTTTTAGATCTTTGTGAATTCTCCTTTTAAGGGTATTTGCGTATAACCTGATCCCCATGTGTTTCATATCAAAATGTTCAGAACAAACTCCGCTTTCTGGATAGTGATGCCAGAAATTGTTCCAGAGCAACGTATAAAGAGATAATTTGGCCCTAAAGCGGAAATATTTCTCAAATCTCTTGTGAAAACATACCTACACTCAATTGTTTTGGTGCTTGAAATCAGTTTACAAAAGTTTTGGGTTCACAAAAGTAGCGTAATATATGTATAAAATAGTAAATAAATGTCTAAAATTAAATTTTGTAATATCGATTAGACGTGTTGTCAAACATCGCTTGGCCTCAGAGGTTTAAAAAATAGAAACCTTTACATCCTCAGCTAGCCTATGAGTCATATTTTACAGCCAGCTGAATATAGCAGACTGGTGGAAGAAAATAAAAGGTCTTTAATTTGCAGCATGCAGGGGTTTGGGGATCAGTTTGAAATAACTTGATTATTGGTGGGCTGTCAAGGTGAGAAAGAGGAACAGATCTCATTAAAGGTGCATTTAGACATGGGTTCCATTGTGTGTCATGACAGAAGCTTAGTCCTCATACTCCTCCACACGTTTGTTTATAAGTATCCAAAATAATTCATCATTTGAAATACCTGAGGACACTCTGGGAGAGAAACCCAGTCATCAGTCGGAGGGAGAAAATTGCAAACTGGCACTCTGCTTCGCCATTAGCAGTGCATTAAGAGCACCTGTCAGCTCTTGGGTTTAATTCGCTCATCCAAATTATAACCTGAAAAGCTTGTGTGTTTTGGGATGTTGTTTTTTTTTCTTTGCTGATCTTGTGTGCTTCAGCTTTGACGTGTGCTGTTGGATTAGCCAAAAATCGATGTCATTTACACATAACACACAAAACTTTTGTGCTTGACGCCATCACAGGTAAAATATATTCATTGTTTGTCATAAAACTTTTTCCTCTGCACAACAAATCCGAAAACAACGGAGCCCCGGAGGAAATTTGAGCTTGATTTGGCTCAATATTTTCTCCTGACACAAACATTTCACTGAATATATCCATTCAATTTCCTCATGCCTGTGAAATGCATTTACTTTGGAGCGACCGTTTCACCCTTTCCAAGCAGCAGAATGGCAATAATGATATAAATGACCCCGCAAATGAATGGAGATCTCACTGCTGTATATCAATTATGCTACTTAAGAGGAAGTTGGGGGATTTTAAAGTGAACCTGGCTTCTCCAGTGGCGGTTTCCCAAATGCGCATGGTGGCCAAGGCTCCCCTAGGAGCCCTCTGTGAAATACTTGGTTAAGCAGCTTATTGATCTTGGAGGAAAGGTATTCCCAGTGTTGTGCTTCTTCCCGTGCAGGCAAGCCTTTTAGAAGACCTCTCTGCACTGACAGTCACTTCTGATACACATCACATATCCACCCACTCACATGGTCCACAGCAGATACAAGACAGAAAGCACCCACACACCTGCACAGGCAATAAAAGTATGTATGTAATAAATGTACACAGATTCACCATTACAGTACAGATCATAAAAATACCTGCTGACCTGTATAATGTCCAATGCATTTGATCAATCCTGTGCAGTGACTTTTCAGTCTTGCTCAGTGTCAGATCAGCGAACACATAAAGAAAGAAATGTCAGAATGAAACATGCATAAATCTATACTACGGCATTTTTAAACAGAATGGAGTTGTACTTTGATGCACATGCTGTAGCCAATTGTGATATCTTACATCTGAGACATTGCCCCACTGTCTGATCATTAAATTCCTCCAGTGGTGTTTTCTTTTATAGATCTGGCAGGTTGAAAAGAGCATCAACCCAGCTACATACTATAACAGATGCAAACAATTACCCTGATACAAACAAATGCCTCTACATCTTTTGCTGTAATAAGATAGTGGCTCATTTGATTCAGACTTTTTTCAGTATAAACGATATCCAGGTAAGAAATAGGGCCAACATGAACTACTAGCAACCAAAGCATCAACACATTCCATAATGCAAACAAATAGGCTATAGTCTAAAGCAGTTCAACATTCAACAAATATCACCCTTAACAACTTTCAATTAGTTTTGAGCAAATTGAAATTATGTTGCACAGGCGCCATGACCTGATATTGGAGTCTGGAACTCTACAAGACCTGACAGTAGATGGGAGCTAATTAGGCTGTTCTGACCTGGTTATAACATCTGTCCTGAGTGATCGGATCGCAAGTGGACAGCTCTAGGTGCGATTGTTTTCACCTGTCTGTAGAATGTGTCTCCAAATGCGTCCTCAGTGACTACTTATGATCGGATCTCACTTCCCCGCTCCATATGCAAATAAACACGTACATCATTTCTGTTTGCACATAGGCTGGTTGTGTGGTTGGTGTGTTTATAATGTCAGTTGTTATTTTCACATAAATCAAGTGAAAAATGAAAAAGCACTGCCCACAGTCTGTCTGTGTGCCGACCATAGACTGTAGCCTATATAAAAGGGTGCCGACATAAGGAGATCTACGTACGGGCAGCAGGACCTGTGCAGTAGAGACATACAACATATCTCTGTGGTTTTAAGTTTAGTTTATATTTTAACGGCTTAATTTTACCTTTTATGTCCGAGTCGGGTTACGTTACTGCTGATGAAGACCCAACATTTCCTTTATAATGCGTCATAATAAAAGCATTCAAATACCAAAATGACCGGGGACTTTTATTGTGAAGAACTTGCTGCTTTGACCACGCATTTCACCGTCAACTCCAGACAGCGCTGTGTAGCTCTGGTAATGCGAGACTAATAATTAAAGGTGCAGTAGGTAAGCCTTATAAAACTAACTTTCTGTCATATTTGCTGAAACTGACCCTATGTTTGAGTAGAACTACTGAAGCAGGTAATTTAAAAAAAAATCCGGCTCCTCTGTCACCACCTACAGCCTGTAGTGTGATTTGCAAAAATCCACCGCTCCCTGTTTAGATGGTCCAATCAGGGCCAGGGGGGGTGTCTAACTGCGTGTCAATCACTGCTCATGCACACACATTCATTCTCCCTTGTGGGGGGAGGGGCTTAGGAGACCGTTTCTGGCTTTAGCGGAAAGTGGGGAGGGACTGAGAAGTTGTCGATGTTCACATTTTTTGGCCTGGATCTTCGCAATCCTACCTACAGCACCTTTAACAGAAGGAGACAACATAATAGCAGGACGTTTTGTAGTAATGTCCTACATATTGGTGAATTCTGGGACATTTTATGAAACTAAAAATAACATTATTTTCAAGGCAACAGCGCTGAAGAGAGATTGAGACAGCCAGGGATATATATATATATATATATATATATATATATATATATATATATATATATATATATATAAAGCAGGCAGCATGCAGGAAAAAAGCACTGACGTACTACTAACAGTATATGATAATAACATCCAATTTTCACTCTCAGTGGTTTCTGTGACATGAGAAATACTTGAATGACTACGTAGTTTCGTTTCCAATTGAGTAGGCGGTCTTTAATGTGGACACTGCAGGACACATTCCCATTTTAACTGCTGTTAGAATGTGGACACATGGGGCCAAACTACCTCCAAATGTGATTTTTGCGATCCGATCTCAATGCATCCTCATTGTGTCCTGAGAGAGTTTTCACCTGTACTGTACTTAGAGCTGTCCACGGATCTGACTACCAGGTGGTTAATGAGCTAAAGTTAGGGACCGTCTAAAAAGTGCATGCAAAATGGCCAGACTTTTTTCAATAGCTTACTCTTTTTTATTGTTTTAGCATAGACAGTTAAAATCAATTTCATTTTCGTCTGGACTTCCTTGCATTGTGTGCACAGCCTCCTTTTTTAAGCTCTCCCCCGGTGACTTCCTCCATCCATCTTCCATCCATCTTCATCCGCTTATCCGATGTCGGGTCGCGGGGGTAGCAGCTCCAGCAGGGGACCCCAAACTTCCCTTTCCCGAGCCACATTAACCAGCTCCGACTGGGGGATCCCGAGGCATTCCCAGGCCAGGTTGGAGATATAATCCCTCCACCTAGTCCTGGGTCTTCCCCGAGGCCTTCCCCCAGCTGGACGTGCCTGGAACACCTCCCTAGAGAGGCGCCCAGGGGGCATCCTTACCAGATGCCCGAACCACCTTAACTGGCTCCTTTCGACGCGAAGGAGCAGCGGCTCTACTCCGAGCTCCTCACGGATGACTGAGCTTCTCACCCTATCTCTAAGGGAGACACCAGCCACTCTCCTGAGGAAACCCATTTCGGCCGCTTGTACCCTGGATCTCGTTCTTTAGGTCATGACCCAACCTTCATGACCATAGGTGAGGGTAGGAACGAAAACTGACCGGTAGATCGAGAGCTTTGCCTTCTGGCTCAGCTCTCTTTTCGTCACAATGGTGCGATAAATTGAATTTAATACCGCACCCGCTGCGCTGATTCTCCAACCAATCTCCCGCTCCATTGTCCCCTCACTCGCGAACAAGACCCCAAGGTACTTGAACTCCTTCACTTGGGGTAAGGACTCATTCCCTACCTGGAGAAGGCACTCCATCGGTTTCCTGCTGAGAAGCCATGTACTTCCTGTACAAATGGAAAAATGGAAATACAGATAGTTTTGTGACATAAACATACACAGATTATACAGTTATTACAATTTAAAAAATTAAAAGATAAACAAGACGTGTTACTGTAATTTATCAGCTTAATGAATTGTGTATGATCAAACTATACTTGTTTGGCTAGTGTGCAGAAAAACACACACACACACACACACACACGTAATGGCTCATGCATGTACCACACACATGCTGCAGTCCAGATTGACTGTTTATGCAGCTCCCAGGAGAAGGAACAGTATTTTCAGCTGTTGCAGGCTTTGGCTGAATAATCGTTGGGTTATTACTCCATACAGAGGCTACTGTTGTCTTACTGCACCATGTAACCATTAATTAATTGATGACAATCAGTAAAGAGAAAGAGCTTCCTTTTGCCTTAATTAATTACCTAAGCTTGGGCACTTGGGAAACACCCGAGCAACATTCAGCTTTACAAAAAGAAATGATTGCTTTGACATGAATGTCAAATAATGTCATCACAATCAGTCAATGTCCACTTATTTGGTGTTTCCCAAGCTGTCAGTCACAAACACATGGCCTTCCTTAGCTGATTGAGTTGTTCAGTTGTCATGGCGATGGACCTTGTGAGAATCTTTTGTCCCACTGCTATTTCCAAGGTGAAGAATGAAGCTTCAAGCTCAAAGTATTAGTAATATAATATAAATCTAAAAGGTCTGAAAAAATCCACGTAGGATTAAATTAGAAAACTATGGAAAGCGGTTTAGATGAGCACTTACGAAAAGCTACCTAAATAAGACATTTTGTACGACAATAAGTGTGATTCTGAATCTGTATTGACACATTGAAAGTGATTTTAGTTACCAAAACAGCAGCCACATTTTCCCAGTTTGAAAACCTGAAACTTAAGTCTAAGACAGTTTGTCCATTTGGGTACAGGAAGGGTTGATTTTGATGTTTCAGTGCAGATGTATATATTTATTAAATGCTGATCAATCATCTTAGAGAGTTAGCGTAACCCACGCATAAATCTCCGGAGCTCATTGGCCCTATGTGAAATTTATGGGCCAGACAGCCCACACAATACAGATGCGAGCTTGAACCAAACACTTGTTTTTATTTATTGTGTTTAGCACTATTAGATTTTTCACATTTTTTACAGACTGCTTTGCTAATAAAAAAACTCTCCCCATTCAAACATGCACGCCCCCCATTACCACAAGCCTCCTCCATGTATCTTTCCTCCTATCTGTCTCAGCTCTGTTACGTCCCTTAGCCTTCTATTAGTGTCATCACGCTCTATTGGGCTGCACTTGTCATACTGATACCAAACTAATCAAGACTAATGAATTCATTTAACTGATGATAATAATGTTATTAAAATGCAAATTGTTAATTTCTTTTAATTGCTCTACATCACATGTAATCAATCACAACAACTTCCATCGTCACCACAAATCTCTCTGCTCCTGTCCCACTCTGCTCGTGCCGTTTCAGAAAAGATTTCCATTTTCTTCTTTCTTAAGAAGAGACTCATGCCTTGTTGGTTAGTTCTGTCATGGTTGTGGTTAGAGATGTGATTGTGTGTCATATCATTTATTCTTAATCTTCTTGTTTGTGTCTGCTCTAGTGATTGTGAATGGGCTGGTGACAGTAGAGCTGTAATTGGAAAATGCATGACTGATTTGTCAAGATGGGGCAAATATGGAGGATAGCATTTTTATTTATTTTTTATCAGGATTCCCTCCGGCACCAAACTGTATTGTAACATGCTAAATAAGTGAGCAGTAACATGCTAACTCCATCCTACCAGAGTTCACATAGAAACCAATAAAGCCATTCATGGAAATTATCTCCGTGACTTATTAAGCGCGACTTCATTAATCACGTTAATCAGTCTGCCTGTGGATTGGAGTTTTAAATATAAGCATTTCTCCAAGGCAGCTGCTCTAAAGGCCAAACTAAACCTCAATCCATGAAGCCATATTGTCACATCAAATTTATATTGGTGGAAAAGAAGGAGCTTTGGTAAAGCTACAATAAAAATTACAAATTGCAATCGCAAGCATTTGACAACGGCTGGGGTTTTTTACCTCCAAAGCAGCTCTAAATTTCTAATCTAGTAGTTGAAGCTATCTACTTGAAGCTATGTATGCTAACATATAACAACACATAAGAGGAGTGAGGGTATATTTAAATTACATTTCTGGATAGAACAGTGGTGAGAGAAGTACTCAGATCATTCAGAAAAAAATCTACCAAAAGTTAACAAACATTAGTCCCTATAAGCTACTGGTCATACCAGACCAACTGAGGCTGGGGCAGCAAAGTATCTGAATGTAGTAAAAGTACAGAACTATTAACAGCTAAATGTAGTTTAAAGGTGCCCTGCCACACAAAACCGTTTTTACTTGATTTTTTTTAAATATGTTAGGTCCATATGTGTTTGTGTTATGTCGTGAATGTGAAAATGAACTGCTACCTCCTCTGTCAGCTCTAGCCACTGAAAAGAAATAAGTGGAGAAATCAGGCCAATTACAAAAGCTGGTCTGACGTGGTGTTGCCTGAGCTCATTACTATTCATGAGCTCGCCCAGTTGCGCTGGGTAAAGGATGCTGATAGCCAGGCTCTCATTGGCTAGCTGTTAGCCAATCAGAGTCAAGCAGCTTAGCTCGTTGAATATTAATGAGAACTGGCACAAATCGAGCTGAGTCTTCCTGCAGGCTTTCTATACCACGCTAGAATGGCTGGAAACAAGGTAGCCAAGGCATTTTTTCCACAAAAAAATGTTACAGAGTCTATGGTAGAACTTCAGACATTACCACAAAGTAATGAAATATGTGTGGCAGGGCACCTTTAAGTAGCAATGGTAAAGTAGTTATTATGCAGAATAGACCCTTTCAGAATGTTACATTATCATAAATTAGGCCTACTGTATCACTAATACCTCCGCCAAAGAGTTTATGTTTTTCTTATCTTTTTTATCGGCTTTTCTGTTTGTTTGTCTGTTAGTTAGTTAGTTTGTTTGTTTGTTTGTTTGTTTGTTTGTTTGTTTGTTTGTTTGTCTGTCTGCAGGATTACTGAAAGACTACTGGGCCAATTTTCATGAAACTTGGTGACAAGGTGTAGCATGGGTCATGACGGAACGCATTAAAATGTGTAGTGGATCTGATTCACGGCGCTAATACACTAATAATTTTTCGCCTTTGTTAACGTTGCAAGATAAGGCATTTGTGCTGCATTCATGTGGTGTTAGAATAATCAACAAAAAAAATGTGTTCCTGACTGGGAAGATTCAGACTGCATTACTGTAACATTGTGAGATAGGGCATCCCTTGGGCATCCCTTGGTGAAGGTACGCAGAATGTTGATGTTGCAGTTGGTAGAAGTGGAGTGGAAGTGGAATTTTTAACTACTTTATTACAATACATCATATTTTATGAGATGACCATATCATTTGTATGTCAATTTTAATTTGCAAGTAACTGCTAACTGTAAGATGAATACAATTGAGTAAAGTACACTATTTCCCTCTGAATAGTAGTATAAAGTGTAGTAGTATAAAGTATAAATGAGCAATGTTCTTCTCAAAATCCCAAATTGAGGGCCATTACAGTAAATCTGTGCACATGACACCTTCTACCATCTTAGATATAGATAGATAGATAGATAGATAGATAGATAGATAGATAGATAGATATCCTCAAAGTACATCCTGAACATATTCAACTTTTCCACACTTTGCATTGATTACTTGTGCCCTCAGCTTCATAAGCCTCACTCTCCAGAATCCAACTTCATCTAAAAAACAATTTTCGCTCTTCAACACTGTTCAATCTAGCATTTCCTTTAGCTCTGTGTGTGTTGTTTATGCACAGTATGTCAGTGCCCGCTAAAGAAAAATAGCCACAACCAAGAATCAATCACGAAACACATGCGGTGGGCATTTAATCCCGAGGGTTTATGACCTTCACAACCTAGAATATCAATTTATCTCAAAATTATTTTCAGCACTCCATCTTCCAGTGTTTTGTTACTCTGCATTGTCAGTCCTAGAACATTTCTTTCATTTCACCTCAGGCAGAGATTAATTTGGGTCTTATCTAAAGTCCTATATATTTTGAATTGACTGTATTTTATCACCACGGTGAACAGTGGGGAAGAATTATAATGACTGATAAAAAACACAGGACATTTAGGTTTAAATTGAGACAGTAAAGGTACCTACATGAAGATTTCTACTTGTTTTTTTTTAAATGTCAAGTATTATGCACTATTATTGCCTGCTGTGTAGTCTCTTAAAAGCTGTGGCTTTGGATACTTTCGCTCAATAAGAACTGCTTTTGTGATTCACAAGTCAACACATAGCCTACAGTACATCAAGCAATTAGCAGACTTTCCAAAGTAAAAAATATGGAGTTTAAAGTGATGAAAAGTTGGCTTTCCGCTGCTACTGTCACAGCCATTTAACACTCTCTACTTAGCATTCATTCGGTAATTTGCAGGTCAAAACAGACATCCAGATTAAAACTTTGGTTTTAAAAGTGATTTTTTTTCTTTAACTCGTTTACAATAATCTTTATGTCAAAAAGTGACAGAATGGCCATCTGGAATTTGGGTAAATGCCAGAAGGGTTCTTTATGGGCCGCTACTGATAAAAAAAAATTAAAATAATAAAAAATCCTCTTTGTTATTTTCAAAAAGTATTTTTATTCGCGATCTTATGGAGAAACACTACACTACCCACAATCCTAAGCGTAACAGTGACGTCTCTGATTGGTCAAACTGGCTGTTGCCATGGAAATGTTTACCGTACCCAGTACCCATTAAGGGCTAGAGCGAGCTTCTACCATTGAAGGGGTTTTTTTTGCGCTGAATCCAACATTATCACTGACCACAACCAAGCTAATAGTCGTCTGCAGATGCTTTTCGGGTGTTAAATTGTTGTCGGCACATTTTTGCTTATTATGTCAACGTTTGTGTGAGGTCGGTGTGGCTTGAAAATAGGGCTGGTGTGTTGCAAATGTCAGGGCCGTTTTTTTGATCCCTGTCCGTCATTGATGTCAACACTATTTGAATCCCTAACTAGCTAGGTTCCAGACCTTTGAATCAGATTGAAATGGGTCTGAAGTTGTGATCATTGACAACTGGTTCTGTGGTTGAGGAAACAACCAATCATAGCTGTACAGGGGGGTTTAAGAACTGGGAACGTCTTCAGCTTTTGATCCCTTTAAGATTTTCAGTATATTTGTACTTTGGATAATACTTGTTTGCTAATTACTTGACGTACTGTGAGCTACATTCAGAGTTGCCTTCATGAGACACTGCGGTGATATGTGCTAATCACATGTGTGCTAACCTCTCGTCAGTTGTGTGATGTGAGAACTGAACTTTATAAAGTTAATACAGTTGTTAAAGGTCCCCATTGCATGACAATTTCACTTTATGAGGTTTTTTAACATTTAACATCAGGAAGTGTTTTCCCTCGATTGAAAGAAAAAGTGTGTGTGTGTGTGTGTGTGCGTGCGTGCGTGCGTGTGTGTGTGTGTGTGTGTGTGTGTGCGTGTGTGTGTGTGTGTGTGTGTGTGTGTGTATTGTGTTAGTGTAGCCTATGCCTGTGTTTTTCAGGGTTCAGTAAAACCTCAAAGCAGATACTCGAGCAATGAGGGATGATGATAACTCATGTACTGTTTTTATTTCATCGTCATATTAATTATTGTCTTGTTTTCCAAACAATTGGTGATCCAAACAACACATATCATGCTTTTTTTTTCTTATAACCTTCTGTTAATTGAAACATGCTCTGAGTCTTAGATTAGATTGGTAACTTAAAACTATGGTGGCTAGTGTATTTTTGCAACAACTCAACAGTACAGAAACTTAAGCTTAGCCTACTGTAATTATAATGTACGTTTTTGCTGAATTAATATGAAATTAAAACAGGTTGCACCAGACCAACTTGTTCTTACAAAAATATTAATTGTTACCAAATATGTACAGTACACCTACTAACTGCCAGGTTTAACTGTTATGAAGCTAACTGAACCACCTGACAAAAGTAATGTTAGCTTAACGTCAGCTTGAATATGTCCCATTTAATTGATAGGTAATAAGGTCAACATATCTGAACTGACACTGTTAAAATTCTGTTAAATAATTATGTAAACGGGGGAGATTTTAAAATGATACAATATGCCTCAAACTACAAAACATTATGCCAAAAACATGTAAGCAAATGGCTAAAGATTAGCTTAGCTATTCAGATATTTTATCACTTGTTTTAATGTTTACTGATAACTCTAAAACACTTGTTTTTCTGTGTGCATATATAAATGAAGCAAAGGATTGTTGAATATATGTTTTTGAAAGTTATGTCAACATTCGTTATGCTACGCGACAGTGCTACAGAGCTTTCCTAGCAATGGGTTTACAAAATACTAAGCTAGCACGCTGCGCTAACAAGCTAAAATAATTAATGCTGTAACCCAAGTTTTAGCTATTAGTACATTAGGAAGAACTTAACACACAATTTTTTAACACAAAGATTTAACATCTGGTGCAACCCAATCATCCAGGTATTTTGTATTAAGAATTAATACAAATGAAAACAATTAAGCTTATTATTATTATTATTATTATTATTATTATTGCTACTTTAAGGATTTTCAGAATGAGTATTTCTTTTCACCACTGAGAGACTGTTTGAGAGACCGTGCTTGCATGCGTAAGTGCGTAAATGTGTGCACATGTGGGATTCTGTCTTCACACTCTCACGTCAAATTGGCAGACTCCATTCATCTGTCTGTCAATCAACCTGCCGTACATCATAATGATGGAACAGGGGAGACAAAGACAATCGCTCTGATAACTCCAGAAGCTCCCAATTAGTGTCTCGCTGCACGTCAATCAAAACAATTATCAATCAATGAGCCGCAATTATGGCTAAACCGGATTAAATTCTCGTTATTTCTGACAATTGAATCTGTCTTGCGCAGGACAAACACTGAAGGATGTGACAGCTGGGTTTGGAAGAATCATTATAAGCATTATCGGCAAGGTAGAGTGTCCCTGGTGACATTGATTGCATGTAACCACTGTTTCAGTAGTTATTTTTGAACATGTTGTAGTTCACTTTGAAATATACTAGTTAACGTTTTGTAGAAACAGTTATATTTAACTTGTCATTTTTCAAGTGTCTCATTTATTGATGAAATGCAATTTAATACAGGTTTGTTCACACATATGCATCTGCATTCACACACAGTGTGTTTACAGAAGTTGTGGTTTCCAGTGATACATACAAATTAGGGTCAGTACACCCATCCAGAGGATTGTAGTAATGTAGCTTAAGCTGTTTGGTGACATATGCACTTTAGCATTTAGTAACAGCAGTTTAGCTACGTAGCTGATAATGTATGCATAAACAAACACATGGAGGACTCATATATTAGAAGCCACCTAGGCCAAAATTGAATACTTCACGCGCAAGTGAAGTATATATGTATGTTATACTTCAAAATGGGCATAAAAATACGTTGATGGAAACATAACTAGTGCAACCCAAGCAGTACTGCATGCTGCAACATCTCTCTTCAGCCTATAGTCCACTCTCGCACTGCTAACGTAAAAAATTAGAGTGCCTTGATTACAGAGTACCAGCTTTGGCTTCTGTAAGGATCTCCTTCCCAGCAGAGTGGCTGTACCCATTACAATCACTGCTTTACATGAAATGATTAATTCTAAAATTACCTGGAACTGTACTTGCACAACCTTACCTTACATTAGACACACACACACACACACACACACACACACACACAACTTCTGAAACCATCAAGATAGATGTTTCTTCTAGACTCTGTATTGACACCTCATGCTCACCGAGAGGGCGGCAATGATTTCACTTGATAATAAGTCGCCTGACTGCATGAGTCCATTTTTCCCCCCCTGAGGCATATATTCCACGGTAGAGCTGCTGGGAGATGATAAGACCGTGGAGAGATAACGGCTTTCGATACGGCGTGTTATAGCACCTGAGAGGGCGTTCGTTAGAGTGATTATGGTTTTGACAGCAATGCTGAGAGGTGAGAGGGACAGCCAAGTATTGTCAGCAATACCAAAGTCCCATTATCACAGTTAAGGTTTCTGCATACTTCAGCTCAATGATGGCAAAGTTGTTCATACCGTCTACCGAATAACTAAACTTGAAAGAAAGAGAAGTTCAAGGAAGACTCGTACAAACTCTTGCTTTCCATTTTCAAACTTTCCATTATCCTCCCTCACATGTTTCCAACTGGTTAGATGAGATATAGGCTAAAGTCCATCAAAATGTCCAAATTTCAATTCAGTACAACTTTTTTCACATGACAAATGAGTCCTCACTGGTAAAACAGCAGCTTCTTTGGTTTTTTTTTTGCTTCTGTTTCTTTCTAGTGTTTGACATTGAAAATGTGATGCACTGGAATATACCATAGGAGTAAAAAAACAATGAAACAGCTGAAAAGATATGTTGGTTCCATCCCTCGACAGCTGTAAACATTAAAGCAAAATGCTTTCCTCTTTTTAAACCTGGGCTGAATTGTCATAGTTTAGCCAACATTTCTGTCAGTTATGTTCAAATTTGAATGTTTCTTTTATTTGGGGACTTGGCAACATTGGTATAGACTGTACAAAATATGGACATAGTCTCCATGATGTCACCCATAGGTTTCTGAAGAGCCTAAATGAAGCTCAAAGTGGCAGCTCCCGGTGGCTTCAGCCTTGGATGTAAAAAATTAAGTTAATACACCAGAAATGTCACTTACAATCATCCAGCACAGTTTAACCCTGTGTAATGCACAACTACAGTAAGTGCAGTAGGTCAAAGTTAATGCAGGAATCATCCCTGCAAAATCCAACAAGTTATTGTACCTAAATGACAGAATAGGTTGTTTTGTCAATGACTCCCAGAATGATGACTGTTGAAAAGTACCAGAGTCACAGTTTTAAACATGTGGTTAACATTGTGAATTTAAATAAAGCTGCTTGGTTAGGTTTAAGATCATGGTGTGGGTTAAAATAAGTAACCCATGTTTGTTACGTAACTTAAGTATGTTACATAGGCTAAGTGACGTAAGTGAAGTTGGCCTAGGTTACGTACGTTAAAATAAGTCAATGTTGAGTTTTGGTTTTACACGGCACATGAACGGTGGTCTCCTGTTCCCTCTACCCTGACCTAAAGGTGGACAAGGTCGCTCTTTATACAGCGTCACCTAGTCTCGCTTTGCAAGACCTTCCTCCACAGCGCTGCGGAGGAGGGTCTGGCTAGTCACACATAGCATTACGGGATGGGAGAAAAACGTGCTCTGGTTTATTGGCATTTCTTTAAACCAATCACAATCATCTCTGGGGTGCCGCTAAGTGCCCCACGGAGCAACGGTGCCTCTGCAAAATAGCTTCGGGAAGGAACTTGTTTTGGTGGAACATGTGTACGTTCAAAGGTTGTTTTAGTCGTGCAACAGAAACCTCAGATTGGACAGATAGTCTAGCTAGCTGTCTGGATTTACCCTGCAGAGATCTGAGGAGAAGTTAACCATAGTCCTCAGAAATCGAATAGAATTGCCAACACAAAGAAAGTGGAAGGTAACGGACATCCGGCTGAAAAGAGGGACATCCGGCGGAATTTCCGTTGGTAACAGAGCAATCCCGGAAGTGGAACGTCGTGGATATAGACTTTGCGTCACCTGACTTTATCTTTTGCTTCTGTCATAATTAGTATGGTCACTAAGATATAAGATGCTTGCACCAACAACCTATACAGATAGTCTTTTGGATAGGAATGTCTGGTAAAATCGAATGGATGCTTACATGGACAGTTAAGTTTGACTAATACATTACCTTATGTGTACCTCTGGCGTCTAACTTGATTTTATTGGTGTTGCTGCCGTATCCCTTCCACATACAGTACCACAAAACATGAAGCTGGTGAGTAAATTGTACCACTAGTAGGAATGATGGACAAAATATTAAATTACTAAGTTTATAAAAAAAAATTTTCCTTTTAAAGAACATCCTGAGTCTTCATGACTTTTATACAAATCTTGAAATGCATGTGTACTGACTGGCAATCATTCCTCTGAGAAATTAAATAGAATAAAACATAGACACTAATAGCTTCACAGTTGGTGTTGGCATGTAAACAATAAAGCACAGCTTTCCGTCCTCTTTACAGGAATTATCAGCACAGCTGGGATGCATCTTGATCAATCATGAAACGCACATTAAAGGAAAGTTGCTTTCATGTTTGTTTGTGAAATGGGGAAAAAGTTAATTCTGTTAACTTTGCTATACAGACTACAAGCCCAGCTTTTACTGCACACGCACTCAAACAGGCATTCACAGTGCTGTCGCTGCTCTTCAAGGTTTATTATAAAAAAACGACAATCACACCAGTAATCAACCTGCATTCAGAATCCTGTTTGTGCCATTACGAGGTGCTAATATGAAAATTAATTCCTTGCTGATTAAACTCTCATGCGATGCCCAATAACACCATCTAAAAACCACCACCGGAACAATCAAAAAATGGGGGGGAAAAAAAGAAAACCTTTCCGTGCACGCAATATAATTACAGCCACTTGCATATTTCTGTCTGTCATTTAAAAATGAGTGTCTGGGAGCAGGATAATAGGAGTAATCCTGCTGCCCATTTTCAAATTAAATTTTGGTGTTCATGGTGAGAGAAGTGTGTGTGCTCGTCTCTTAGAAGCAAATCCTCCGTTTGAATAACTTCCCCCACGGCTTGATGGATGTGATACAGATATTAGATTCCCATCACTTCAAACTCTGAAATTTCTGCCACTGGGTGACTTAATAATTGAAGACCTCTCCCATAAAAACTCAATATATCTGTTTGAGAAAAATGTTGCTTCCTTAAATTTATCAGTCAATATTTCAAAAGTGAGGATGAGTCTATCCCCAGTAGCTATTCAGTAAGGCCTTAAAATGACTCACTTTCAATTCAGCATTTATTTTGTATCAGATCAGTGTCAGATCTTTTGGAGCTGTTGCCATATTTGTACATATTATAATATTTATTTTTTATTATAAATTAGTATTGTAATTTAATCATTTTAAGATGATACCCATATTGTCAGACTTAATTATGCCCACGTTATTTGTCAAATATTTTTTTATTTGATTTTACCCAAATTATTAATAAAATGTATAATCATGATAAAAAATATACATGCTAAAATTAAATATTACATTATATTATTTACAATTTTTACAGCCATCCTAGAGCGTAAATAAAGATATGTGAATTTATGACGCATTAAACATATTTAATCTTTGATATGTCATAAATTCACACGGTATAGACATATCTAGCCTAATTTACAGATCTACCATTTGAAATGTAAGATATGTGAAAACATGCATGTAGTAACATTATCATGTATTATCATCAAAATCCCTAACCCCAACCTTAAATAGAGGCATACACTTTTAACTTCAGTGACAAATGTTTTTTTGGACATTTAACATATAAGAAATATTCATTTCTAATGTTGTTGTTTTTCTTTTTTTTTTAAGGAACAGTATATATTGATAGCATGAGATTTGTTGGCACGTTTGATGGAATAGTCTTTATTCAGGGAATAGCGTCAAGATTTTGTCCATACTAACAGGTGATTTTAAAGGTCAAGCCTGATGGTTGGAAATTCTGGTCACCATTGGAAGTAAACTCTTCTCGGAGTTTGAGGTTGTAAATTTCAAAAGATGTATCTAAAAAGTCAAATCGTTTGTGTCCAGACTCATCTTCGAGATGATGGCAAATGTAAGCAAAACATTATCCAAGAATGTTGATTAAAGGCACAATTACCCACAGAATTAATTATGTCAGTTACTTACACTTTTAATTTCAGGAGTGAATAAAGCGTCCCTGCAGAGATTATCCAGGAAATGACTCATTGTATTTCTTTACGAGGCACAGCGCAGTGGCTCTCCTTGAAAATCAGAGTTATTAGACCACTTGACCCCTGTTCAGTTGTTTTCTTTATCCCTCTGTCTGCTGAAGAGTAATCTGCGGCGCTGTGCATTAATTACACATGTGAGTCCGTGGCCAGACATTAGAGCGCTGCCGGGGCAGGTGACTGCATCTGTCAAGTGAATCCAATTTTGCCTACTCGCGCAATGTTCATGATTTGTTCAATCAAGACGTCATACACAATTTGTCTGCCGTGCTTCGTCCCTCGGCCACCTCCGAGCTCTTCACAGAAAAGAAAATTAGAGTATCCGTCAGCCATCCCTAAGGGTCCTGCCTTTGGGAGATGTAGCATCCTCCCCCCTCTGTTGACAGACCTGGCGCCTGCCTCACTTGTCACTGTAATTAGTTTTGTTTTGCTACCATTGTCCTCAGCAGCTCTGCTTTATTGCTGCATAGCTGTGTGCAGTTGGGGCTCATTCCACAGCATTGTATTAAAGTAGGCTGGGTTTAAATGCCCTGACATGGAAACATTCTCCTACAGCATTGATCTCTCCTGCTCTCAGCAGCTTGTAATAAGCAAACATACTTCTTGTGTCCAGCTCCCCACTTATTTGTATCACTCCACAAAAGAACAATTACAGGCCAGTGTTCCATTGATGAATCGTGGATGGCTTTAATTAATCAGCTGGATAATGCTGCACGCGGCTCAGTGCGGATGAAAGAGGTCATCAGAGGGCTTGGCCCACCATGGATGGGAGAGCAAATCTCAGAGATTGATCAACAGCAGCAATGTTATTTTATCAACCCACGCATGGTCTCTCTGGAAGTATTGTAGGACACGGAACAGAACAAAAGCCAGGATTCACTAGTAAGAAGGTCGCACAGGTGTGTAAAGGATGTTGAGAGCATCATCTCTGCACTCACTACTTCCAGATGACATAAGGCTTATGGACTAATCGTTCCGTTTGTATAGCATGACTGGGTTTGTTTTGATCTCGCATGAAAGGTATGCTAATTGACACAACATTTTTGACAAATGATTTATTGGTGTCATTACATTCTCAAAATTATATTTTACTTCTGTTGGACGTCTCTGCTGCCTATCCGTGTCATTTGGTCTTCATGCATATTTGCATTGAGGATCGTGTTATGCGGTGGTTTGCCCCTTTGCCTCAAAGACATATTAGTTTAATTTAGGACTGATAATTTGTCCTCTACCTCTGCACCCGTCTCCCGTGGAGTACCACAAGGCTCTATGTTAGACCCTATTTCATTCTCTGTCTCTGTACATACAAATTTGACCGTTCGTTTTCATGTAAGAAAAATCAAAATTCCACATCCAAACTATCTCCAAAAATCTAAAATATTACATGGATTTGATGTTTGCTTCACAGTAGGTGCATGTACTTCACAGCCAAAGGTATATGGACACCATATTATTATATACAGTATATATATAGATCTATATATTTATATATCTATATATCTATATATATATATATATATATATATATATATATATTTTTATTTTTTTTTTTTTTTAAAGGTGATTTGATTTTGAGACCAGATTCTACCCATGCATTACGCCCTTCACAAGATGCAATATTATATATGTTTGTTGAATGTCTTGTTCCCAAACCCTGGACATTAATCTGCTGATGTAGGCCTTTCCGACTAGATTTTGGAACCGCAAGATTGTTATTTAAGTCACATACTGATGTTGGGTTTTATTTTATTTAAATAATTTCTTTATGGACGTGGCTTTTTGCACAGGGGCACTGTCATGTTAAAACATAAAAGGGTCTATCTGAAACTGTTGCCACAAAGTTGAAAGTACACTATTGTCTAAAATATCATTGAATGCTGTTTCCCTTAACCTGAACAAAGGGGCCAAGCCCAAACCACATGCTTTTGAGTGTTTGGTTCATGTACTGAATATTGGTCCAGGCTAGGTAAGATAGGAAAATCTTCATGAAATATGCAATCCCCTGGAGGTACATCTTTTTTTATACGCTGTTTCCAATCATTCCTGCTAGTTGTGATGTTAAGTGCACACCAGAAATAGGCTCCATGCTGTCTCACCCACCCAAAGCTTACATTTTCAAAGTTCAAGTGCTCATTGAAACATTTTCTTTTTTCAAATTCAATCTTTTTTTTTAAATATAGGCTACTTTCAACCTAGGAACAACAGCTCTTTCGCAGCCTTTCACTCGGCTGTGCTTGTGTGAGCCACCTCAGTCCACAGCTTTTAGTTTGCTCTGCAGTCCACTCCTCTCACACAAAGGTATCACATCCTCCAACTACAATAACAACAGTAATGAACTGACTGGCAAGTGGCAGCTGCGCTCTGACCGCTCCTCTGCCCTAAACTAATTCACAGCCACCCATAATGGCTTTTGCTCTCAAGGCCCCGGCGATACCAATACCACACACATGTTGCGGGTTCATTTATAACCGAGGACAGCCTTTTAGTAATCAGATAGTGGTTTGATAACGCTGAACTGCTGACTCCCTTGAGGAAGGCTTCTGAAGGGCGATTTACCACCTCAGTGCTGATGTGATGTCTATCCTCTGTTGGCTCTTTGTGTCTGTATATGGAAGGGGCGTTGGGGTTCTATGTCTCTCTCTTTCTCTCTCTCTCTCTCTCTCTCTCTCTCTCTCTCTCTCTCTCTCTCTCTCTCTCTCTCTCGTATGTGAGTGTGTGTGTGTGTAAAAAGCCATCTGAGAAGGGATAGACATTGTGTGACAGCAGAACAGACTGATAGGCCCAGCATCCCCTTTGGGCTCCTCTGAAAAAAAGAAAAAAAACTGCTGCAGACAACAACTGATGATGCAGCCTGTTTCTCTGTCCAATGACAACACAATTTACACCTTTGAAAAGACAGAGCAACGTATAATAGCATCTATGACATTTTCATATAAATACGTATTCCCCTCCTCTTAACTGCCAATGGATATATGACACAATAGCGATTAAACCTCTACTCCTTTCATGAAAGCTTTTCCATTTGCTGCTTCTAAACACTTGCCGTCTGGTAGGCCTTTAGAGTGAATAATCCTCCTGCCACATAGGAACAAATGGTGCATTTATATCATGCAGCAACAGCAGCACATATCTTTTAGTAAGTACAATACAATGAAAGGAAGAGAAGAAGTTTGCATGTGCAGCAAAGCTCCAACTACAGGAAGTTAAACTTCGACAACAGGAAATTAGGAAAGAACTAAAAGTTTTGATTGACACGAAACCCAGTGTTATAGTACTCACCGGTCTCAAGACTTTTTCAAGGTCTCGGTCTCATCTCTGAATCACACTGAACACGTTTTTACTTGGCCATGTCTCGGATAAAGAGGACTCAGGATTTGATTTCAAGACTACAACTGCAGGGATATCACTAGGGTTGGGCATCGTTTGGATTTCAACAATTCTGATTCCAATTCCGATTCTTCCTTTCGATTCCGGTTCTTATCGATTCTCGATTCCGATTCTTTGAGGGGTGGAGTTGAAACGGGTCACATGCCTATTTTCACAAATAAGAGGAAAGTTTTATTTTGATTCAGTGGTGGTTTGCAGTTTTACAGGGCTTTTTCAATGTACACTAGAGTGCTGCTTACTGTGCTCCAAGGCTGCAACACAACAAGCGCCTCGCCGCTACAGAAATCAAAACGTGCGCATGTTAAATTGGGAAGCGATGATCAATAAAGAAACAATTCCAATGGAATTGTAATTTTTGAAACGATTCCAAGTAGGAATCGGTTCTCGATGCCCAATCCTAGATATCACTAAATTGTCTGTGTATCGTCTGATTTATGTGTCAACATCATTACTTTGATTGGATGTAAAACTTCCTGCTTCAAATTCAACCAATAACTTGACTCATTTCTAATTTGAAATGTGTTTCTGTTAACCCCCGTTCCCCGCCGCCCCTTAACACGCACTCCCAAAGTGAAAGTAGCTGACAGGAGAAGAAGCTCTGGATGTCTGGGAGATGTCAGCCAAATCCTCTGTAATAACATTTTATTTATTACATTTAATTTATTATGTATTTTTTTAAAGAGTTTATTTGCAAAACAATTTCTAAAAGAAAACATACAGCAGCGTGTAAATTCTACAATGTAACGCTAACCGACACAGCTGGGACCACCTAAAAATTGTATCGTCACTTAGTAAGGAAGCATAAAGAAAGGTAAGCAAAGTGTAAGTGATGCTAGGGAAGCTAGCTAGCTAGCTAAAGTTATCAATCTGCCTCTGTACCAAAACTCTTCAGAAATCTCTTCACCCCTCACCCAAACTGATTTAGCGAATATTAGCTATAGCTACACATTAGCTAGTTGTGTTTATACTGTATGTATCAGTTGTTTGGTCTGGTCTTGGTCTTCAATCGCTCTCGCCCTGCCTTGGTCTTGGTCTTGTTTCGGTCTCAACCCCTCAAAGTATTGGTCTTGTCTCGGTCTCGATACACTCTGGTCTTGGTAATGACTTACTGACAAGAATACCTTGTTTTGGAAGCATGCTCTGCAAATCTTCCCAAATACACAAACATGCTGCACAATTTATTCATAAACATGAACTCATTATACAAACCTCATTCAACCACATTATTTCTGGCCTGCACAAGTGAAAAAAATAATTTAAACTCTGCATAGCACACTATACTTGTGGGGGGAAAAAAGGCGCCTCTTTCCTTTTCTTGATCCCTTGCTTCCTCTCTGCAGTCTCATATGAATAAATATGTGCATGTTTCCGTGGCGTCTTCAGTTTCTGCAAGGTTTAGCTCTTTTAAACAATGTACAGGGCAGAGGCAGGCAGGCAGAGGAGGCTGTGTGTTATTTGCTTCCTTGCTACATTCTCTGAAGATTATGGACACATGATGACAGAAGCAGAACATAATGCAGAAAATAGAAAAGTAGCTTAGTGCTAGTTACAGGCTTGACAGGGACACTGTATGACATATACCCTGCTCAACAATACAAACAGTACAATGCACATGTATACCTTGTGTATTGGTGCCTGACACAATGAGACATAATCTGCAACTGGTAAGAAATAGAGTGGGGATATAATTCAAAAACACAATGTAGTATTCTATATTTCACTTTTTTTTTTAAAGGGAATGTATCTAAGGGTTTGTTATAATGAGTTGAATTGTGGTTGTAAGGATGAGTTCTTCATGTTAGCAATGTCAGTTTGACAGGATGAGTTGGATGTGGGCGCTTTGTCTCTGGATGAAATGAAAAAAAAACGGATAAATACTACAGTTCCAACGTCAAGGAACTCCCGAGACATTTAACTGTAGTTGATTTGACTTGAAGATAAAATGATTTATCCTAGTGTTATGTGCTGTTGTGTGTCAGTGGTGGAAGAATATTAGCAGCAATGCACACACAGTTTAAAAAAAAGACATCTGCAAAACTGTCAAACTTAAAGTTGCACTCTTCCACTAATTTTACACATGAAGGTTAATGTATTCTATATAGGGAGCACTACTCAGCCTGATTGGATAATGCCTTCCATGGCTCTGGAGGGAGCATTCTAAAGTTGGATTTAAAAAATATTGATAAAAATCATAACCCTGATCCTGTATACGATCCAGTATTTTTGGCACTTACAATTTGGAGTAAGATAATTTGGAGTAAGATAAAGTACAGTATTTCCCTTTGGAATGGAGTGGAATATTAAAGTGGCAAATTAATATAAAGTAGCATCAAATAGAAGTGGAATAGGGTGACTAGACGTCCCCGTTTTCCAGGGACAGTACCCGCAAAGTGAAATAATATTTTAAGTGGCAAGAAAGACTGGACAGCAGAGCCTACAAGTAGACATCTTATTTGGGTTGTGTTTGATTTTAACAACACCTACCATGGTCCAAAAAAAAAGAAACTGGAATTGTTTCCCTTTTTTATTACATAGATAATACCATTGGGAATTTTAATGATATATTGATTTCCAAACTTGAAATGTCCCTGCTTTTCATTTTAGAAATCTGGTCACCCCAAAGTATATTTACTGTCACCGGGTGTGTGACTGAAATATTGACTTTGTTGGTGTTCTTCCCTCCACAGTTTACTCCTTCAGGCTTTGCTCATTGTGGTAACCTACTGTAAGAGGTGTGACAATAGCTTCAAAACAGTTCCTGTTTACCTGACACTTTCATCACGTAAGTGATTGAGCGGGTGCGTTCACACACCTGCCATCCTCCAAGCTGCTGGATAGGTGGAGCTTCCTCAAGCAAACACCTGCATGAATGCGTACCTGAATGCTCTGGCAGAGCCGCTCCTGCTGCAAAGTAGGCTTGTGTTCTTATTTCCAAGCTACGTTGAGTTTGTGGCGATGGCTTGCTGCAGCTGAGTGATGGGCTGTGGGAATAGTAAGGTGCTGCCTGAGGCATCCAAGAAAGGCTATGTAAGTGTGGTGCAATCGCTTGTGGCCTTTAGGAAAGCACACGGTGATGATGATGACGATGAGCCAAAGAAGCATGCAGAGAAGCAAAGAGGTCTGTGGTTTTCCACCAGCGTTAAGAATCCTCAACCAGCATCAAACAGCCAGGTACTCAGAGACGGACGACACCAGGACAGAGTTGCAAAGTATAAGGACAAGTTTGATCCACGTGTGACAGCAAGGTAAGGGAATACATGAAAATCTACTTTTTGGCACCCCCATTTTTCAAGTAATCCTTGAACCCAGTAATACTATATCACATCTCATTATTGTAGTTAAACTGTCTGTAAAATATATTTTGTGCCAACATCACTTATGTTAAAATATGACTTTTAATACTAAAAACCAAAAAACTAAAAAACAGTTTTTTTTAATCATACTTGACAAGTGGCCTGCTTTTGTGTTCATTTCAACTAACTTACATGAATAAATTCTGAATAACTGAGCAGCACTAGAAACAATTAAAATTAACTCAACCATGTGACCAGACAGTTTTGAACATGTATTAAAAAATAGAACATTTGCAGCACGACACAAGGTGACTTATTCAGAGCATTCACAGTGCTCTGTCACCACCATTCTCATTTTCTCAGCCTGCCCCCACCAACCTTCATGCCCTACAATTTAGCAGTAACAGCAGACATTTGTTTGAAAGTCCTAGGCTATTAATACCTGAAGACTGGCTTCCTGTACTTGTCAGATGGGAGCGTGGAAACAATTAAACCAAGGAAACGTAATACATTATGTATTTAAGGGCATGTCTCCGTCTATGTACTTCTGATGAGTCACAGATTATATATTGCCTTGTCGGTGATCTAAATCATTCTATATACATATATGAATTTGCCTGGTCGACTAGCCGCAGTATGCTATACAAAATGCAGATATCTTCCTATACATCACAGCTGCAGCTGCAGTGAGAGACATTGACTGCTATGCAACAGTGCATCATGAGATAGTTAAGCTGTAGTCAGTCATCTTTCCCCTCCTGCCCTGTCAGATACGACATCAAGGCTCTGATCGGTCGAGGAAGCTTCAGCCGTGTTGTGCGCGTGGAGCACAGGGCGACTTGCCAGCCCTTTGCCATTAAAATGATGGAGGTAGAGGCCCCAGAGGGCCGCGAGGTGTGCGCCTCGGAGCTGGCAGTGCTGCAGAGGGTGAGCCACTCTAATGTGATTCAGCTGATCGAGGTGTTCCAGTTCCCCCAGCGGGTTTACATGGTGCTGGAGCTGGCCACAGGTGGCGAGCTGTTGGACCGTGTCGTCTGCAGGGGCCACTTCACAGAGAGGGACGCTACCCAGGCCCTTCGAATGGTACTGGCTGGGGTGGGATACCTGCACAACCTGGGTATCACCCACAGAGACTTGAAGCCTGAGAATCTACTGTACTACCACCCCGGGGCTGACTCCAGGCTGCTTGTGACCGACTTTGGGCTGGCCACTTTTGGCGGCACAGGGTCTGAGGTCTCAGGGTCTGACAGAATGGGAGATCAAAGAGCAGAAAGGACTTGGTCCCTCAAAACCACTTGTGGAACCCCTGAGTACATGGCCCCTGAGGTGTTGCTGAGGAAACCCTATTCCTGTGCAGTGGACATGTGGGCCCTGGGGGTGATCGCCTACATTGTGCTGAGTGGATCCATGCCGTTTGAGGACGACAGTCGCACGCGGCTCTACAGATCCATTGTGAGAGGAAAATACAGCTTCCATGGAGATGTGAGTTTACTGGGCATGTCATTGCACTTTGGAGTTTTGCTATGTACAGTACGTATTTCTTCATAGAAAATGGAAGTTCTGTTGGCATATTGGATGATGCTGCACCCCCATGATATAATAACATTTAAAATGCCAAAAGTGTCCCCTAAAAGTAGCAAGGCAGAAACTAAGGGTGCGGAGGTTGTGCTGGTGGATGGGAGTGTAGCGCTGTATGGGCTGTAGCAGGTCCAGCTCAATGGACAGACAGAACCAATGAACCATAGTATTTTAATTCATGTTTTACCTGTTACACAAACTACATACATTTTCTTTAAGAGACAGCTCTTCATTTTATTGTTTGTTTTGTCTGATCTGATCTTGTTGCATTTTAGCAAAAGAGGCTTTCAGTCTTTTGAAATGCATGTTAACGTTTTGAATCCTTGCACTTCCTTAACCTTAGCACTGTGCTTACAAAGCGTGAAAATAAGCAGCTACTACATACTGTTCAAGTAGTTTTTTTCAGAGATATTCTGTCATAGAAAAGGTGGAAGTTGTCATTCTCCTACTGCTTACAGATTCCTTCACATAATGTAGACTTGACCTCTGCTTCTAGTGATGATATTGACAGTCTTGCACAAAATTCCCACAGCTGTGCTGTCATGCAGTCCAAATTAGTAAGTATTAGCAGTAAAAACTTTTTTTGTTTTGTGGATGCAAACCAAGTTCCTGAACACAGTTTAACTAGAAACGCTGTAGTTCTTTGGCCAGTTGTAATTATTTGGCCAGCTGATGTTGAATCTGCATCCAGTTTATCTCTGCCTAAAGAAAATCATCCATCTGTCATTTCCATTGTGACATTTAGTCTTTTCCCCACAATACAATCTGGTTGTTTATTAAAATGATCATACCCTAGCAACACATCCGTTCACATATGGCTGTTACAAATACTCGCTGCACAAGAATAATTCACATTTTAATCATTATGCTTTTAGAACTGCCAGCAATAGCTACATTATTTCATCTTTGCCTGGTATGAGAAGAATATTTTTAATTCAGCGTGTAGCAGTGCAGGCCGTTTTCATCCCTTCCTCTGCAACCTTGTAAAGCACAAGAAAGAATATGCGAAAGTTTGTTGAGGTGTCTCAAGCTTCGGCTTGGTTTTGCCCTTTGAGGATGCTTCGAAATGGGGAAAAGGCGGCCCTGCATGTTATTTTTTCCCCCCTTTCCTCTGTCATACAACTGAAGTGGGTATTTTTAACAGCCTTTTATGTCGAGCTCAGTGGTGAGTTCGAGCTTGTTCTTTCACGCTGATTACACCCAAGGCTGGATTATTCACTAGGCTTTAAGCGTGGCCCGATTCTCAGGGATGCAGTCTGACATTTTAGTCTGGCATACAAGAGGCTCCCTTACATAGGCCCTGGACTATTATCCCTGTGTTTACCGCTGCACTGGCCACCAACTGAACAATAGTGCAAAATCCATCTAGAGTTTATGCAAAGGCTTATTTCACGTTTTACATGGTGGCTTTCCACACAGCTCATATGTAGGACACACTGGTGGAGAAACATCCTTGGTAATAAAGCTGAAAACCAAGTGTTATAGGACTTCACGTATAGCATCTTACATCCCACTGAGATGCAGTAAAGATATCAACCTATAAATTTATATGATGACAATATGAAGACATCATACATGGCTGAGTATCGGTCCGTGGCTTGATGGAACAGCCATCAATCACGTTTCCATGTTGACAAGACATTTATTCCCTGTCATGTGCAAGTATCCTCCCTCTCTGATAGACTGGCATCACAGTTACACACACACACACACACACACACACACACACACACACACACACACACATACACACACTGTGATAATAATGCTGTAATGTGGGATGAAGGTTCACAAGTATCCGCAAAATATGGACCTCTGCAATCACAAGGGTTCTTCATTTTGTTCAGAAGGGCGCTTATCATCGGGACAAGAACAGTTTCAACACCCTGAGCAATTCCCATCACATATTAAACTTGACTTTGAAGAGTTTCATTTGAAAGGAGCTGTCCACCAATGGAACAAAGTGACACAGGCCCGCGTTATGCCATTCATTGTAGTAGTAGTCTTGTTGACTTAGGACTTGTCAGTGTAATTAGACGTCAATACAATGGGGCTTTTTCACAGCAGACATGTTGGCTTGTCATACTAAGAAAAGCACAGGTGTTACTGATAATTTAACCAATGGCTCTGTTTTACTCAAGTCTCCCAGTGAGTGACAATGCAGCTAAATGGAATTCAGACATCATTCATTTGATTACTTATACCCGTGCTTTTCCAACTGTGACATTTCAAAATGGCGTCCTTGAAAAAGTTCTACAGACCAGATTAAAGCTGATCACATGATCACATGAGAAATGGAAGTCAGAGTGCAAACGGGCGCCTGGGTAGCTAATCTGGTAGTGCGCACGCCCATATATAGAGGTTATATATATCAAGAAACGAACACTGAAGTAGGGCAGGATCACAGGCTGCTGGGGCCTATCCAGGTTTGCATAAGGTGAGCGGCAGGTTGCACCATGGACAGGTTGAAATCACACATTCACAATATGGAGTTTATCTGGATCTATCTAATTACCTAGATAACTCATAAGTAAAACACAAATCAGGAACACAAAATGTAAAAAGAGTTTTATTCAGCTAAGTTATTATAACTTACTAAATCTGCTTCTTGGAATAGACCTCTGAACTGTGTCTTCTGGATATGAAAAAAAAACAAAAAACAGCTTGACTCAAACCCAGGACCTTTTAGCCCTAAGATAACAGTGCACACCAAGGAGCTATACATGATAGCAGCTTTAGTAAATTGAATAGGAAAGGGGAAACTATTTGGTAAATAAAGATGCATATTAAAACCCAAATACTCCTTGTCATTTTCTTTTGAAAAAAAGACAAAAAACTGCATTGTGAAATACCTTAACAATTCTACTATTTAATTTGGTCACCTATCGATCTACAAATATGTCTAGTTGTTGACATGAGAGAGTTTTTCATTGAAAGCCTAAATATCTCACTCTAACCAGGTCAACAAATTGCTATATAACCATATGTAAGACTCTCTAGGTCAATAGGTTGCATGGATATTTAATAAATTTGTTATTCATCAGTATCTAACTGCAGAATATTGTCAGTGTAAAAAAGGGATCAATTTCAGGTATTATTTTTCCAGATGGACTTGTAAAGATTTTGAAAGTTATCTTTCCTGCTATGCAAGTTAATACTCAAGGGCTGCAATTACAAACATTCTTCCAACAGTATCGGTAACCTTGTGTGTTTATTGAAGCAGAAAAGGGAGAAGCAGTAAATGTGTGGAGGTAAGACTCCCTAAGAAATGCAAACAACCCCAAGCACATGACCACGAACCAGGTCCCTCTGTCTCCCCAGCATCCCCCAGCCCTTCCCCACTGCACTCGCAACACAGAAATACACACCGTGCATACCTTCCCCCCACTGGTGCAACAGCCCCTGGCCGGAAGACCTGTAACGCAGACTCACACTGATGTGTTTACTCAACAGCGGGAGGGTGGGGTAGTCAGGGAGTCGAGGATAGATGTCAGGGTGGAGGAGATTGGAGAAAAGAGAAAGGAGAGGACAGAGGACGAGCAGGGCAGAGGAAGAGCGGGTGTAGCCTCTTCACACCTTATCACTCAATCCGCTCGCCGCGCACAGGACGGAATGTTTCCCCTCGCACAGAATCAGGGCATCTCATCTCATGTGTGTAAGTGGATTTATGTGTGTGCATGTGTGTGTGTGTGTGTGTGTGTGTGTGTGTGTATGTATGTGTGGGCTTGTTTAACTATATTCGTGGGGTCCAAAAACCGGGAGTCCAGTATACTTGTGGGGTCCCGACAGCTTTGTGGGGCCAAAATGCTGGACCCCACAACTTTAAAGGGCTGTTTGGGGGTTAATACTTGGTTGTAGGATTAGGGATAGAATTAGGTTAGGGTTAGGGTTAAGGTTAGGCATTTAGTTGTGATGGTTAAGGTTAGGGTAAGGGGCTAGGGAATGCATTATGTCAATGACTGGTCCCCACAAAGATAGTGCCACAAACCTGTGTTTGTGTGTGTGTGTGTGTGTGTGTGTGTGTGTGTGTGTGTGTGTGTGTGTGTGTGTGTGTGTGTGTGTGTGTGTGTGTGTGTGTGGCCACATGCATGTGTGCTCATTTCACAGCAGCCTTTAGTATGTAAAGCACAAATTGGTTGGCCAGACAGCAGCCTGTAACCTCCTCTGCATTCTGCTGCTGTGTTATTGAAGACTTCCCTGGCCCAACCCAAACATCTGCATTTTTCAGCAGCAGGCCAACCTGGGTAACGGTTAGCCCAGTCTGCCCCCTAGTGAGCACCATGTGAACAAATCCAGCCACCACTTGGCCACAGTGTATTATACATGACAGCCCAATCTCTCTTACATCCTGGTATTGATATTTTGATTTTGGTTTAGCTGCGACTTTCACCGGAATTAGCAACAGGCCACCTTTCCCCATTTGGACTCATTAGGATGAGACATATTTAAATTTGGCTTTGTGTCTCAGGAAATGCTGCCAGGTGACTCAGACCTGAGTAAATTGCGAGGGGGAGACTCTCATGTGGAGTAGTTCATTACTCAAAAGTGCATTATCCTCGTGATCACATTAGCGTAATACAACCTTCTAGCGTTTTCTTCATTTGTTGCAATTACGGCTTTGTCAGGTAAAGATGTAGCACGCCGCAAACTCAGTCGGCTTCTCATTCAGTTTAACAAGATGTTGCCAAGCCCTGTAGGTTTCTCCACTGCTTATGCCCCTCTCTCCCTCGGCTAGCTCGCTGATCAACAGTGATGTATAACACGGGCTCTCGCCCCCTCCTCTGAACACAATAAAGCCTTGGTGTGTTTTGACGTGAAAAATGTCTGAAATAAGGGAGAGAGATGAACTTCCTGCAGGTGGCTTTGTTCCAGGAAAACAACACATCTCTTCTTCTTTAAGGTGAGGCACGTTGATAGCAGGAGGGAGGCAAACGTGTGCTGCCCCCTTTAAAGCTTTCTTTCTGCATCATTCCCACATAGCAAAGGCTTCTAAGTCTTTTCTACGTAGCCGGCATGCACTTAACTGACGTGTCCCTGTCATTTCAGATCAAAAACAAAAGGCACCTGCTAGCCACGGCTGCCATCAAATGTGTGTTTCATGGTGCAGTAATAAGGAGCTTCACAGAATCACCAACAGCACTGGATAAGGAGGAAAGTCAGACTTGTTAGTCGTGGGAGCTCAATCAAACACTGTCTCTCCTTCCCAGAGAAACCAAGTGTCACTCTGCCTGCCGCTCAGGTGTGAAATAACAACACAATGAGAAGAAAGTTTGAGTGAGAGGCATTTTTATGGCGGGCGGCTCTGCACCCTGCGCTGTGCTCGCACACACACTCCTCTCCAGTCAGTGCACTGTGAGAATAAACGAGTCCCTGCTTCTTTGAATTCCTCTCACCGGCAACAGTCTCGCAATTGTCAATTTCATGCTTGATTAATTGTCATTACTTGGCAAGAGACAAAAAAGGGGAGAGAAATGCATTTCGGGATTAAAATGGAGAGCGAGACCTCCCTAAAGAGTGAGATTTAGTCGGTGCGAGGTTGAACGAAGAATGAGAGAATTTTGCACACACGGATCTTACTGTATTTAGCTTTTATGCGCCTCAGCCAGTCACAGTGGGGAATATTGCAGCGAATTGGTGGGTGACTGGAAATATTTGTGCGTGTTAAAGACAAGTGATTAAGAAAGCAGTCTCTAAATGATCATTATCTGACTTCATTCGAACAATCCCGACTAAACATCATGTAGAAAAAGAGCGTTCATGCTTTTTGACACTGATAAAGATTATTGTGCTGTGCCCCAATCTCCATAACCGGTGTTCATCTGTCATCTTTTTAATCTGATGCCACATCAATCTTATTCAATGTCTGTATCAGTGATATGTTATTCAAAATACGATGGAAGCACAAAGTTCATAAATTTCCTGAGGCAGGCCTCCACAATGTTGTCTCCATGACAAAAAAACATGAATAAATTAATGATTCTGAATTATGATAATGACACTGATGCCTTCTCTCCTACTGGAAAGATGGCCTGGCAGATTTCAAAGCATTCTTGAATGCCAGCTTGGGTTATGACAAGGGGAATGATTTGCTATTTGAATTAACAAAGAGCAGAGGATCCCAGTGAGGCTCATCTGTGGTGTCTTTATTGAGAAGCTAATGCAGGCTTAGAATAAACATGTGCCCAAATCCCACACATACGGCGGGGCTGTCCTATGTCCCAGGCTTCATATTCTTTCAGCCAAGACTGCCGCTTCCCTTTGCCCAGTGACATTTAGCTTTCCTTTGAGTTTAGTTCTGCTTGTTAGGCCTGCAGAGCACAGGGATCATAGTTTTATTTCTTTATTAGAACAAAATCTTTCATCCCGCTCCCGTCGAGACACCCAGCCGGCGCTTTTTAGAGGGCTGCAGGTTCCACAGTGTCTGTATAGGCTGATTTCCTCTGGGGTGAGTGGTTTTACATTCACATTGACAGCAATCACTCTGCACTGCTTCTTCTATTCCACAGCCTTGGCCCTCAGTGTCTAACCTAGCCAAGGACTTCATCCAGTGCCTGCTGCCGTCAGACCCGGCCGCCCGCTTGACCGCCGACCAAGCCATTTGTCACCCCTGGGTGGTCACCATGGCAGCCAGCTCCTCCATGAGGAACCTCCATCGATCTATTTCTCAGAACCTCAGGCAGAGGGCCTCACGCAGCTCCTCCCGGTGCCCGAGCAGCACCGTGAGCTCAGGCGGTTTCCGGTCCGGGAAGGCTAATATCGTTGGAGGGAAACCAAGAGCGGCAGCAGGGCAGAGCATCTGGACTGACTCTGCCTCAGAGAGCCATACAACATCTAGCCAGAGGCTTCCAGGAGCATCATCACCATCCAAATAAAGCACCAGGTTCATGAGAAGGCTAATGGATAGGAACCAGCTGCCCCAGCTTAGTGTGTAAACAAGGAGCCAAAGTGTCTGGGACAGGTGTTGTGACAAAAACAAAAGTTTCCTGCCTCATCTGGACTTTAGTCAGGCTTCTCTACTAGACTAGTAAACCAGGTTCCCCTGAAGGCGGGGTTCCATCCTCCATTAATTTCTTGTGGTCAGGTTAACCTGTTTGTGAATATCTTTCCGTTTTGAAGTCCAGGATTAAAGTGAGACAGAGCTGTCCACCTCCACAAGGTCTCTAGCCCCTGGTTATTCACACAGCTCAGACTAATGGGCCCACGGTCTCATCTAGATCATTATGAGTCACCACATTACCTGTCTGTGAGGAGGCTCAGTGCAAAACATGAGAAATTCATCTTTTGAGAAATGAAGAGCTAATCTTAGCGAGGGTGATGTAAAGGTAGAAGAAATCTTGTTTCTTCTGCTCTATTTAGCTTTTTTTATTTTTAAATAGACTCTGAACTCCCCTCTACCAAACTGCCAAACAGCAGGATGATTTATCTTTCAGTTTTTTTACATTTTGAGGCAGAACAAAGGTAATACGCTGTATTCTTTTTTTTTTATGTCACTCCTCCTACATAGCAGCAGCACCCACAGGCCTGTGTAACCACTGAGAGCACAATCCAGATATTTGGGTGACAGGCCTCTGTCAAGTTAAAATGAAGCGCCGGGTTTAAAAAACTCTTCACTCACCTCCAAACATTATGTAAGCTGTAAACAACAGCATTTTCAAAATAACTGCCTTTTTCCCAGTAAGAAGTTTTTAATTAAAATGGTAACACTAGTATGAAACAGTATAGTGCACCAAACTGTGAGTAGGATGCAAAACATAATTACCAATTTAGTTTAATCAGGTTTAGCAACATCACGCATTTGTGGATTTTTTCCCCTGTTTTAGGTTTTAAAGGTCCTATGACATGCTGCTTTTTGGATGCTTTTATATAGGTCTTAGTGGTCCCCTAATACTGTATCTGAAGTCTCAGAATTACAGCCACTAGAGCCAGTCCCACAATGAGCTTTCCTTAGTATGTGCCATTTCTGTGTCTGCAGCTATTGAGGAGGAGAGAGGGGGGGGGCAAGGTGGAGGGTGGGGGTGTGGCCTTGACCAACTGCCACTTTGCTTGTTTGCAAGCCATGATGTCTCTCTCTTTCTCATGGGCGGGCCTAGTTTTTTTTAGAGCTTTCATGCACATTTTCCCTGTCGTAAATGCAGTGTCTGACGCAGTAGCGGAGTGGCAATCGGGAGAGTCTGGACTTTTCCCTGTGGGCCGGTAGTGTTTCGAGTCCGCGAGGGCCGGTCTGATAATAGTTATACATTGCAAAGTTCTTAGCAACACCATCAGGCGGCCTGAATTGTATTTCAATACAAACACAGGCTAATCAGAAAACACTAACGAAGCGCAGGTCACAACCATGTCTAGGATTTTCAGACCCCTATATTTCTGAAAATCCTAGACATGGTTGTGACCTGCACTTCGATCAGTGAGCAGCCCCTCCCCAAATGGCATAGCCCTGGTCGGCCTATGACGTAAAGCCATCGAACACCTCTTTTTTTCCTCGTCACGTTTGGAAGTCTATCGGTAACGTTAACAGACAGCCAAAGAGTTACAATCAACGAAAAACTGGCCATTGAATTTCATGAACACAAGTTGAAGTACCTTAAGGAGGAACATGAAATGAAAATGAAGATCCTCCAAGTAGAACTGGAAATGAAGATGAAGGAGAGAGAGATGCAACTGTCTCAAATATGACAACAATGAATATGGAATAAAAAATTGTTTATTAAATCATTTTTGATGTTTTGGGTGTTTCTTTAATATACCAGACAATTACTTTTAAAATACAGTCATTCGCTCATTACATGTGAAAATGTATCAGATCCCAGCAGAAGTGTGACAAGGCAATGTCAAAAGTGACACAATGCAAAAGCATCTCTGTAAGCAAGTCCTTCTGTGTGGTCTGTTGTAAATGGTGGTATATCTAGATTGTCATCCTCCTGTATCGGGGGATCCGGGCATCCATGCTGTTTCAGGTAGTTGTGAAGAACGGCTGTTGCAATGATAACGGTGCAGCATCTTCTTGGTTGGAATCTAAGTGTTTTCCGAAGGCACTGAAAGCGACTCTTCCAAACCCCAAACATGCGTTCTACTAGTCCCCTAGTGCGCATATGAGCCTGGTTGTAGCGCCTTTGCTCAGTAGTTGTTGGGTGCAAGTATGGTGTAAACAGAATTCTTCTGAGCATACCCACTGTCACCAAGCAATATTCCCTTGTGATCTCCTCTTTCAAACTGAGAACACAGAGATGAGTTAAGGAAGATCCGGGAATCATGAGTTGCACCTTTCCAACGCGCAACAATGTTTGAAAACTGTAACTGGGGAGTGCATACACCTTGGGCATTTATAGAAAACCAGTTCTTGCGGTTCCTGTATTCCTCAGCATCTGGAGAAGAGGGACGTTTTATGGGAATATGGCTTCCATCTATGCAGCCTATGACTCCTGGGAAGTTCCCATATTCATAGAATTGTACCTTGTAGTTTGCCTGGGTCGCAGCATCAGGGAAGTTTATGTAATGTCTTCTCAATTCACAAATAGCCATGCATACTCTGGAATGACTTTACATACTGTAGGTTCACTGACACCACATAAGTCCCCAGTTTCTCTGTGAAAGGTGCCACATGCCAAAAATCGTAAAGTTATGAGCACCTGCAGACAAACTGCTACAGGCCGTCCTCTTTGGGTAACAGATGAAAGCCTTGGTTCCAAAAGTGAAATGAGATCCACAACATTTACTTTATGCATTCGAAAACGATCTCGAAAACTAATGTCATCAAAGCATTGCAATGGGTCATTTCTGTCAGCAAGAACTTGCCTAGCTGGTGGTATTCGTTGTTCTTCATTGACATACTCCAAGTAATCCATGTGTCTTCTTTAACAAACAACTTGTAATCTGAAGTTAAACCTGCCTCCTGGGTGGTTTAATTTAAGCCTCAATTTAGTCCTGAAGTATCTCTGATCTTCCTTCAGGAAATCAGCTTAGTTTATCCAGGACTAGGCCAAGTCTAGGACTATTTTACAACATGACCAAGAAAGCAGATTTCTGTTAGTCTGCGTTAAAAGGCCTTTTCAGTCTAGGACTAGCCTTAATCTCTGTCTGGGAAACCGCCCCTGAATGTCCACATAGCCCTGGGAACTGCTTCCTCTGTGGGATCTCACTGCAATAGATGCAAATAAACCTGCCTTTAGCTGTGGATCAGGTTTCATATTACATATAATTGAATCATCTATTGTGCAGCTGAAAGTCTGAAGGGGGAACTCCCCAAGCTCCTGCATAGGTATGATGGATTTTGAGGGGGAAAAAATGTGTCTCCAAACTAATTTAGCTTGTGTGCAGTTGGGTTAATATCTTTCCTTATAGGCTTTAGTCTCATGAAGTGGTCAGCAAGCCCGAAAAATTGAGAAAGCAGGGCGTAGCAAAGATTATAGCAGATAGCTGTTGCTCTCTAACACCAGCCCTGTGCTACACGAGGACAAGTATGACAGAAAGTGTCTCTTTCTTTTCTTCAGCTTCTCTCAGCAGAAAACCAAGGACGTATTTGCCTTATCTTTGGCCTTACTTGAAGAGATTATTTGCTGCTCAGGACCCTGAAACATAAGCTGGCAGATCCACTTGTGGCTGCTTTGAGAAAAAAAAGGGGGATAACAGAGGGAGGGAGTGGTGGTGGAGTCCCCAGGCTCATGTCCTGAACAGGGTGTATAGATGAACCATCTGGTCCCTCCCCCAGAGGGAAGACAGTTCCTCTTCCCTTTATGTTTGTCTCCACACAGTTAAATCCTTCAAGGTAAGTGTCCCTTATTTCTATTGTATAAACCAAACACCCAGTAGATCAAATATTGGGGTCTTTAGTGAGCTGCTCAGTGTAGGGATTATTTTCCTTAAACAGCAATTACAACTGCACTCCACCTTAATGATTTGAGAGAAAAGAATGGTTCACATTCAAAGTCAGTAAATTGCTTTCCTTCTTCTTCTCTTTTCCGGATGAGCCTGCTATTTGCCGCTGTCCTGTTATTGTCCTGCTGCTGCATATACAACGCCACAGGAACACAAGGTGGGTCAATACTTTTCTCATTGAGGATACAATAAAAGTAAACTGTCTCATTATTCTTCCCACTCAGAAATTCTCATTTAGATTGTAGCCTGGATCCCTCCAGTTGTTTGCCACTTCAAATTTGCACTTGTCATCTCCTCGGGCCGAGTGGCTCTGTTTTTTAAGTGCAGTGTAGATTCAGACATGATGAGAGCTGGGTCTAGCATTCACTTCTGTGAGGCATTTCAGCAGAGTGGTTGATTCAAATGATGAGTTAAAGGAATAGCGGACTTTACCTTTTTTTTCACATTAAAGGAATAGTTTGACATTTTTGGGGAAATATGCTTATTTGCTTTCTTGTCGACTGTCACATGAGAAGATTCCCTTTCTAAAAGCTACAGCCAGTAGTTGGTTATCTTAGCCAAAGGTAACAAGGTGTCTACCAGCACCTCTAAAGCTCACTAACATGCATATCTTGTTTGTTTAACCCTTGTGTGGTGTTCATAATTTTGTTACACAGCCAATGTTCCCGGGTCTGGTGGACCCACCACATTATTAGGCTTTTAAATCAATACAGCCATAACAATTTATGTAAAAATACTTAAAAGATGTTTACTTTAGCTCAGTTACCAATGATATATACATCATTTATGGTTCATGTTTGCCATTTACCCCTGTGAGATCACATTTATGATCATATGATTGTTTTTTGTGAGAAAACAAGGAAATTCAATTATAAAAATACGTAAAAAAATAGAAACAAGATTTTTTATCATTATTGGTGCTTATTTCTTCGAACTTAATCAGTGAAAAGTGCTTGAAATGTAACCATTTTGTAACTTTGTGTGGGAATAGCAGGTGCAGAAAGACAACATTCCCGACACACACAGAGACGCAGACACACATACAGACGCACAGACACACATATAGATGCACAGATACACACAGAGACGCACAGACACACATACAGATGCACAGACACACATACAGACACACAGAGACGCACAGACACACATACAGACGCACAGACACACATATAGACGCACAGACACACACAGAGACGCACAGACACAGATACAGACACACAGACACACAGACACACACAGAGACGCACAGACACAGATACAGACACACAGACACACACAGAGACGCACAGACACATAGACACAGACACAGACCCAGTTAGGAGGAGGACACAGTTAAGTTTCATAGCACCTACAATTATTACACAATTATTACACTCGGGTCCAGTAGACCCGAACACCTCATATGTAGAAGTTATGTGTAATTTTTCTTTTAGCAAACATTGAAAACGGGTCCCACAGACCCGAACACCGTTCAAGGGTCAATCCATAAAAAAAGTGTTTAAAAAGAAAGAAGACAATTTCCGATTTTACAGGAGGTTAAGATTATTTCTTGCCAGGGAGCATGGATGTATCAAAAGAACTGAATACAGCAATCATGGCATTCCCCCGTTCATTCCTGTAAGAGTTGTTCAGTGGCACATGCTTCATGTGCCACTGAACTCATGGAATCAAAACAGTGTCTAAATATACCCGGATCATCGGCACTTTATTCTTATTTAACCTTTATTTAACCAGGTAGGCCGTTGAGAACAGGTTCTCATTTGTAACGGTGACCTGGCCAAGAAAAGCATAAGCATGCAGGACAACATCCAGTTTCACATTCAATACAATACAGGAATACAGAATACAAAAGGCTACATAAAGTGCAGATTAATTAGGCATTACAAAGTCGGTGCAAAGTGAGGTATAAGTAAGACAAGGATATGCGAAAGTGATATGGTAATAACACAATATACATGAATAGACACTGCTGAGATGTAGTGAAGAGCCAAATAAAACAAAACAAAAACAGTTAGTGCAAATTATGATCTAGTTAGTGGTGTTCAGTCAGTTCTAACTCAATATATATGAATAGGCAGTCTATGTAAATGCTGAAATGTAGTGAAGAGTCGATATACAGTTAGTGCAAATTGTGGTCTGGTTAGTGATATAGGTCAGTAATAACACAGTTAACCGGAATAGACAGTCTATGTATATGTTGAATGTAGTGAAAGTCAATATACAGTTAGTGCAAATAGTGGACTAGGTAGTGATGTAGATCAGAAATCAGTCCCTCCAGAAAAACGCGATTATGCGATCACATAATTCAATGCATAATCAGCCAAAGTCTGCATATTTATGCGGGGGCCGCATTTTTTCAAATATGCCGCACTTTCACCGCATAAATTGCCGATTTCCGCGCGAAAAATATGCGAGGCTTGCATGATTTCATAATCCCCGCATTTTCGTTGCAAAAATGTCACATATATCTTAGCAGAAAGTTGAAAAATGTTGCGTTTACTTCACACAAGAGCAGCCATTTTCCCCTGTTGCCATGGGAACGTTATGAAATGACGTAATTACGCGACGTGAACATCATCGAAAAGCTGCAAACCCCGCGATGAAGCTATGATGAAACCGTAGTTTTTGCAAGTTCACGCAATTTCATTGCATAAAATTGCATAAATATCCCGCATATTCCATCACATTTTTTAAGAAAACGTGCCGCATAATCAAGGATTTTTGCCCGCAACAATCACAAAAAAATTCTTTCTTTCTGGAAGGACTGAGAAATAACACGATATGCATGAATAGACAGTCTATATAAATGCTGAGATGTAGTGAAGAGTCAATATACAGTTGGTGCAAAGTGTGGTATAGATGATGATGTAGATCAGTAATATCACAGTATGCACTGCTTCTACAATGTCCGTCCCATAGAGCAGGTGCGCTTAGAGACCTCCGCTGGCCAAGCTAGCTGCTTCCGATTTAATGCTCCGCTATCGTGAATGGGGATGAAATGATTTAATCGTGTGGCTCTTCTAGACTTTTCCTAATGTTATCGGACTGAATGGATCAAATTCTAATAGTGAAACGAGTCATTTCGCAGGGGTTGTGACGCTCCAAAAAATGTATCCACTAATTTACAGACATTTCTTTTGCCATGTAAGTCTATTTTTGGGGCAAGAGCGCATCACGTGACAGGCCGGGAGTTGTAATTCCACTGTTTGGCTGCTATGTTCAGTTTGCCTCAAAGCCCGGCGCACTTCCTGGGGGCGTGCCAGGTAGCACATTTGCATTTCCTATGATGGCGAATACATGACCCGCCCTACTCTGCGTCTAATCTGGCTAGAACTCGTCGCCTTCGTAGGTTGGATTGGTTAGGTTTAGGCATGACGGGTGTGATCGATTAGGGTTAGGGTAAGAAAACAAGGGTAAGCCAATCAGAAGCACAGTAAGGCAGAGTAGGGCAGGCCATGCCTTTGCCATCCTATTCTTTGCCAGGAAGCAGTAACTTCCTGAAGTCTTAACTGGTTGCCTGGCAACCTTAGGTTAAAGACAAGACTCAAGGAAGTCACTGCTCCTGGCCAAGAAATAGTCTGGCACATAATGTATTCTGGCAAGACTCTAAGCCCACGCCTACTTACTTATCACAAGTCTGAGTAAAATTAGGAATTTCCATTAGATTCTGATGATTCTAAATCACTGTGTGATAGACTGGAAGAATCTCCATGGGTCGTATGTCCTTAAAATCTGTGTCCACTGCATGGGAGTTAGGGGGTATAAATGTGTATAGATGTCCAATGTGGCTGGTAAGCCTTCAGGCTGTCAGCAGTAGAATTCACATCACAAGCTGCCTTCAAATGGAATTTTTGAGGTTGTATTTCTGACATGGAAATTCAAGTACAAGAAACACATGGTTTTCAAGTGGTAAATTGCGAGGAGACTGTTGCTGGGCAACTGACAACAAAAATGGACATTGATGAATAATAGTTTTGTGGGGGGCAGGATTTTGCATTTCAATCACATAAACAAAACATGAGAGGAAAAAATTATCCAAACTAAAGTAACTTCCCTTTGCCCCCAAAGTCAACCCTTACATACCAAAATAAAACTTCACCAGCACAAATATGATATGGTACATTTATGCTGTGGGGGAGGTTTCCAAAGTGGTTTCCAGACCATTCAGATCACGAATGCCAAAGTCAGGGGGTCAGGGCGCTGTGGAGAGCGTCTGGCAGCCGGGCCACACTGTGCTCAGTGTGCTGAGCAGGTCAGTGGCCTCGGAAACACTCTTCTTCTTTGAAGGGATCACCGTTAACCCTTGTGTTGTCTTCGGGTCAAATTTGACCTGTTTTCAAAATTTCTATATCAGAAATATGGGTCTCTTTTAAACTACCTAATTTTAGTTACCCAAAAATAACATGGATGATCCAATACAACGCGCTACGCAAGTACAACATAAGATCGGATCTCTACTTTCATTGAATTTTGGGTTTTTGTTCAATTTTTTAGCATTTGAAAAAGAAATTAAAATGTTTTGAAACAGTATCCTCACTGAACTTTGGCATATATCCTTCTGTGATTATCCTTCCTTTAATATTAGGCTACATTATTCATAATTTCAGCTTTTTTAACTCAAGGATTAGGTATAATTTCCTATTAATGACGTTTATTGACCATGAATTCCAAAAATAAGTGTAAAACTAGTAATAAGTTGGCGTTAGTGGTGTTTATATGGTAGTGAAAAGAAGTGTACGGCACAAAAAAAGGGAAAAACATTGAAAAAAGCGTGTCATAAAAAAGGGACAAAAACGTAATTTTCAGTTTTGACCCGGGAGGATGACAAGTGCATGGTCCAATGGAAGACAACACAAGGGTTAACACACACCCTTTGTACTGTTTGGGACGATGAAGAAGCTCCTTTGTCAGAATGATTCTTTATGGGACGAACAATGAATTCTTCGTGAATTCATTATTTGTTCAAAGGCCCAAACTGTAATTTATTTAACCATATAAATGACATTACGGTTACATTACAATTTGACAGATGTAAGTATTTTGAGTTTGGAAAGTTAGTTTTTCTTTCCTATAATTGACTAAGTGGTTTTTCATAGGCTTTCTTCTACTATGACAAGAATTAAACTTGTGATGAAAGTTGCAATGTTTTAAAATGTGAAAATCTAGTTATCAAACGTAGAAAAACACATGTTCCTGCTGTGCTATAGCAAATCATGTTAAATACCCTATGTTGAAATGATTTATATTATATTTGACACATCTTCTGTTGTTAGTTACATGTTGTGGTGACTAGTCATATTAGCTTTCTGCATTTGTCTCATTAATACTATAATAGCAGATGTATGTGTCATTTTTAATTAGGTTTATTTGCATGTTGAAAGATCGATGATGCAGAAACATGCACACAGGCTGCTATTCATTATCACATTCACATCTTCGCAATAGTCAGTGATATTTCTTAATGCAAATTAATGTTTTGTCCTATAGCTAAATATATGTAGCGCCGTTTAGTCTAAGCTGTCATAGTATCATTTTTTCTTTGGGTGTGTGTGTTTATAAAAAGGGGTTGAACTCAAACTAAACCTGTGTCAAGAATTTTCTAAAAGTAGGCCAGCACCATAGACCATGTAAAAAACCATATATAAAACCATGTATAAACCATGTTTAAAAGGCCAGCACATATGGGAGCGCTGTGACACAGGCACAGAGGCGCTGCAGAGGAGGGGCTGTCCTTTTGATCGCCTGGAAGACCCCTAGAGGTTTCACTGTCCTTCTTAAGGACCAAAAGATCACCTTCCACCTCAAAGAACAAAGCAAAGATGACAAAAAAAAAAAATAAATAAACGGGTCAAGCAATTCCAGCCTCACACTGTCCTGCTGCACTTCAGGCCAGGTGTCTTACCATCAGTGATGGTATGAGATATTATTTATTTAAAATGTTATCAAGTAGATATGTTCCATACTCAGATGTCCTTCTCGTCAAGCTGACAGAGGTCTGGTGAAACTCAAGCACAAACAAGTCACTCAGAGAAGTGGTTGGAAAACAACAGTCAACTATAAAGAAGATGGAGATCTTTCAGGAATGTCCGAACATATCTGCTATCGTGATACATGGAATATTTCAAAAATGATTTGATGTGGCATTTTTCCAGATCGATTTTTTTAATTTGATTCAGACCTCTTTAATTGGAATGTAAAACAAATGTTAACAGATGGAGAAGAATGTAGCTTTTGATTTCAATCTTACCTGTAAAAAAAGTGATATTATGTGAGGTCATAGCAAGAAATACTGAGGACAGAAATCCACCCAGCAACCCCATCAATGAATCTAACTACCACAAAAGAAATTCTTAAATATATATATATATATATATATATATATATATATATATATATATATATATATATATATATATATATATATATATATATATATATATATTCACATTTTATATATTCATGAATTGTTAAATTGAATATTGTACACCTTGTACCTATCTACATGATGGTCTGAATGCTTTAAAGCCTTCTCCATAGAATAAAGAAAACATATCAACTGTAAGAATACAAACTACACAAAAGTCAGAATCAGATTCTGAGAGTCAGAGCTGATCTCACGTGACATCAGAATGGGTCTGTCTCAGTGGTGTAGTCTACGTGATATGCAGGTGTATGCAGTATACTCACTAAGAAATCTCCAGGATTTCCATATACCCACTTAAAAATGTGCAATGATACGCAACAACATATTTTTGTGACATAACTTTCACTTCAGATATTTGTATTCACAAATACGGGGTTGAGTAATGCGACAGCAAACTAAACTAACACTGCAGAACATGTACAGAGACTTTTCTCATCTTTCATCAACCCGCTCCTCACTGAGCGCAGTGCGTAGTGTGTACCGCCTACACTAACGCCAGTATCCTCCCTTCACCACACATTTAAAGTGCCCATATTATGAAAAAATCACTTTTTCTGGGATTTGGGGTGTTCTTTTGTGTCTCTGGTGCTTCCACACACATACAAACTTTGAAAAAAATCCATCCATTCTGTTTAGAGTGAGATACTGTTTCTGAATGTGTCCTGCCTTCAGTCTCTGGGTGAGCTGTTCCAAATCGGCACGGCTTGTGACGTCACAAGCCGAAACGAGCAGGCTAACCGCAACCATTAGCTCGTAGCGTTAGCATGCTAACGCTAATGCTAACGCTAGCATGCTAACGCTAGCATGCTACCTCGTTCTCAATAGCAAAGCACTGCTACAACACACACAAGTTCACCATAATCTACAAAAGAACTACTTACATGTGCGCCCTCATTTAGAAGTCTCCCAGCTAATCCTGCCTTGTAACTGACTTAAGTTGTAGAAACAGCCTTTCTTTTACTGTCTATGGAGCTAGCTAGCTGACATGATCTACATCTGAGCTACTGGGCATGTGCAGTGCAATCAAAGATAGTACAGAAGAAGAAGAAGAAAAGAGGTCTCACTCTGTAGCTAAAACAGAGACCAGGTGAAAAGGGGATCTGCAGCAGTGAGAGAGAGCACTGCAGTACAACACAAATATGGTGTTTTTTTTAAATTAAACCATGTAAACCTATTCTGGTACAACCTTAAAATACAATATGAACCTGAAAATGAGCATAATATGGCTGCTTAAAGACAAATAAAAGTAGCCTATTTTATTTTTTCCTCGTTGCTTTAGGGTCAACTTTTGTGATCCAGTCCCTGATGTGAAACCCCCCTTACTGATTTATATTCCATTATATTTTTGATATATTTTGAATGAGGACACCCAGACCCCACACTTTGATATGACCCCCCCCCGCCCCAGAGGTCCATTCTGAGCCAGGAAAAAAAAAATGTGGTACAGTATACCCACTACAATACATTCGACTACATCACTGGTCTGCCTCAATGTCCATTTCCTTCTCGTCTGAAATATAGGCTAACATCATTTTTCTTAACTATTTATACCTCCATATACTCCTTTTATATGGTGTACCTTTGTGTCACATTCCCACAGTTACACACCTGGGAGCTGCCCAGTACAATCATAATCGTACTACTGGCCACTGAGCAGCGCCGCAACGAGCGATTGGGGATTAAGTGCTTTGCTCAAGGACAACTGGTAGCTTTTAAGAGAATGGAGAGCATTATTCACTTTTCTTTCCTTCAGTCCCAAAATCACTTCTTAAAACTTTGCGCCACTACTTACTCCCCCCCTCCATTTATTCCCAGCCCAAAAGGCTTTGTCGCCTTTGTGGATAAGACAGTGATGCCGTATATCAGCACTGCGAGGGGCATGCTTAGGAACCCTAAGAGGACTGAGCCCTGGCTCTGCGCCCCTGCTGCCACCACGTCTTAAGCCTCGCCGCCAACGGAAGCGTATTCGCAGAGCTGGTAGAGGGGCAGCGGATCTCTGCTAACCTGGATTTATCAGGGTGGTGGGGGGGGGGTACTGGATGTCTTGATGCAGGCCGCTGTGTGTGAGGTAATGTGAGGTAGCCCAGCAGGGAACATGACTGCAATACAGAGATTGTTGTTTTCGTTTTGGGTGGGCGTTATGTGGAGGAAGTGGAAAGACTGCAGACAATAGATGAGAGGGGTATTTCAGAATACTAAGCTTCCTTTGGGAAACTGCACCAACTCAGTGTTGGGTGTATTCTAAAGTCATTATGAGTTTTCAAACATGAAAATTGGACTTCAATAATTTCATAATGACAGGTTTAAGATTTCAGCCCTAAAGAGCGTGAATGCATAACTCATCCGCAGTCATTTGATTACATGGAAAAGCAGAAAGGTATTTATTTGCCAATAGCCTTTCAAAAACACTTATTACAGTCACAGTGTTCTCACAACTGCCAATTGGCTGTTCATTGACTTTGATGTTTTTCACTTGCAGGAGCAGATCTGATCTGGAGGAATGTGGATGAACTGCTAAAGCTTTTTACAGATGCTGGCTTCCACTTTGCCAGAGACGGCAAACTGGGCGGCATCGTACTTCCTAACGATGGAAAATGTCACTTACATAAAAATGTGTACACATAGATGACATTTACAGGTTGGTATTTTTATTTGGCAAGGTTTTTAATGCCAATAATACAATAATACCATTTGGTTTCAATGTCAGGCATCAGTGTAGTTTCAATACTGACAAACCTGACAATAGTTCACTGTTGATCGATTGTGTCGACTGTATTTTGCCATCTGGGCTGCCAGGCGCCAAACAGACAAACAACATTAGGGAGTAGCTTAAAAAACAACTTGAACATCTAGCAGCTAAAGATCAAGATCTTTTTTTCTCAGGAGTAGAGACTAAACAACAGCTAAAAGGAGAGTCAATATCAGACTTTGATTCATTTGGTGGACAAAAAACAGGATTTTTGTGGAATAATAATGTAGCTCAGGGCTGTTTGTTTCACGTTCTTCTCCTTTGTGGGGAAAAAAAAGATTGATGCAGCTTTGTGATATCTCATGCTTACATTCACAAAGACCAAAGCTTTAGCTCAGTCGAACAAGCCATCACAGCGGTGTGTGTGTGTGTGTGTGTGTGTGTGTGTGTGTGTTTACTCTGCATCCATCGGGTAGCTGTGGTCCTGAGGAGCGTAAAATGTTTATCCTATGGACCAGATATTGCAGTGTGTGCTGAATTGATTCACGTCAGCAATCCCAGCAGCGAATTAGAGGTCCGGGTTTCTGCAGGCAGAAGTCAAAGACAGTGATTTAAAGGTCAGAATCAACAGCACAGATCCCTGAGTAAAGAAGATGCCGACAGGCACACCCTGATGGGAAACAGCTGGAGTGTTTGTGGAATAACCCAAACCAAAGCTTTCATCTCTTAATCTAACTGCATTTCTGTGTTGATGGTGGGGGGTGATTGAACATGTATGTGTAACCCTCCTACTCAATTCCACTTTTTTTGGGGATTTACCATGTGCATGGGGAATGAATTGGTGAGAGGTTACTAGAATTTAAAGTTAGGATGTATCCACAGCAACTAAAACTTCGGGCATGCGACTCTGCTAAAGTGTAGCAAGGCCTGGTTAGCTTAAATATGGCTATACTGTGTTTGTTTGTTTGTTTTCACTGTGAGCATAAAACTCCCATGCACATATACTTAACCACTATAACCCTTATTTGCAAAAATAAAAAAAAATAAAATCACATTTCAATCGCACACACTTAAATATCAGACCACAAAGATTGAATGCTATACTCAAAATGTATTTATATTTATTTCCAGAACCAGGTGAGTTAACCTTTCAAAATGTCCTCATTGTCCAAATAAAATGACTGGACAATACCCCGGGGTTTTTTCTACTATGTCTCAGTTTTGTGGTACCACAACGTTGGCGCGCTTGTTGGAGCTCAGTGGAAATCTTTCCAGAGAATATTGTCTGTACTCACGGTTCCTTGGTAACAGAAAGATTATAGTGACCATCTATCCGAACCCTTCTGTCCAGTGGTGAGATACACAATGAGGAAACCCGTCCTGAAACTCCGTCCGTCCCCAAACACAGACACCTCCGACCTGCAGCGCGAATCCTGAGCACATCTATTGCAACAACATGGGTGGCAGCATTCAGAAACTCGGTGGCAAAGTGGGTTTCTGAATATGTAGTAGCAGTTCGCACATGGCTATGGCGTTAGCTCCACTTCAGTGAAATCTCCGTGGTCGATTTAACCTGCTCCAAGACAAAGCTCACTCTCCCGTTTAACAGGGTTACACACTAACAAAAAAACAAGAAAAAAAAAATCCCCCCGGCTCTTAACTTTGATGACCAGTAATGTAATCAATCGTACATAACTTACAACTAGCTCGTAGCTATCTCTACGTCTCTTTTCTCGTCACTTTCTTTTTCCGTCTCCCTTTTTTTAGTCCCGCCCCCTAAAAAAATTCCGGTAGGTTGCCAAACTGCGCTCTGGATGGCACTGATTGGGTAATAAACAAAACTGACACCTGGCCACCCAATACAAAATAAAATGACAGAAGGTTCAAAGGTTACTCACAACAGAGGATATTTCAACACCTCACAATTATATAACTCGATAACAAATATGAATTAATATTAAATATTAATAACAAAAAAGGTATTACACAACAGGAACAATTGAACTGGCCCATATTTCAGGATATACTGTATTTCTGGTAACAGGACACAAAATAAAAAATATATAAATTTAGCAGGGTGCTACATATGTGTGCCTATCTGCTTGTGAGTGCACTGTATGTCTTTGTCCCTGTGTGTTAAACATCCATATAGCTCTTTCTTTAGGTGCATGAGGGTGTTATGTGTCTTGACCTCATTGGCATCTGACAGGTGGAGTGAATATTGAAACATTATTAATCTATTTTTGTCTGAATAAATGGCCACCCAAGGCTGAAAATGGATGCGTTCGATGCGGGTGCCGCTCATCTCTGAATGGTACTTATTTATCTATTTGGAGGAAATGGAAAGTCTGTCAGGAAGAGTGAATGAAATGAGCAATAGCAAGAGTTGTTAGATGGGAGGGAAAGGGGGAGGACAGGCGTAGAGGGAAGAGGGAGAGCATGCTTAACTACCGATTCCACATTTATATATATTCTTGCCTTGAGTGTTATGCATTACATTTTGCATCTGCTCCGACTCTCCTCTATCAGAATTATCCTTTGATGGCTCACATCGCTGAAACATCGGGACAGAATAATATCCAGATCGTCTTCGGTGTCTAAAGAAGTCACACACTTGTATGAGGTACAGCAGAGACTATCTCTAGTCATTCATTATTCATCCATTTTTTTTTTCACAAGTTCATACTTTACTAGTGCTATGAGGAGTTGCTTTAAGAATATTATACTATAACAACTATACTATAATGTACTAGTCCAGTGGAAGTAAAGCCGCCATTACGGTGGTGGCACCACAGTTGTAAACTCATGCAATTGCGCCGTAAGAATTTCACCTTTTCACCACTTTTATGGACTTTTTCGCCAAGAAATATGCAAAATTCACAAGCCTCCTCTCCAAAGAATCTACTGAATTTCCCTTCATCCAAAGCTCCATCTGAACCATACTCTTTGCATAGGTTTCCATGATGTAAAGCAATGTATATCAAGTCTGATATATAATATTAATATATATTAATATATAATAGCATAACCCTCTATACCAAAGACAGCGCATTTCAAGCAGCGCCAATGGTATAAAACGGTCCACACTTCCTTGAAAAGTTATATTTAAATAATTTATTAATATGTTCTTTTGCTAACGTTAGATATTTACACAGCTAAAAGACATATTTAGCATCACGGAGATTAGTTTTGTTACGGCGTTCACAAACGTTAGCTGATGCTGTGTTGCCAGATCTCGAAAGACTTTGGTCCTGAGACAGAAACAGGTCTCAAACAAAGTTAATTTTCTCCTGATGTTTCCGTCTAAAAAAATGCCACTTTAGTGTCAGAATGTTCTGGAATATATGTGTGGCTTGTGAAAAATGGTGACTATGGGGTGAAAGAATCGCGCATAATCTGTATTCACGTTCACTTCTCCCATTGGAATCAATCTACTCAGGACCTGCCACTAGTCTCCTAAAGAGGCGTGGCCGTGGAGCCCACGTGACACAGATACAGGAAACTACTCTGAGTTGGGGCATCTCGGTTCTAAACCGTCTCTGATAATAGGCCTCACATCATGTTACATAAAAGGTTAAAGGGATAATCTCGAAGATTTTCATTTACATAAATGTCTGTTACTATGTCACTATCTAACGCCAAATTAAGTAACACAATGGTGATTGAGCATTTGGCCCACTGATGAAAGCCCTTCCATTTGCAGTATTACGAACTGGGTGTCTGTGCGACATTCCCAGGAAAAATCACAAGCGGCGATAGTGGAGAGGGTAGATGGAGCTAATGCAACGCTCACTCTTCAACTCACTTGTGTGCGAAGCGGTCTCTGCTAGCAATGCGGGTAAACGGTTACTTCTATGGTAGAACAAACAAAGAATAGAGCGAAGACAAAAATAAATGAAAGTGTGAGATCCAAAAACACACCTGCAATTATCGTTGATCGCCAAAGGGAAAGAAACGGAGATCTTCGAGATTGTGACTTGGTGATAGTCTGCATTTTTGTTACTTTCAAATCAGTCTATATCCATGACGTTCCACTTCCGGAAATTCCGCCAGATGACACTCTTTGCAGCCGGATGTCCGTCACCTTCTGCTTTCTTTGTGTTGCCATTCTAAACTCCGGTGGATTTCTGAGGACTATGGTTAACTGCTCCTCAGATCTCTGCAGGGTAAATCCAGACAGCTAGCTAGACTATCTGTCCAATCTGAGTTTTCAGTTGCACAACTAAAACATCCTTTGAACGTACACATGTTCCACCAAAACAAGTTCCTTCCAGAGACTATTTTGCAGCGGCACGGTGGCTCTGGCCGGCGTTTGGCACCGCCCATGACGATTGTGATTGGTTTAAAGAAATGCCAATAAACCAGAGCAGGTTTTTCTCCCATCCCGGAATGCTGTGTGGACTAGCCAGACCCTCCTCCGCAGCGCTGTGGAGGAAGGTCTGGCAAAGCGAGACTACTTTCAAATAAATATCATGATAACACCAAAACTAACAATGCGTTGGTACTTTTAATTTTTAGAATTGTCTTCAGCTGTGGATTTGGTGCTGTAAGGATGGTGTATGCAGGATCGACTCCAAAACAAACTATTGTACCCAAGTGCATTGTAATGAAGAAAAATCTCCCGCAGTGCAACAGTGTGTCTCAATGTTTTTAATAGTTTTTGGACAACAATGGAGCTCTATGGCACACAGGAATAAGCTATATCATGCTTTAACAAAAATATGTGTTCAGATCAATACAGTGTTTGTTTTTGGTCTTTTATGGGATTTGTTAACATTTAGAGAAATATAGAATATCAACAGACTTATTCTTTGACATTCACATGTATCCAGTGGAGGTTACTCAAAAGTGCTAACATTTCCCAGAGTACCATCCATATATCCATCAGAGGGGGGGATTTCCGACCATCAATTCCAGCATCCATGCTTTGCCACCACGTTCAGTTTGTCTATGCCACTGTGACGAAAAGGTTGCTAGAAAGAGAAGGCTAGCACATAAATCAGTTGGCAGACTGTCAATAAGCACATATTCATTCATCTGTGTTGAGGATTTTGTTGTTTTGCTGTAGGGCCTAAGAAGCATCTTCCCAAAATGTGCCATCGGAACGCTTTCTAACAACTCCCACAACATCCTGCAGATAAGTCAGGCAAAAACTCCCTTCCCTACAAAGGTCATTAGCCCCATGCATGCAGCATGCTGACACCTGCTCAAGTTTAAGAGGTTAGCCGCCCTATTGACTGCATGCCCTGATCTCTGAGGTTGCTATGGAGAACAGCAAGTTGCCGTCGGGATATCACATCTCCTACATACATCACACTGTAAGGACCATAAGACGAGGCACAGCGAGCAGGGGAGGAAGCGCTCCAACATCTCCTTCAGTGACGAGGTGTGTAGTCATGGGGTTGGCTCTGTGTGTGGTAAGTGCTGCTGTTAGCATGTGGCCATTCACAGTTGAGGCGGCAGTAATGTTTATTATGATTACCTCATTAGTGGAGTATTATAATTGTGCTTAACCCTCCTGTTGTCTTCGGGTCAAATTTGACCCATTTAAAAAAAAATTCTATGTCAGAAATTTGGGTTTCTTTCAACCAAATTGCCAAAAGTTAACATGGATGGTTCCATTTAACGCTCTTCTCAAGTAAAATGAAGGATCAGTACACTACTTTCATTGAATTTGGGGTGTTTTATTCAATTCTATAGCATATTTCTGCTTTTTAAACTCAAAAAGTAGGTTTAGTGCCCATGAATTCCAAGAATAAGTATAAAACTTGTTGTATGAGTTGGTAGTAGTAGGAAAAAAGCGGCAAACGTAAAAGTGACAAAAATATTGAAAAAAAAAAAAACAACAACTTAAAAGAAAAAAAAGAAAAGAAAAAGAATGCAACAATAAGCGGAAAAAAAACTTCAACAAAAAGTGCCGGAAGCCTAGGGGAAAATAATGTTGAAAAAAGTGTAAAAATGTCTTTAGCCGGGAGAACAACACAAGGGTTAAGGAATTCATACCTACCCCTCTAAGTGAGCTTTAATGTAAACATTACATCACCTCTGTGCATGACTGCTTCACAAAGACCACCTCATGTTATTATTAAACTTCAAGGCTACGGTTAAGAGGCTGAGGTCCTGCTGATCCCCATATGTATTAGTGCTCATGTCAAAAGGACATGGTCGCTTTCAGTCCTTCATGTAGCCATAGCAATGGCACTCTGGAGTGTGGCACATGCAGGTAGGTGAAGTAGCTTGATGGCATACATTTTTACCAACAAGCTTAATTGCATGTTATTCAGGAAGGATGGCAACAGACATTTGTTTCTGCGTTACAGGTGTAAAGAAGGGAGATTTGGAACATTGTGCGAATGCGATCAAGCAGAATCGGGCGAGGCGGCTGACTCAAACCTTTGCTGTGATTATGTCTCATTTTGAAATAAAACTTTTATCAGGTTTTTCTATCCCATGACACGGCAGGTGTGTCTGCAGGGTGCATGTCTCCCAGCATTCAGTGGCTGAGCACGAGTGCCCTCTCAGCTTGGAGTCTTGTCTGACTCAGGATAAAAAGATTTGTTCAGGCAGAGGGGACTGCCGCTGTGACACTTGCATTAGCCATGACAACCACTTCCAAGGCCCAACTTGTGAGCTTTGCCCTTCTTACCCCAGCATCTTCGCCTTGCATAGGTACCATGACTTTTTGTAGTTTTGGCAAATTAAGAATCCAGTTGAGTATGGACGTTTTTAGTATGTACCTAATATTTAATGACAAAAAGATACAAGAGAATTCTGTCTGCTTCCTTGCTAAATTATGTTTCAGTTGTGGTTACATTGTGTTTCTTTTCAACAAAGAATGCATATTGTGCATATTGTGCAGGGCCTTCTCAATGGGCTTCAATCTAAAGGAGTGAAACTACCTGAACCTCACTCTGGTCGGTCAGGCTCGTGTCTTAGCAACAGTGCCCCCCTCTCCAGGTATTTTTGTGTGTATGGAAGTGGACACAGATGGCAGCAGGATACAATTCCTGCTGAGGACTGGACAAAAATAAGATTCTCCATTTTCATGTAGCTCTTGAACAAGATAGGCAAACCAGTTTCTGATTATTTTTTTTTATTTATTTTTTTACTGCACCAATACATCCATAACAAATCACTGGAACAATTCAATACATTTTGTCAGTTAAAGCAGCTCTAGGTTTTTTCTTAATGTAAACATTGACCTTGTATATGTCATAATAATGAATAACAAAGTGCTTCAACAGAGAAACCATTTAGATGAAACCCCTTAAAGGTTTCATTATGCTCATTTTCAGGTTCATACTTGTATTTTGGGTTTTTAGTAGAACATGTTTACATGGTTTAATGTTTAAACACACATTATTTTCTCATATGCCTGAATATACCTGTATTCACCCTCTGTCTGAAACACTCAATTTTAGCGCCTGCTTTTTTAAGCCTTCCTCCTGAAAAATCCCAGTCTGCTCTGATTGGTAGGCGTCTCAGGGTCTTCTGCACCTGTGCTTTCCACTCTCTGCACTGTCATTGCAACCGGGGAAAGGCTGTAACGGCACTGTAGCTGCACTTTCCCACGGACATACAGCGCCTCTGCAAAATAGCTTTGGGAGGGAACTTGTTTTGGTGGAACATGTGTACGTTCAAAGGTTGTTTTAGTTGTGCAACAGAACACTCAGATTGGACAGATAGTCTAGCTAGCTGTCTGGATTTACCCTGCAGAGATCTGAGGAGCAGTTAACCATAGTCCTCAGAAATCAACCGGAGTTTAAAATTCCAACACAAAGAAAGCGGAAGTTAAAGGACATCCAGCTGAAATGAAAGACACCTGAACAATCCCAGAAGTAGAAAGTCATAGATATAAAGTACCATGGCGTTTACCTCTCCCTGAACATCTCCAAGACCAAGAGGGTCATTTTAGACTACAGGAAAGGGCGTGGCACTCACCCTCCAGTCAACATCAACACCACAGCGGTGGAGATAGTTGACACATTTAAATACCCAGAGGTAAATATCCACATGGTACTGACATGGGCCAACCACACTGTCATTAAAAAGTCCCAACAATGTCTGTACGTCCTCAGGCGCCTAACGAAATTTGGGCTGAGGCCCTAAATCTTCAGGGACTTCTACCAGGGCACTATAGAGAGCCTCCTGACAGGCTGTTTCATCACCTGGTATGGCAGCTGCACCAGCGTGGACAGGAAGGCGCTGGGGAGGGTGCAGGTGCGCCTTGAATGTTTTTATTGCTTCTGATATTTTGTTATTATATTTAATTATATCATACTGTATGTCATGTCTTTTTAAATGTATTGTTTTCCTTCATTGCCTCTTAGATTTGTTATTTACTTATTTTATTATATTGTAATACGTCTCTTACATTTTCTATCTCTGTTTTTCTTTAAAGATAACCTCCCAGCATAAGGTTTTCACACGTTTGTACATGTATAGCCAGTGTGACAATAAACATCTTGAATCTTGAATGTATATAGTATAGTTGTGACATCACAACCATAACAAAGTCCTGGCGGTTTTAAAGGAACCATTTCTGAATACGGGCTGTGTGTGTGTGTCGGTGGATTGGGTTTTTGTAATAATTTTTACAACATCCATAAAGCACCTTTAGCTTTATAATAAAAAATAATCACTCACTTTTTACAACATGGGACCTTTAAATGTACTCTTTTTGCTCATGGTGTCAGATATGGTTACTTCTACACCCACACAAATCGAGCGCAAAGTGCAAGTCTGTTGAAAGAATAAAGTGACCATTATTTTATCTTTTTGCCTGTCTCATCCGTTTTTGGACTGACTGGTTTGGCAGTCGTTAGTGTATCATGTGCAGTGCAAAGGGACGTCTATTTTAATCCACTATCCAAAAAGTCACTTAATGCTGCTTGCGCTGGCCAACGTTAGATTTAACCAGCGTTCATTTAACCTGAAATAACTTTTTGGAATGAATACCGACAGTCTGTTTCTAAAATAGAGCTACGGCTTCCCCTGTCTCTCAAGAATGCCCATCAGCTCAGAACGTGATGCTAATCACTGCAGTGCTATCAGCCTCGGTTGTGGTGCTGGGTGTGGCTTTGTTGCTGCTATGGAAACTACTCACCAGCATCCATGACCGGAGGGAGTTTGCCCACTTCCAGAGAGAGCTGGAACATAGATGCTGGAACAGGGTGAGCCGTGCCCAAACAATCCCTTCTATCAGTGCCTGTCAGTCAGAGGCTGTACAATAAATGAAGGAATTTGTCTTGGTGACATTGCTGCAGGGACATTTTAACGAACTCTGTAGAAAAAGAGGCTACTGGTTAAACGTAGTATGAGGAAACAATAAGAGCCAAGGAAAGGCATGACACTTGTAAAAAAAAATGACAGCATATACATATTCTTTAAAAAAAATCAAATATTCTATGTGTACATTGTGTATTGAAAAAATAAAATCAAGTTTGATCACGAACACCTTTAATTTATCAGTAGTAATGTGACACAAAATGAATGTCTGTGAATGAACTGTCAATTCCAAAAAATAAAGAACGGCAATAGTAGCCATGGAAACAGATATATTGTTCAATCAGGACCCCTGTTGTGATGCATAATGAAACAACATCTTTTGTCCTAACTGTCAGCAGTCGGTCCAACTTGTTTGGTGGAGGGGGGAGGCGGGAAAACGGATGTTGATGTCTGACACACTCCTTTGATCTCAATATGCAACCCCAGACTGCCAGTCTCTGACCCTTCCCTTCATGTCCTGCACACACACACACACACACACACACACACACACACACACACACACACACACACACACACACACACACACACACACATTCAAACAGCTACCCCCACATAAACTGCTTGTTGCACAAGGTTAGTTGTCTGTGGGATGCATGCAAAGTTAATGTCCTCACATTATTATATAATATTCACATTAAATCCACAAAAGCTAAATACATATAGTGTAATATTTTGTAAGGCATGTGCAAAATCTACCCTATATGCTGACAGTTGGCTCAGCTGTGTAACTTGGGTCTCAGAAGGCAAAGCAATAGTGAGGTGAGCATTATGCACTGAATCCCAGTGACAGTTCTTTACATGGGTCTCCACTGCCCTCTAGATGAGAGGAGACAAAACTGTCATCCTGCTAGAAATGATGAAGCAACTTCACATTCATCTACAGTTCAACATAGTCAAGAGAAGATGCTATTTTGGATACCAACGTGCAACCCAGACTCTTGGTGCTTTTGTATTCCAACAGATGCCTGGAAATCAAACAGAACACTGCAGGCTTGATATGGCGTACTGTACAACGTTAAAAGAGCTGCTAGTCTACATGCCAGCCACTTTGCCAGTGCACTGGGCTGAATCGTGTAAGCGCAGAGAAACTATGTGATGTTAAAATCTAAATGGATATTATGTTTTTTTCCACTGCCTACAGATGGCCGGTGATGACCTTGCTGGGAGAGTTGAGCAGAGCAATATTAATCATATATGCCTCCTCCACTCCCAGAGTTCCTAGGAAGGCGTGCATGCAGCTTTAACAGCCAGTGGGAGGTGGTGGTGGAGCATCAGAGAAAATGACTCCATGTGCTTTCATTATGCAGCATTCTCTTTCATCTGTGTCTGATCATAACAAATGTGGGGTGCAAATACCACAGCTTCAGAGCAGGCAGCAGTGGCAGCCCTGCCCTGTGACAAGACTCATGTGACGGGGCAGAGATGGGGATGGGGGGGGGGGTTGAGGGAGGTGACCAGCCCTCTCCATGGAGACAGTTACATAACAAATTTTGCTCGTTGGAAAAAAAAAACTGTAGCTGTTGCATTTCATCACTTGTTGGTCTGTAAGTGGCTTCAATAAATTAGTAACATTTTGTCAATGGCTGCCTTTTTGGTGTCTGTGTATTTAAATGTAGGCTATTTTTTTCTGTGTAGGCTTTGCTCTTCTACTCACTGCATCATTTGAAACAAGAACGTTATTACATTATAAGTATTTTGGCATTATGATTTTGTTTTTATTATTATTATTATTATTATTATTTGTCACTGTGCCTCATGTGAAAGTCTGTTTGCCTCCCTAAGTACATTGTTAGAAAGGCAGAATATTGCACATTTTTCTCCCTACATTTTTTTGACCAAAATGTAGGAATATTTGTGTCGGTCGCAGACATGTAACCATGGAGTTCACCGGACTTAAACTTTTGGCTCTGTTTGTATCGTTAGAAAGGACACAACATGCCCTACAATTTGATTTAAAATAAATGTATGAGAATTAAAACTGTGGATGATACAGCAAAGTAAAAATAAATTAGCATCTGCTGCTCCTCACTCAGTCAGTTGGATCCCCAACTCTGAGTCTGTACATTCTATCCAAAACACACTAATGTAAACATGTCAGATAAACATGTCACTTTTTTTTTAAAAAAGAGCCTCAAATAAGGTTGAATATTTCAAAAAGTATTAATGTGATTTGAAAGTTGAATACTACCCTAACATTTTAAAGTTTGAATAGAGTTTCTCGAAAACTCTGAATAACCAAACACAAACTCCTCCTACTATCATGGAGACTCTTTACTGTAGGCCGTGTTGTCATCTTTTTTCAGGACATGTCAAACAGCAGATTTACTGTTAGCCAGTGTTATTCGGATGTGCACCAAGAAGCACACTGTCCAAATTTCTTGCGGAATTTTCTAGTTATTATTATTATTATTATTATTATTATTATTAGTATTAGTGGGCGGGGGGGGGCATCAGTGAGCTCATCCTCCCCGAGCTCTCCACAGGTGATTGGTGGCATTCACCCTCCAATCACAATTCTCCTGCAAAGTGGCTTGGTGGTCAGTTTGGATCTTTTTATGTTTGTCGAAGAAACCTTAGCGAACTATACAAGTTTTATCGTGAGCGACAGGACAACACTTTCTCTACCGTAGCTTCTGATTCAAGCGACCTCTTACAGTGACTTAACCGCACTTTCAAATAGAACATTACAAATCGTTTTCCTCTGAGGCGTCCTGAGGGGAGCTAACCAGCGTTAGCATTGGGCTAGCATGACAACCAAAAGAAGAACTGCCATCACCCTCATCATCATTCTCCCCTGTGGCTTTGCTAGCAGCAGGTAAGTTGCAACTCCGACTCAAGCTAGTTTGTCTCGTGTTGTCTTTGTGGGAATCGAAAATGACGCATTTCAATTGCGGTCAAGTTAGTTGCGAGTTCAAATTAAACTGTTGGCAAACTGTTAACGTTAGCTGGCTGGTAAATGGCGCAGGGTCAGGGTAACTGGGCTAAGCTAGCTTTAGCAGGCTGTCAGCTAGCCTCGGTGTCGCTGTTCCTTGTGCACACAGCTGTTTCTGATTTTTGGGCTCGACCCGAATTACAAACCCTTACAACCTGCTTTGTAATCGGCTTCGTAGCGGTGCATGGTTGTCGTCCACATTTGCTAAGACGATTTCTGACTCTTTTTCTATCGTGTCCTATTTTTTTACGTTACCTCTCTACTCTGCCATATGGCTTTGCACTAATGTGCCCTCTGTGATGTTTTAGCAACACAACTTGTTCTACATGATTTAAAGACAGTCACTTCCCGTAATACAACATGTGGACTGGAGAATGCGTGCGTGTGTTGTAGATCAAATTTGTTAAATTATGCTTCATATTTTCCTGCCAAGTGATCCCACATATTTTGGTTTATGATTGTAATCGTTGCCCAATAGAGAAAGAATGTGACAATAACTGCTGAGACATGGTGCATCTCTGTGGCAAAATAATCATTAATGTATTTAAACATATGCGACTCTGTTGACGATGTGTTAGTATGAGTCTTTCATCAGAATCAACTTTAATTGCCAAGTAAGTGTGAAGACATACAGGGGTAAACCTAAACATTTGACTACTACACTGTGTAGGCCTACAGATACGTTTGTATAAAAAGTGTCACACACATTCATTCATACTCACATGTAAACAAATGCAAAGGCAATGCAAATGGTGCTGGAATAAATAATTAATAATATAACAGGGTGCTGGTATATCTGAGGTAGGTGGATATGACATTATAGCTATACAGTATATACTATATTTGTATTTATTATTATGTTATGTTATATTCTTGCGTTTCTGTTTCACAGGTCTCCATTATGGTCTACAGCTGTGATCCTAATGCTCCCAAATGGATGATGATGATGATGATTATAATGTCAGCCTCCCACTTCTATATCATTCACTCGTGCCCACAGGAATTCTCACCCACCCCTACAGGTTATTTGCATTTCTTATCTTTGTCGTTCTGTTTTGATATGACCATAACATAATGTATTGTTTACATATCATGCACCCCTGTATATCGCAATGTAGAGATCAGGTAGCTAAAATCAGGGCTGTGTTAAAAATTCCTGCAGAGCACATTTCTTATTTCTAAGTATTCCATTTGCAGAGAATTGGCATTTGCACAATTCATCTGGTGTTAAGCATTTGTGTTGCAGTGTGAAACTTGACCTACATATGTGTTGTGATGATGAATGTATCTGTTGAGTTTATGTCCGTCTAGACATAAGCGCTTGAGCGGTCTTACATCCTATGCACAAAACATTGTACGGAGACAGAGTGCATCACGTCATACTCTGAAAGTCACGCCCACCAGAGGGGAAGACAACTCTCCGCTCTCCATTGACTTTATTGCATGAAGGTGCCTCCTCGTCAATTTCGTCTGCTAGCAAACAACATAAATAATGCCTAAAAGCTGCTGTGTGGTGATATTCACTACCAACAGGGTAAATAACCCATGACTTAAAGTGCTCATATTATGCTCATTTTCAGGTTCATAATTGTATTTAGAGGTTATATCAGAATAGGTTTACATGGTTTAATTTTCAAAAAACACCATATTTGTGTTGTACTGCACATTGCTGCAGCTCCTCTTTTCACCCTGTGTGTTGAGCTCTCTGATTTAGCTACAGAGTGAGGAATCACACTTCTGTTCCATCTTTGTTGGGAGTCACACATGCGCAGTACCTAGGTAAGGACTACTAGCCAGTCAGAAGCAGAGTATGAGGGCGTGCCACGCTAGCAGCTAGGCAAGCGTTATAACGTGTGTTACAAAGTGACGCGCGTTTGTCACGGAAGTAAAGTCTGGACTACAATAGAGCTGTTTGGAGCAGTTTGTGAACAGTGTTTTCTGTTGGAGATGGTAAGTCTCTTTGGGGTGGACTTTGGGCTTTTTCACTTTGTAAACCTATAACGTGCACAAAAAAAGATATATAACACAATAAAGGAAAGGGAAAAAGCCATATATGAGCACTTTAAGTTTTTATAAGCTGCTGACCTGAAAAGCTTTTATGAAGAGAAAAGTGGATACAGACATGAGGAATCAGCATCGAGAAAGGGAAAACTGTGGGATCCTGACACTAAGCTAACGTTATGTCCGACGTTACGTTTGGAGCAAGCATTTTGTTACCAAGTCAAATATCCAAATGTTAGTTTTAGGCTAGTCTCGCTTTGCCAGACCTTCCTTCACAGCGCTGCGGAGGAGGGTCTGGCGAGTCCACACTAGAGGGTGACAATTTTTCTGGACTGTCCCGCGGTATGGGAGTCAATTTCACTGTTGGTAACGTGATAGGGACGGAATAGAGCATAGAAATCGGCGGGAGCGGGACGGAGAAATGTGTGTTTTGAGTGTGAGAAGATCTCCGTTAGGAATTGCGTAACAAAATGGCCTAGGCCTGCAGTTAATGCATGTATAGTGTAGCCTAAATTTCAAGGCAACCTCAGTGATTTGACCGCAATTAACCAAACGCACACACGCAAAATCAACTGGCTAGTTATCCTCCAGACAGCGACGGACAACGTCTCTTTTTCTTTCTCTCTTTTCCGCCGGGTGGCACACGAGCCTGCTTGCGGTGTGAAGCGCGTGTCCGCGGCAGAGTCCACAAGTCCAAGTCTGATAACTTTAGACAACATAGGGAACGAAACAGGAGCGGGACGGTATTCGGGAGTCTTTCTCTCGGAATTTTGCAGGACAGGATTTTTTTGGGGGGGGCAGTCACGTGATCGGGATATGACGGGAGTATTTTCGTGGGCTCGGGATGGGATGGGAGCGACAATTGATTCCCGTGTCACCCTCTAGTCCATGCAGCATTCCGGGATGGCAGAAAAACGTGCTGTAGTTTATTGGCGTTTCTTTTAACCAATCGTCTTGGGCGGCACTAAGGCGCCATGCAGAGCCATGGCGCCTCTGCAAAATAGCCTCGGGAAGGAACTTGTTTTGGTGGAACGTGTGTACGTTCAAAAGTTGTTTTAGTCGTGCAAAACAGAAAACTCAGATTGGACAGATAGTCTAGCTAGCTGTCTGGATTTACCCTGCAGAGATCTGAGGAGCAGTTAACCATAGTCCTCAGAAATCCAAAAGAGTTTAAAATGCCAACCCAAAAGGAAACCCAAGGCAACGGATGTCCGGCCTAACCCCGGAAGTGGAAGTCAAGAATATAGACTACAGGGTTCAACACTAAGGTTTTTTTTTTTTTCACTTGTCCGGTCAAGCAAGTAAAAAAGATTCTACTTGCCCAAAGTCAATTTTTACTGGCTTCTATGTAATTTTTTTTTTTCTTGAGGAAAAACATTGGAAAAAAAGTGTGGAAAAAAACGTTAAAAGAAAAAACATTACAAAAAACTGTCAAACTTCGGGAAAAAAGACAAGCGTCAAAAATGTACACAAAAATGAAAAGCATCAAAATTGTAAAAAATGCCAAAAAAACCCGTCATAAGCATCAAGCGCCAATGCTTATGAAAACGTTAAGTTATGGTTTCTCTACATTGTTGGTAGTGGTCTTTGTTAACATTGTATAATGTGCTGTTGGATTGCTTTTTATTTTGCAATTCTGTCTGCCATCGGACATGATTGCAGTGTGCTAGCTAGCAGAGCTAACGTTAGCACGCTAACGTTAGCTCTGCTAGCTAACATCGGCAGTCAAATAAACCTCAATGTCTTTTTGATAATCTACACGTTTTTCTTGCGGTAGCCTTTCTACAATAAGCCGTGCTAAAAGTTACTATAATCCATTCAAGGAGTTGATAAGCAGACAGATTAGCTAGCTAGTTCAGAAGTTGTCTACGTCCACTTTATAAACGGCTAACCATAACGTTACGTCCCTGCTGAAGCGTCCGCTACTTTAGCGATGTTTAACGTTGAGCTACATAACGTTGGAGGTCGAGGGGTGTGGCGATGACATCATCAATACGCATGTATGCGGCTTCGCTGTCCAAGCGAAACCAAAAGGGAGCCGTTGTAGAATTTTTTTTCACCCTGGGACCAGGTTTCAAAAAAGTGCGTTTTCAGTTCGTTTGGACGATCGGCCCAAACGATGCTAAACATGTGCGTTTGCATCAAAAAACATCTCCGTGTGGATGGCCCCTAAGAATGCAGGGATTATACTTTGAAACCTCTATAATGAGGCCTGCTCTTGTCCTGTAAAGAGGACGTTTGTCTTGAGTGAGTTTTTTAGAGTTTCCATTTTGATTATTCTTACTGAATATACTTAAAAATTTTGCCTATTAATTAGGCTTTACACTTTAACATCCAAAGCAAAAGACGCTTTGAACTGCAATATTGAAGTAACAGTTATTCACTTATGTGTGTTACCTCTGTGTCTTTGGGCTTGGGTTGAGTACCATATGCAGAGCAACCTAAGTATCAGCTGTGTATTCCTTCTTCATGCAAGCCACTTTTTACATCACATTTCAATCATATTATACCTGGTGCTTCAGCAGCCATTAGCCTTAATATAGAAAATGCACGAGACATACATTTGTTGACTTAGAATGTGCTTTGATCATTTGAACCAGACACATTGCCTTCAGCATTTCAGAAATGAAGCTTTGGAGGTTGGTGCCTCCTGTGATCGGTGTGAGATAACCGAGAGTTGTTTGATTTAAATAAACATTGCGGTCTGTGGTGAAAATAAAATTCCACATTGTTGAAAGTGGTCAGTTGAGAAAGGCAACAGGTGATCAAATGCAAACAACATTGCAGTACATCGGTAATGTGCAGAAGGACCTATCAAGATGAGCAGTTTGCCAACCCTTGAAGCTTTTGGGCAGTGCCAGCAGGAGACTGCACTGGTTTCCACATCTGACAGTTAGGAACAAAAAGATGAAGCTACACTGGGATGAAGCAACACTTGACAGTTTAAATAACCAATGTTGCCTGTCTGAGTGTATCTTGATTATTGTTGCTTGACGAGGCGTGAATCCATGGATCTATCCTGCCCTTGTTGTGGTCATAACCATAATGTCATATAAGGACCATTAGAAACAATTGCAACACCATAGCGTACTATTTTTTTTATTGTTTATGGCCAGGCACATTGTCAAAACTTAACAAAAGAGCATCAGTAATTTTATGGAAAGAGTGCTTGCCTGTGTTGTGTATGACTGTTAATTAACTTACAGAATAAGTCAATTTCAGTATTATACACCTGGCTGTATTTGTATAGCTTTTTCCCCATCTCACCAATTTATAATTTCATAAATTTAACTGTAAGCATGGCATATTTTCGGTTTGCAAATATAACTTTACATTCCTCCTTCTAAACTAACATTACATAGCTCTACTAAATTTATTAAAGTATTTACTGCTCAGCTGATGCAGTTGCATGTATATTATGCGTGAACACAATCTTTGTATTTATGTGCAAATAAAAATAAAATCAAAAGTAAATTGATTGTAACGACGACAGTACAGTTTGGGCGATGGGAATGTTTGCCCACTTTTCTAGCTTTGTCTGACCCTGTTTGTCTTGTGCACTAACAAAATAATCGAGCAGACCTGTTTACTTGTAATAACAGTGTAGAATGAGTGCCACAGGGTGGCGCTATTTGCAAAACAATTGAATCTAACAGGCAGAACATGTGTCCTATTTTTGGTTGCGCATTAATTTTAACACACGACATAAGTTTGACATTTTGTGTCCTTGTAAGGTTAAAACAGAATCTCATATAACCTGTGGTGATTGTGTTTTACCTAGAAATATGATTTATTTTATTGCTGTAGTGCGACAGGCAGGTGTGCAGTGTTTTTGATTGCTACAGATTTTCTTTTTTTTTTTTTTTTTTCTTTTTAAATACACTGATAATAAATATGTTTTCGTACGTCAGCACCAGCACGGCGTATCACAGGATGAGAACATCCCGAGCCTGGGAAGTTCACATCCCTTCATCAGCATCCAGCATCTTGCCCCCACCGTCGGTACACCCCCTCCTTCCCCCGTACCCCCAAGGGTCTCGCGAGCGCGCACGCGTGCGAAACTGCGTGGGAATGGCTGTTTGTGTGATCGAGGGGGTTGGGCCGCTTGGAGTGAGCGGAGAGCTGCATGAGTTTGTAATGTCCGCCATGTTGGCCATGGCGTATTGAACCGGGGAGGAACAGCGGAGGCTACGAAAAAAGAGACCGACAGAGAGCGACCGAGACCCGGGCCTGCCCGGCTCTGACCGCGCTGCTACGGACCCAAGCCTGCCCTCAATCGACCGACTGACTCCTAGAGACCGTCACAGATTTATCCATGAGAACTCGAGGCAGACCTGCTGTTATTCCTAGCAGATCGAATAGATTTGTGCTGCATCTTTTAATATAAAAATGAGTAAATTGTCGTTTCGGGCACGGGCGCTGGATGCTAGTAAGCCTCTACCCGTCTTCCGCTGCGAGGATTTGCCTGACCTGCACGAATATGCCTCAATCAACCGGGCAGTGCCGCAGATGCCGACTGGGATGGAAAAAGAGGAGGAATCGGTATGTTTTTTTTTTTTTATTGCTGCCCTACTGGTGTTGGATCGCTTTGGCCGTGTTTTCATATCGAGGGTCGCCACTATGTTGCCTGCGCAAGCTTGTGCAAAATGGCCGCCATATCTGCTCTTTCGTGCACACGACGGATCTCGATGAATACTGAATATTACGGGCCCGTACTACAACTGGTGTTGTTAAAAGGTTGCAGCGGTTTGATATTGTATTCGTAAGCCGTGTTGTGTCCGTTTGTTTCACTTGAAATTGCACCCGAAAACACAAAGAAGTCACGTGACTTCTATCGGTTCCACCATTTTGTTGACTGTCTCTTTGGTTAAAGGCGAGCGGGGATAGGCCTCTGACGTGGTGTACTTTCCGTGAACAAATGCCAGGGGGAGACACTGAGCCCCCAGCCGGGTTTGACAGCTAGGTGTTGCGTGTTGACTGCTCCAGCTTTGCCATGTGTGCTTCACACTCCCTGCAGTTGTCGCCAGTTTGGCGGAGCACGCAGAGAGAGAAAAGATCTTGCAGAATTGCACAGTGCCGTGGAAGCACTATCTGTGTTATGACGTGCGTGGTATGACATGCATGGTATGGCGATGATAGTGTTATACAGATGTTGCATTCGTGTTTTCAGCATGACGCCTCTTTTCATCACACAATGACAGATGTTTGGATTGGTATAGCCTTATTTAATGTGTGTATTAAAGTGAGAAGGGCCACCAAATTGCAACAATAATGACTTCAAAAGCACTAATGGATCAACTCGTGCTTATTTCAGTGTGTGGTTTGTTAACAGTTGTGAGTTTAGTGAATTTATTTTGTAAGGTCTACACATTTCTGTGGAATGTTTTACAGTTGTCATGCAGAATGTTCTTTATAACTCAGGCTTTATGTAGCCTTACCTTCTACATGTTTGGATTGTCACTAAGAGCTGTAGTTTAATTACTCAGGTAATTTTGTGGGATAATATTTAGTTCATCTATTTATTTTAACTACTTCATCCTAGTTTGTTGACACTTGTGTCCAGCAGGTTGGTACATATTACTCACATTTTAAATATTGAAATGATTTACATTGTGCCTGTAGACACATTGTGTATAGCCATATAAATTATAACCCAGTTTAACCACAGGTTGTCTGGTTGGATATAGCTCAGATATACCAGCATTTGAATTCTCAGCATATGTCACACAGGGTCACTCGATTCAATTCACTTTTATCTGCTGACCGCACTCTAGAATAGATTTAGAATAAAGGCTCTCTTTATTAACCCTCCACGTTTACACTTTTTACCTGAACTGTTTTTAGATTTGTTAGATTATTTATGGATGTATGTTGTCGCTGTAGTTATTGCTGGTTATAGACAGAAAGAGAGGCTAACGTATTAGCTGGTGTTTATTACCCCTCCTGACCCACTCTACTGATTTTCTCTGTCACTTCATCAGCAGTAGAGCCCCTCTATGCCGCCGAGATGCCTCAGCTGACACAAACACTAGGAAAGCACATACGGGGGCCCGCAAAGTCAGCAGAAATCCTGTCGGCTCTCCCTCACCTACTGTACACATACACACAGCGGCATTACATAACAGAGTGAAGGAAAAGATAAAGAGGACAGTTTTACTACAAGGCTGTGCGTGGCTTAGCTCCCTGACCCACATCCTGTCCAGCAACAATGGAGTCTGGCTGTGCCAAGCTGGCTGAGTGACCATATGCTGACCTGAGGGTTATGTCTATTTAAGAAGCAAGTAAGCACGTGTAGTGATCTCAATGAGATGCTAGCGTTGATGGCGTGAGCGCACATAGATAGGAATTTCTTATTGTAACCCACCAGTTCTGTTGGCAGGTTGTCCTCAGTTTGGTGAAAGGATACATCTGGAGTCAGTGTTAAGCTGAGTCCATCACTGGCCCATTTGAATCATCAAAATAAGTGCCTTTGTATGTCTGCCTCATCAGCATTCATGGTGTCAAACCTGACAAATAATGAACCTCTAAAAGCACAATTTGTAAAGCCATCAGTAGTTGCAAAAGAACTGGAAGTATGGCACTTCATTCACTAATAATCCTTCACAGCATAACACGATTATGCTGTGCTCCACTGTGACTTTCAGCAGCCATCATATGGGTATATGTTCTGTTTTAAAGCTTTGTCTTTCAGTGCTGTGTTGCAGTCTGTAGAAGCAGAGTTGTCGCATACATCGCCATGACGGTGGCCAACAGGAACATTTTGTCCCATCGCCCAATCAGGGAGTCTGTGATTGTTACGTTTGCGCTGATCGTTGGATATGTGAAGATTCATCAAGTCCTGTTCAGAGGAGCAGGTGTGGCTTGTCAGGAATCACAAGGGTCAGTTGGACTATGGCGGGCGCAATAAAGTCTCATAATATGCATGTAGGAAGGACACGAGAAAAAAAGAAACAATCTCATATGTACGTTGCTTGCATAATAAATTGCTGTTGCTCACAATCGAGTGGGGATTATAAAAAGTAAATGGAGCTGATGAATTCTGTTAAACTCTTTCTAGATTCTCCCTCAGATATACAAGCACACTCTTTGGTAAGGAGTAAAAGTGTGCATGTACGTGTTAAGCTGCCATAAATTATAAAATCGTGTTAGAGCCACGATGACCACATGAGCTTTTCAAAAAGAAACACACCACCAACAACAGTGTGTTGCATATATTGCTCCTTGGATTGTCATTTTGGTGTTTTAGGGTAGTTTATTAAGAGCAACATTGATTCTCCTTTTGATCTATTGATGTTGTAAACCAGTCTTCTCAGTTGTTAGATGTGAATGAATGTAGTGGCTGCCTGTTTGTTTCGTTGCTGTGCTCCGTGGATTTTTAGATGGGCTGTATGCCTTGACTCACTGAGCAGATTGACTTCCTCGCCATCCTCTGGTCGGCATGAGCTGAAAACACCTGCTGGAGGCCACACTTTTGTTGCCATGGCAACTTTTGTCATCTATTTTTCTTTTGGAACATTTTAATGGGAGAAAAGCGCGATGCTGTGAGAAATAGATTTTCATTTGTCTCTCCTCTATCTGCATCTGTGGCCGTGACAGAAAGCAGCCCTGCCACTGTGAAGTCTCCACAGTCCTAGAACACTTTGTCTAGAAAGAACAAGATAATTGGAGGTTCATTATTAGTTGGTTTTCTGGAGTGAGAGGCAAAGCACTTAGGAACTAGTCTACTCGGTAACTGAGGGGTTTCAGCATTTGTGCCCACTGTTGTGTTTTCTTCTTGAAGTGTCCTTAAATTCTTGCCCCTTTATTTGTTTGGGAAGAATGACCGTAAAGACAACTCGGTGTTTGAGCATGGACACACTTTTAGAAAATCAGGTTTTTCCAGAAACATGCAGTAGTGACTTTTTGATTTGACTTTTGAATTTTGATTAAAACGCAGTTGCAAAAGGTCCTAGAAACAAAAGCCCTTTATCCCCACTCACCCTTATTCCTCAACACAGGAAATCCCAGGCTGTGAACCTTGGTTGCAAGGATCACAGCTACGAAAGTTTAGGATATCTTTAAGTCTGTGGCAGCTCAGGGTAGCCTGCTGCAAGCTGCCAAGCTGATATCCTTTACAGAAGCGTGCAAAGGAAAGTCTGGGCCAGGCTCAGGTTTAATTGGTTCCTTACGCTCGCTCTTTATGCAGGTTCCCTAACTCGCAAAGCTCAGGGTTCATCAGCATGTCAGACAGTGGGGTTCACAGAGGGCGTTTTTTAAGGATGTGTTTGACAAGTTACATGAGAGAACAAACCCAGCGCCGTGTCAGTTGAGCATCGGATCATAGGGTTTACATGAGGTCACGTCGGCTGACAACTCCTTGGTGAAGCAGTAGTCTGTCCTTGTGTTTGCCAGCATCTGTCTGTCATCAGAGCCTTCTAACTACTGGCCACACGATCATGCCAGGTGGCTGTTGCTGAGTAATGACGCGCACTATATTTATGGATGTTTGGAAGAAACATATTTTACATTTAAAAATCTGGTTGGTTTCCTCTGGATGCTCTGGTTTACTCCCACAGTCTGAAATAACCCGTTTGTGTGAATTAAAGTGTGAAGTGTGAATGCTTATATGTCAACTAGGGGTGGAACGATACACAGAAGTCACGGTTCGGTTCATACCTCGGTTCAGGCATCACGGTTCGGTACAATGGAGGGGAAAAGCAAATCAAAAATGCAGAGGGCAATTTTTTTAATTGCACATGTCTCAGGCTGTACCACCTGGTGTCATACAGTCTCTCCCCTGAGCTAGCTGCAACAGCCTGAAGTGTGTAAAGTAAGATGTAAACAATAAGTACCCCACATCATCTCCAGACTCCATCTGTAACTTGTAAACAAAATACAGCATCTCTGTTCTCTGCAAAGACGAACTAAATTACCTGATTAATGCAACGTTATCACGACGTCTCCCGGCCATTTTTCACACGATTTGGTGCCGCGACGCTGGAAACGTAACACTAATCTAAAACAGCAGTCTTATCCACCAGTCTCTCGCCTGTACTACTGGAACTGACTGGGAAACCAAAGTTTTCCCAAACGTGCGATCTTAAAGAGGTCGACGGGTCCTCTAACTCTTGTGGGTCCCCGCCACTCGCCATACTCGTCCTTAGTGCTGCGATCTCTGACTCACTAAAACTGCATACATAGGCGGAGCTCAGATACATAGACGGCGCGCCAATCAGAGCTAAGGCGGGGCTACAGATTAGGTGTCCCTAAAGAACCCGCGTATCTAACAGTAGTTCCGCATTACATTAGATAATTTGCACGCAAGTTTTATTTATTTTTATACCGCGTATTCTCCGTGTAAATTCACGCACCGAACCGTGACGCCCGTACCGTTTCGGTTCAATTTTACAAATTCATGTACCGTTTCACCCCTAATGTCAACATGGTTTAGACTTTTACATTTTTACACTTTTTCATTGCACAAAGTTATTAAGCTTAACCAAAGTTGTGTTGATGTACACATTTCCATCAATACTTATAAGAAACTTTATAGACAGTGATTATGTGTCAACCCTTACCATGATACATACATGTTATTAAAAGGTTTAATTTAAATGTTTCTCTAATTCAAGACACAACTCCCTTCACCATAGATGTACAGAAGCTTTTGCTTGCAGTCATTGGTTAAGGCTGGCAGTATGATCCAAATGGAATTGGTTTTGCTTTGTCCGCAGCTGTCAAACTGCTATTAAATGAAGAGCTCAGGGAATTGCAAGAATGCAATACTTAACTGTGTTCAGAGCTTACATTTTTTTTTTAATAACTTTTTAACATTTAAAATTACACAGACCTGGGGATGGAGAACGACAGCCTGTTGGTGAACAAGGCTTTGCGGAAGTTTCAACAAGCTTGGCTGGACCGTCTGCACACACTGCAGCAATGAAAGCCAAATGCAGCGCTTGTTTCCGTCCAAACCTGTGATTTGCGTGTGCAAACATGCAAATTCAGTCGTGTTTACAGTAACACGCCAGCTTACGTTGGTGACAAATTACCAGTCCTTCGTATAGAATAGATGGCAATTTGTTTGTGGTATGTGTATGTTTGCATCCCAAGCTCATTTAGAGCCACTAACCAGCATGCAGTGGGCGATGGATGTTGCCTGAATCCTCTGGGTGAACACTTTCACTTTATTCCCAAGGTCCTCAAGGCTAACTTCACAATGGTGTGGCTAACGCAATATAAGCTGTTTTCTTTGTGTTTTGGTTGTAGAGAAAGTGTACAACGCACGGCTTGTTGATAAGCTGACCAGGGGCAGATGGTTCAGCTCTGGACACATGCTGTGTCCTTTCATGCCAGCTCACAGCTCTGATATGCTTCTCCCGTTACTCCACGCAGAGCTCCTCATGGCTTTGGATTATACTTAAGGCCTTAACCACTTAAAACTCCCACGCAAGTGTGGAAGTGTCTAAAATTGAACGGTTTTTGGGTGATGAAAATTAGCCGTGCCCAGACGTGGTTTCGTTAATGATCGTATTTGCCAGCCACAATCACAATGTCATTAAACACTCACCAAAACTGTGGCTATGGGGGAAAAAAGTGTCAAATGAGTAGGAGCCCTGTTAAAATACTTGTTAGCGCTAGATGGGCTGGATTGGCCATCTGTTGCATCAAATGCTGAGAGAAGGCCTACAAAGATTGTGCTCTACAGAGTGAGCATTCATTTGTAATGAGCTCCAATGTATTTGATGCAGATGTTGTAACTAGGGCTTAAAGTAGGTCTACACTTACGATATATTCTAGTCATTCGATAAATGCTTGTGAAGGCCTATCCATTATTTTATTATGGCATATTTTCAACAGTATGTGATTTAATGTTGGTGTGGGATTCTTCTCGCAACATTTTTAGGTGTCTATCCGATTACATAATGTAGGAACAGTCTGTGCTTGCGGAGTTCAAGAGTCAACGACGTGACTCATTTGCCGACGTCTCTGCTTGTGCTGCCAAGTTAGTTAAAGTACAAGAAAGTTGCAGTTACTTCATCTACGATCCCATGGCTCAGAATGTGCAACCGCATTTTTGTAAACTTTGAGGACACATTTCTTTTCAGACTAACTTTGTGACTGGCTCTCACTGGGAGTTGCAGCAAATGAAAACAATGAGTCACTGTTGTGATAGTAGGGTTACCTGTGCAGGTCTTAAAATGACGTCTTTGCCAGAGAGCAAATGCTTTGAAGTGCAACTACACTGACTGAATCTCACCTCTGTGTGCTCGCAGTGGATTTACACACCACTTGAAGCTCCTTGTATCTCAGAAAGATAGATCTGTTCAACACCCCCAAATCCTACACCATTCTTTTACCAGTGACTCATTTCTCCTGAGATGCAGCATTGTGAACTGGGATGATATATATATATATATATATATATATATATATATATATATATATATATATATATATATATATATATATAACTAACACATTTAAGCATAACATACTATGACAAATAGTATGTTCTGCGTAGACAAACGATTAGAGATGAGGTTGAAAAACAAGAGCTAACAAATGTCAGAAAAAAACATTGGACGAAGATCAGTAAAAGGAATTAGAACGGATTTAGGAAGATGTGTGGCAGCTATATCCTGTTTTGAAATGCTTTGTTTTTGAATAATTGCCAGCACGCTATGCACTCAATTTTAATGGACAGGCTATAATTCCCATTACATTCTTTACGGTTAGTTTAAATAAAACTGCAAGTGTAATGAGAGTTTGGGATTGTAATCTCTCCTAATGTGAGATGTCATGTGTGATTGTGCTGACTCTTGTGTGCATATCCTCTGCTACAAGTCACATTAATTAACCAACACCAGCCCATGCTCTTAAATCCTTTACTTCAGTGATGGTAATCTGGGATAGCTGGTGGTTTTGCGGTTGTTAGTCCTCTCTGAAAGAGACTGGGTTTCTGTGTTCAGTGTATCTGGAAACAAATTTAAAATGAGTTAAACGTATGGTGAAACAGCAGGGTTTTTCACCAACCAAATTAATCTTGCTCATTTTTATTCCCATTACCCACAGTATACTTATTTGTCGATCCATGTAATGAAGTGCTATTTATGAAAAACTGTTTTGGTCTACTGGTTGATAAATCGAATACTAACCTTGCCTTGCTAGTGTGAGCATGTCTTCTGGGAGAACAAGAACAGTACACAACTAAATCAAGAGGATTTCTGAAAAGAGTCTGCAGAGCTCCTTAAATTGCAGCCAGTCTTTTGTAAACCGTGGTTTTGTTTCTCTCTTCCAGGAGCACCATCTCCAGCGGGCTATTTCGGCGCAGCAGGTATATGGCGAGAAGCACAACATGGTTATCCCCGTCCCCGAGGCAGAGCGCAACATCACGCACTACGAGTCCCTCTACCCCGGGGAGTTCAAGATGCCAAAGCAGCTTATTCACATACAGCGTGAGTAGCAACAAAGATTATCCTTTTTTAGCTCTGTTAGTGGCCTGTGAGCACGTGGTGATGATGTTACTGTTTGGATGCACCGGGTGTGTCTGATGCTTTCAGGGTTCATGAGTGTTTATGCTGCTGAGAGATGGGTGTATGCCTATTTAAGTTCGGATTTTTGGAACCGTTGTTATTGTGGATGTGAGGTCAGTTCAACTGACTACCAATGAAGCGAGCCTCATTTGTGTCAGATCACATGCTAAAAATCTTAGATTTGTCATATAGAAGCCCTAGGCATGGACACTAACAATCACCACCATATGTGAATAATAAAGCACACCAGTGTTGCAGATTCCAAGTGGGAAAGGGACGTCTGTATGTCTGTCTTGGCACATGTTGTGTGTTTCACTGTGATTGTTGTCCCTTGAGGGTTTGGCAGCAGGTGTGGGATTTCAGAAAATGTTTCAAAGTGTTGGATCAGTCTTCATGGGTGATACAAATTAGCTGTCAGTGGCTTATATATGAATTTGGCATGTTCGCGCAGGTGAAATCATAGGTTTGCAACCAAAACAAATTGCTGTATCTGCCGTCTTATCGCCAGTGTAAAGGGTCTTACAGACTAGACACAGCCCAGCTGGCGCGTACAAATGTGATGTCATGGGATCGCACTGACTATTTATACCCGCGCTGGTGCTCGCGACACTAGTTGCAGTCTTCTCCTGAACAGCGGTGGCGCTAATGAGCAAAGGCTCGCGACGTTGCTCTTTCTACAGACTAGAAGAAGAAGAAAAAAGTAAACAACGGCAGAACTGGCAGCAGCATTGCCGTCAATGCTTCGATTTGATTGGATGAGCTACTTGGTCGGATCAAGCCTTTCATTCACCATAAAAGAACTCCTCTTAACCCAGTAAGTTTACAAGAGAGACTTGCAGTCACTCAGAGTCCTGGCATCCGGTTGTCGGCGAACTCGTTCAGGCCTCCCGTTTCTGCTTTGTCGCGTACCGCTGACAAAAAAAAAGAGCTGTGCGCGACCTCTGCTCGCGCGCCATAAATCGGGCGCGCCGGCAGGATATTACCTCATTTTGACGTCACGATGGCGCGCGCCACCTTGGATGCGTCCAGTATAATTCACACTTTACTGCCTACGGTTTCATACGTCCCTCTGTGCTGTGGTTGTCAGCATAAGTCTGTATAAGCGTGGTTCGTTTTCTGTTTTTTACAATGTTTGAAGAAGTTCCCTCATCTGGAGAGAATGGCAACAGGCCGGTTTGTTTTGCGGTATACTGCAGCCATTAGATGCACTGTGTTTTGAATTAGCAATATGCTGTAGCAGACATGTTCACCATCATTTTGCAGCTCAGTTTTTCTGTCATCGAACCATTTAAAATATGGGTCAGTGAGAGGGAATGCTGCATACCTTTCTAAAATGCTTTAGGTTTTAGGTTTTTTTGACAGTGTGTTGATTAGATGGCTCTGATGGTGACAGTGCAGTAAACGTGTTTTTTAGTCCAGTGGTCACAGAAGCTGATGGATTACTGCATTTGCATTTTACCAGACTAATATTTTATTAGATTTCCAGACTATGGCTAAAGATTCTGGCTAGACTGACTGCTGGTAGGGCAAACAATCTTAGCCACAGGCATATTATCTGCATTTCATACCACTTGGCTTGTGTTTGACTTTGCCTGAAATCTACTGCTGCATGTAAACAACATTGCATTATAGAATCATGACATGACATTACTCCACTTTGGTAGATCACATTTGCTCTTGAAACTCTTTTTAATTTAACTAGTCCATCACATAACTTATCCAACACATGTTACAGATTTTCAGAAAACTCTGAAGTTGCCTCTGCAAGGCTAAAAGTGTTGCTTTTTCCCTGCTGAGAAATTAAATATGTTTAATATCCTTCAATAGGTCGTTATTGTTTAATAATTCATCAGGTTCCTGCACAGTGCAGCCTGCTCAAGTGTTTTTTCCCAAAGTGATGTCTCGTTCAGGCAGTTCTGTTCCTGCCGGTGCCCTTTTGAATGGATGTGTCTGTTCAGTAACCAACTCTTTTCCATCTCGCAGCTTTCAGTTTGGATACAGAGCAGCCTGACTACGACCTAGATTCAGAGGATGAGACGTTTGTGAATAAGCTGAAGAAGAAAATGGAAATTACCGCCCTGCAGTTTGAAGAAATGATAGATCGACTGGAGAAAGGCAGTGGACAGCAGGTATTTATCGGTTTGTGTGGGGGAGGGAAATCCTGGTTTGCATGGTTTTTGCACAAACATATCTCTGGCTTTACTTTTACACAGACTAAATAAGCCTACTGAGCCAGTGTATGCTTTACTCTGTAGTGAATGAAATACTGGTTCTTACCCTGTAATTTAGTAATTCAAGAGGTGGGTCATGGCCTCGGTTCGTGGTTTCTTGAATAGTTACAGAAAGCTTCTGCATTTTCTACTCCAAGCTACTACATGAAGTTCTTGTCATCTCTGAATAATAAGTAGGCTACTTAAATTCATAAATCTGTCAAACTTATAGTACAGATCCATTTTTGCGACACGACTGAAGCGTGGTGTTGCGACGTCATACATCCATGGTTGATGCTTGACCAGCAGCTGATTGGACGAATGCGTCACGTGGGTCTGGCTATTCCCGAATTTCAAAACGACCATCGTGGCGGCTGAGAATACAATCTCGTATTTTACGAAAATAGTTCACTGAAACGTGTTTCTGAAAACATTTTAAGCGAGAAATAGGCCATGCAGTTGCTGAATCTGTCTTCATTTCAGATCGACGAAGGTCAGTTTGAAAGATTTTCGTCTACTTCTACTGGATAGTCGTGTCATGTTCAATGGATTCATTTGCATAAAGATGGGCATCGGCAAGCTTTTTGGATGCAAGCATTTTTTCAGATGCAGCAGCACCTTCCCGGGATGCATTGCGGGCGCGTTAGTCGCTTGACGTCACCCATAGGAATAAAGTGGAGCGCAGCGCGACAGAAGCGCCGCACGGCCATGTGGATCCGCACCGTTAGAAGTATGCGTTTATGACGTGTGCCTGAAGGCAACAAGACTCCACCATACTGTTGAAAGCCAAAAAGCAATGTGTTGTAGTGTTTATGGCTGTTTGAAATGACTGCAGCGTGTTTAAAACACATACAGTACATGAGTACTTCCCCCTGAGCATTGCACTGACTTGGCCTTCCCTATGTTGCTCCGCAGCTTGTCAGTCTCCAGGAGGCCAAACTGTTGCTGAAGGAGGATGATGAGCTGATCAAGGAGGTGTTTGACTACTGGAGCCGCAAAAGGAAAACCTGCAAGGGTGGCTCCCTCATCCCCAATGTCAAGCAGGAGAAGAGGGATGGCTCTAGCACCAGCGACCCCTATGTGGCCTTCCGCCGACGAACTGAGAAGATGCAGACCAGAAAGGTTAGAATCTGTGGCCGGGAGAATAAGGCAGACGGCAAGGCAAATGGAAGAATTTGTGTTGTACCTGTTGCATGCCAGTTGTGGCTGCTCGGTGGCCTAGTTGGAAAAATGTCCTTTTTATCTTAAAGGGCAATGATGTTGTTTTTACCCCTTGTAGGACAATTAGCCGCCAAAGAGCAATGCCTCTGATTTCAGCTGATTGTTGTGGGTGTCTGAATTATCACTGTTCCTTTTTCAGAACCGAAAGAATGACGAGGCATCGTATGAGAAGATGCTGAAACTGCGCAGGGACCTGAGCCGAGCTGTCACCATCCTGGAGATGATCAAGAGGCGGGAAAAGAGCAAGAGAGAACTGCTGCACCTCACGCTGGAGATTGTGGAGAAGAGGTAAGTAAGGCCAGTGAGTCAAATTGGCTCGTAGAGAGTTTGGCAGTGGTTGTTTAGGTTGTCTGCACAGCATTAACCACCTCGTTAGGCAAGTAGCTGCTATTAGGAGGCTTGTTCACGGGAGTATGATAAAGGCGTGCTTCGCTTGGCTGATTAGATGACACATTTTCATGAACAGATAACATTTTTGGATATTATCGTGTCATGCAGCTGTGCTCTCATTTTTCCCCAGCAGTATTTTGGGAATGGTTTCTGATTTAGGATTTAAAACACATTGGAGCTCCTGAAAGTCGAGAAGGTGACAGTGTCGAGACCTTTTCTACGTGTTGTGTTTTGGATGGCTTATCTAGTTAACCTTCGTGTCTGATTAGGTTTTTGTTTACTAAGTTGAAATCCCAAAGAGTCAATTAGGACACTTATCTGCAAGATTGATAGTGTGATATTTTCTGTAAGCCAGGCTTCACAGCTTGTGTTAATTGGGGGCACAGTTATGTACACTGTTTTGCATGCATTATCAATTTAGAGTTCATGCTGTTTTATTCAGTAGTGTCAGGAGTAAATTAGCTTCATGACTTCTCTGTGGCTGCTGGATTATTTTCCCCCAGAGTGTTAGGGAGTACACTGGACAACATGTTTGTACTATTTTGTGTTTTTAATTTATTTTGTTTTTTTCCAAGCCCAACTTTGAATTGTTCTTTGTTTCCCCAGCAGAGCCTTTGTGATCCATATAAACATGACATGCAGTGGAATGAAATTTTCTCTGAAAGTAGCTGTCAGTGTGAGCTTAAATTGGACCCTTCTCCTTGAAGTGCTTTTGATTTGTAGTGACATTTCAATTTCCTCTTGTTATCCCGGCCTGGTCTCTGCCTGTGCATCACTGCCAGTGTTCACTCCCAGATTGGACCACTCTATTCTCAATAGATAGCTTCTCTCTGGCCCACTTCGTGATATTATTCCCGTGAAGAGTAACCCAGGTGTACTGCATAGTGTGCGTAGTCTGATAGTAGTGTGTTTTGGGCTGTTCTATTCTTTCACTGAAGTTGAGGTTCTTTTCTCTGTTGGCCACGGCTGTATGGTGTTGACAATTATGCATTAATTAGCAATCGTGTTGGGGCGCCTGGTGAGCTCGCCCGGTTGAGCGTGCGCCCTGTGTACAGAGGCTCAGTCCTTGACGTAGCAGGTTCGGTTTCAACCTGCAGCCCTTTGCTGCATGTCATTCCCCCTCTCTCTCCCACTTTCCCGTATTAATTTGTCCTATAAAAAAGGCAATAAAAGCCAAAAAAAGACTTTTTAAGAAATTTAAAATTAGCAGTCACGTTGCTGAATAATGCAGTATGAATTACAATACAGCGTGGACAGGTTTCTCCATATTTCATACTTTGCAGTTAATGTCAATGTCAGAATGTTGGTTGGGCCTCTTTTTTTAGGTATTTCTTCTTAATGTAAGCTGTACTGATGCTACTGGGACCCGTTTCTTTGAATTCATAAATAAAGTGGATCAATTTAACCATAAACCAGTATTTCCCATACATAGGTTCTACTTGGGCACCCTGCCCAGGTAGATTTATACCCGCCCAAATAGATAAAATCCGAATGACATTTTTTTTCCAATCAACGATGTATTTGTACACACAGACCAGCGGCCTCCTAATCTGTGACTAAGCAAGAAGTAGTAGAGAAGAAGAGAGCGGAAGTAGAGGAAAGCAAGGCTGCCTGGCATGACAAACACCGACGTACCGCGAACCATTATATTGATCTGCTCTAATCACTGACATGAATGTCGTTTATCTCCAAATCGAAACCACCGTCTGTTAAGAACACTCTTTCCACGAAGCTGTTTTTTTTATTATTATTATTTTTTTAGCTTTAACAAACCGATCTCTTGTGTTTTTCCACTCTCCAGCAAAATGTTTTTTTTCTTTTTTCCAGTGTGGTGTCACTCTTTGACCGCCTTGGTATGTTTTATATGTAAATAGTTCTTTCTTTCTAAATTATATTGTTATGTAGTCTTTTTTTCAATAAATAGTTCATTAACTTTTGTTTGACTAGTTTATTACTGAACCGTAGCCATCGCGCGCCGTGCCGTCACATCCTGTGCCACAAGTTAATTCTCAACCTGTGGGAAACACTTCAACATAATCCCTAAATCCGTTCTGCAGTTGATTTGTAAATGTATCAGCGCACCAACTCCCCTACCCTTTCTTCATTTCCTTCAGGAATGTGATGCCAGACTTCGGCGGTGAGGTGATGGCAGAGGCACTTGCACAGCGAGCTCTGGTGAAGCCTGTCTACACCATCCCCATCATTCCCCCATCCAGCGGTAATCAGTACAGACATCAGGACCACTTGGATATAAAGGATTACAAAAAAGTAAGGCCACACATTGACAACACGCCGGCTTCCTCCTAAATAATGTCAGAACAGAATGGAAAATGATTTCCAGAGAAAATGTCGTTCACTGAAGTGAGGAGCTGTACAATGCAGTGTAATGTTCTTCACATTGAACAGTTGACCTTTCATAGATTGATCAAGTACATCATTTAAAATTCTAACTAGGTATGATTTGTTGCAAATCATTGCCACGTAACAGATTTTTGATGAGGAAACCCAATGTTACGGTGAACCTCACTATATACTACTATATGTTTTCTTGTGAGTGTGTGATTTTGATTTTGGCTCGACTTCTTCAGAAAACTAAATTTAATGACCATATTAAATGTATAAAAAAAATATAATAGAACGCACATTTATTGTTATCAGAGGCTCTTGGGTAGCCCTCAGCCAAAAGACTGACGGTTGTGTATCACTCAGTGGTACACTAGAGAGTTGTCATTGAGGCGGTAGGGTCCATGCTATATGTGCTGACTCCTTCAAACTCCAAACATTTAATGTAAAGCTAAATTGCCATATGCTTAGACAACATAGCACTTCATTACACAGCACTACTGTGAACTCTGTGTCACCTCTTCTCATTATGACTTCATTAGCTCCAGTGTCCAACAACCCTGCCCCCGCCCTGCAGGGAGGCGACTACTTCCCCTTTTTTTTCCCCCCTCCCCGCTCCCTTTTCCTCTACCAGCTGGTTGACTGTTCCCTTTTGTTTACACTCGCTCATTTTTGGTTTAACTGTGCCCCCTCCCTTATCACTCTAACCCTCATTTCTTCTGTTGGTTTGACACCGCAGTTCTTCACTGTAAAGTCCCTGCCTCTCTGTTTGCTTTGTCCCCTACGCCTGAGGACTGAATGGGATCTGACTAATCCTAGTAGAGTTGGAGTCTGTTCAGACAGGGAGGGGTCGTCCCACTGGGGAAGTTGGGGTGAACGATGGCACGGGGTGGATTAAGGAGGGGAGGGGCAGCCATCTGGATACGCAGCGGCATCTGGCACATGCTGCCATCTGCATATCAATGCCTCTTTTACTCACTGTTTCTGCACGCGCTCTTTGCCCGTGCACAGGCCACCAACACGAGGCTACCACAGCAGCGTTGCTTTGCATCTTGAAAAGCCTTTCTAATTACGCAGCCTGTAGTAAAAACATTTGTCGTGGTTTTCCCCTCCCCTCCTCACAGCCGGAGAAAACTGAGGCAGTACGAACCAAAAGGAAATATGAAAAGAAACCCAAGATCCCTCCTCTGTCAGCGCCTCAACATTCAGGGCCGTCGGTGTTCAATCCCAAGGACCTCAACCAGTACGATTTCCCCAGTTCAGACGAAGAGCCCTTCTCACAGGTAACGTGATTTAAGATGAGTTTGATATTTATGTGATGGGGTTCAGTACAATACTTTTTTTATATGGATACGAATATAAAAAAAAATGAACAAACAAGAAACTGAGGGTGAAAGCTGTAATCACTCAGCCAGTATTGACTGCTTGGCTAATAATATGCTGATTGTGTCATTGTGTGTAAAAGGGTGTGGTTTCAAGTCCTAAGTTCTTCATTTCCGTACGTTGTCTTTATTGTATAGATCCATTCAGGTTCCTCAGAGGCAGAAGAGGAGAATGACCCAGATGGCTGCTATGCGTTCAGGAGGAAGGCCGGCTGTCAGTACTACGCTGTGAGTGCCCCCCCCGTGACTCCTGTGCTTCTATTTATAGTGCCAACAGCAGGCTGGCCAGTCTGGCCGCCCTGGCTGTTAGTCTTCCGCACTCTGCTGGACACAACAATGCAATAACAAAGACGTGCCTTTTTTTTTTTCCTCCAATAGCCTTCTTTGCTCTCAATTTTAATATGTGACGTCTCCTCTTTCTTCCTTCAGTCTCATCCAGACAAGAATTGCAACTGGCCCTGGGTAAGCCCGTCAGAGGGTGGGCTTGGCAACCCACGCTTCCGCTTCTGTCTGACCTCGCTAAATATGCCGCCGCGCTGCATAGGTTTGGCACGGCGCCGCTCTGGCAGAGGAGGCAGGTGAGTTCAGTCTGACTGTTTGGTTTCCAAGTCTTGGAAATTGGGCTAAATCCAACATTTTGATGTATGCATGACTTCATATTTTGGAGAGCTTTTAATCCACAATTTCATCTTATGACATTTGTGATGTAAAGAATTAAAGAAGTGTGATATGATCAGCATGTTGCCTGGGTACTTTTATGTATTTATCATATTCATGAAAACCTACAAATTCAGTTAAGAAAATTTAAGTCTGAGAACATCTCAAAACTAAAATTGAAATGTGTGTAGGAATGCTGCCAGTACCAATACTGAGCAGGGGAAATTCAGCCAAGTGTTGGCTGTGGTTGCTGAGGTTGTTTACCATACCAGCTCTTTGGCAGGTTATCAGCGATCATTTGGCGGGCACATTCTATTATAAATATCAAGCTGGCTGGTAAAATGATGAACAGGACAGTACCATTTTGGGATTCACGTGCCATTGTGGCCTGCAGACAAATCAGGGAAACTGAGCTTCCACTGAGTTTCTGTTTACAATCGTCCTTATCGCCTGTCCTGAGGGAGACTGAGGGACCAGTCCATCTCTGAATTATGTCGTCTTCAATACAATGTTACTTATGATAGCAATACTTGATAATGTTAGAAAACATTGAGCTAAGTGTTTGTTTAGCCAGACCAGCAAAGTGCCTATAAGGACTGTAATGTTTTTCTTTTCAAAACGCATCCCAAGTTAAATATCTCAACATGGATTTCTATCAAATTTAGTGCATACATTCATAAGTGCATCCTGCAACATGCAGCAACATGGCCTTTGCTCTGGTACCAGCCTCAGACCAAACTAAAAAAGATTTTTACCCCACGAGTGTTAAGGCTGTAGAATGGCAATGTTGTCTCTCTTTATCGGGAATTTAAGCATTACAGTTGTTCCATTACATAAGTGTTCTGTTCTGTACTCATGGCAGAACAGCATGTTTTGCTCAAAAGTTGTTGTTTTTTTTTGCAATACCAAGCTAGATTTTGTACTGGCCCACTGGACATTGTAAATAATGAATGGTATGCAAGGAATAGCCACTCTTGTGCAACACTTCAGTCATAGCCAAAGGATGTTGTAATGTACTGATAATGACTTCAGCATGTTTTTCCTTTCATCTGACCTGAAATGACTCAATTTGGTTTTAACAGTTCACTGATGGGGATTTAATTGTAATGAGTTTTGGTTTTGTTTCAGGATCTTGTTGGACAGAGCGCATACAGATCTAGACAGCATCTGTCAGAGCCTGGACTCTGACCCGGAGCCCGAACCGCTCGCCTCACCACTTCCAAGTTCTCCGCTCCGCAACTCCAACGCCAGTACCTCAGAAACCAATACCTCGGACCCAACCAGCTCCTCCCACCTTCCCCCCCCTTCATCACCCCTGTCGTCGTCATCGCCAACACCTATGGACGTCAGCCAGATTCTTTTGAACATTAAATCTTGCCGCTGGAGGCACTTCAGACCACGGACGCTATCCCATCACCCCTTGGGTGGAGGAGACTTGTCTCGCAGAGGATTTAGGGATTATAGCCGGACAGTGTCAGGAATAACCCGGACCCTGTCTGGAGGGGCCAGCTCCCAAAACCGCACCGGCCCGGCCCCCGCCCCCGTCAATGGTGAGTGGGTTGTTTCCTCTGCCATGCTGCTTGCTGTTTTCTTGTGCATCTTTGGAGTTGTATGTCTTAAAATTGTACAGCTAAATATTTTCATTGGTCCGAACAGTTCATTTCATTGCTTTATTGCGTTGTAAGCAAAGCTGGCTTGACGTCTCACTAGTTTGATGAGCTGTCATTCTCCAAGAATAGTGATTTTTGGAAGTAAATTTAGCAAAGCCTGATCACCCTTTCTGCACTCTGTGCTGTAATTAATGTAGTTGAATTCTGTCTGAGCATCAGCCAGAACTACAGTTTGCTGTTATCAGATGTGAACATCAGTCTCTTTGATCCTAGGGATACTTGTGTGTGGTCCAACACACTTTAGGCCACTTTGTGTGACTGTCATTTATTTATTGAATGCCCATTTTAGGTTGGTCTGATTTTATTTTTATTGATCGTTTAGACTGCTTTTAGGTTGTTCTAGGGATTAGCTTGTTCCCGATTGGCAACAATGTCTACAATAGCCTAGTAAAATAGTAGAAATTAAATATGCCCATTTTGAGTTCTCTCTCGCAAACCAACAAAAGTTTACATTCAGTCTGTCTTACCAAAGCGCAATGTGTGTATCCTTAACGTCTTACACGTGTGATGAATAGATTTCTTTCCCAAGAAAACAATTTAATTTCTTTTAATTTATACATATTTTAAATCCTGCATTGATAATATCCGTGTTCGCTAGCTTGCAGCCCTCTTCTTCCTTGCCTTTGTTGGCGCATTGCTGCGCTTCTAAGTTGTAAAAAAGCAACTGTCGTGCAGAATGGTGTGGCCGCCCTTGTGCATGTGCTTCATTGTGTTTGTGCAATCCACTTGTAAAAACAATGCTTCACAGCGCCACTAGTGGTCAAAACCTCCACAATGTACCTTTTTTAAAAGGTATAGCTAAGTTGTTATAAATTATATGGCAAATTCTCATCTCATGGGACATCAGGACTCCAGACTGCGTTTTGCGACCATTCTTTGAGATAGTGCGAGTATTTTTTTTAAACTACTCGCACGTGTGCGACTTTTAAATTTTTTTATTTCATGTTGAAAAAGGAGGAGAGCAAGTCTGCCAGAGTTGGCCAGTGTGTGTGAGAGGGGTATAGGGTCCGTGAGTGGTTAGTCAACTGCATAACGCTGTGATCTATACTTGTGTGTCTCGTTTTTGTGCAGCACACTCATCGTCCGCACATGCCGTTGCTCAACGCTGTGTTGTTGCCAAGTTTCCGTGAAAATCACGATGTTGCATTCCATAATACATTTACGAGTGGTGATCCGCAGCCGAAGATCATCCATTTTGTTTGCAACAGACCGTACATTTGCTGCGTAGTAATAGCCGATAAGGAGTTAGCGTTAGCCAACCATTAGCCCTTCTCTCTTCATCCCACTTTGATTACTGTCTGAACCCGGCTTGCGTGCACTTCGGTCGGCTGAGCTGTGTTTAGAGACCTCGGCAGCGCTGTGGTATTTGGTCTCATCACAAAATCGACCGCATTTTTATTCAGTGTTGTCTCGGTCTCAGACAAAAAGGACTGGGTTTTATTTCAACACCACAACTGCGTGATATCACTTAATTGTCTGTGCATTAACTGATTTATTCACATTTTTGCATCAATGCTAAGGTCAGCTTCGACATTTGCCACACGCTGCGGTACCGCTCCCTCACTTGGGTGAGAGAGGTAGAAATGTGACAGCAGAGAGCGGAGACCTGCTACATATAGGCTGCTAAATATATCACTATTTACCTCGTAAAAACAAAGAGTGCTTTGTGAGTGTCGTGAGCTCATCTGTCTCTGGCTCCCTCATCACTCAATATAGTGATGAGGGAGATAGTTAGATACTCCCCTTTCCATGGCAGTACCATCACCTTAGATATGGTTGCTATTACAGTGTCTACCAAAAAAAAAGAGACGGGGGAGAGAGAGAGTGTATGGGGCAGAGGCAGAATACAGTACATTGACAATAATGATACTGTTTACATTTCTGAATGTGCATTTGCTAAGCACCGTTCAATTAAAATGTGACTGGGAACTAAAATAAGCAGATTGTAGTTTCTGGCTTTATTACCAAAGCATTTCTCAGTAGTCATGCTTTCCACACAGCATTCCGGAACGCGAGAAAAACGTGCCCTGGTTTATTGGAATTTCTTTAAACCAATCACCCTGGGGTGGTGCCAAGCTCCGCACAGCGCCTCTGCGAAATAGCCTCGGGAAGGAACTTGTTTTGGTGGAACGTGTACGTTCAAAAAGTTGTTTTAGTCGTACGAGAGAGAACTCAGACTGGACAGATAGTCTAGCTAGCTGTCTGGATTTACCCTGCAGAGATCTGAGGAGCCGATAACCATGGTCCTCAGAAATCACAGAATGCCAACACAAAGAAAGTGGAAGGAAACGGACATCAGCGAACAGAAATGCATCCGGCGGAATTTCCGGCGCCACCAGAGCAATGGAACGTCGTGGATATAGACTCATTTGTCATTAATACAGTTAAAATGGGGGAAATGTGAAATATTGCGTTGCGGGTCGATTTAAGGTGTGTGCCCCAAAATGTTCTGCCTGTGCCCCTACATTTTTTTTATTTAGAGGCTACAGTGCTCCTAGTAAAAAAAAAAAGGTTAGTCTGTAGATCTGATAAATCTGATATCTGATAAATAACAGAGCCTCAGAGTGTCAATAGATAGTAGTTATAGTTACTAGTAGAATAGTTTAGAGCTCAGAGAGATGGTGTGTCAGGAAAGGCTGCCTGCTGTGACCATTGGAGGATCCTCTGTAGGACTGCAGCTTCGTGGTGTACATGCAGAGGGGTGTAATTGATAACATTTTCCATGCATACAATCATATGAGGTGCTGTTTTATTGATTTTGTGCATGCGAATATTTTAATGGTTAGAAAAAAAGATTGACTTTAAAGCCAGCTCAGTAGGGATGATATCCCAATTGCAAGTATCGCTTCGGCATTCACCCCAATCCCCTTCTCCAATCATTTACATCAGCCTGTAGTGATCGCTGGCTTAAATCACACACGCGCCACAGACACACCGCCAGACTGCCTGGATCACGATACTTACAAACCAAGATGGCGCGCAGCCACTCGCCAGTGTCCGTCCAGAGAGGGTCTCGTAGCTTGCCAGCCCTCGGCAACGAGTAAATAAAATTCCGTCTTTCTTAGTCATCCGTTTTACATAAGCAGATGCAGATTACTCAAATTCTCCACACTTCCTTGGAATCACGCTTACAGGCTGTTATTCCCTGGAGCAGACGTCGGAGTTAGAGAAGAAAATCAAAGATTGACTATTAAGTGCAAGAGCGGTCACTAACTTTAGTTTTCGTTGTGGGTTTTTATTGGGATCCTAAAGAGAACTGTTTTGGTGTTGAGAGAAAAGACTCATTTGCTGCACTAAGTTAAATGATTGAGCTTAAGACATATTTTAGTTACTTTGGTTACTCATTTTTATAAACATAAAAAACAGTGTGCAGCTCTATTATCAGAGCAAATGCAAGTATCGGATCGGGACTCGGTGTCTGCAAATATTCAATATTTAAAAAATTGGATTGGGGGCCAAAAAAGCTGATCGGGACATCCCCGCAGCTCAGACTCCAATGCTGCTGGTAAATCACATGCACTTTCTGCTTTCAGCCATCTCTCCATATTCTAATACATTCTTTCATTCGTAATTCCTGCTCCCATGGCTTGGGGGAGTCTTTTTATAAAGGCTCTTGTATAAAAAGATTCATCAGAAGTGCTGAAGTGAGTCAGGGCTGGTGGCTGTAGAAGGGGTAACTTGGTAAAAATTGAACCACACTTGGCTGGCTCAGGAAAATGGTAGAATGTCAAGTAAATAACAAAGGATAGGAGTTCATCAGAAACCTTGCCTCTCTTGCCCTAAACGTCCTAGTCTCTGGAGACTTCTACCACTTCTAGGAAACATCTGAATATTTTTTTTTTTTTTTTTTTTTAGGTTTCATTTGTTGGCTTGATGTCAGTGTAGTCAGCAATTATGAAGTTTCTACACACATCTTGGAAGTCTGAATGTATAAAAAGTAGGGCTGCACAATATATCGTTTTTATATTTTAAGTTTAAAACTGTCATATTGCACTCTGGGATTTTATTTTGCTTTAGTACAAAGAGTATATAACTGCACTTGGTACATTCTGTCTTCAGATAAATTTGTCATTAAAACATAAATTTCATGAATTTAGAGTTCACTTTAATATCTGTTTATTTAACGAAAAATCGTTATTGCAATATTCAACAATGTCATCGCATATTTTCCTCATATCGTGCAGCCCTAATAAAAAGGCAGGATGGTCAATGTCAGATCAGGCAAGAATCAAAGAGCAGAACTTGTGCACACTTGTAGATCAACAGGTGTGTAGGTGAAGACCATGGGTCGACAATGCAGAACAAAAGACTCCCACGCACTGCCCTCTAAGGACTGTAAGTTAAGAGCACAGTGTGCGGGAGTCTTAATATGTATGTGTTAAGAATGTGTTTCTCAGGTATATTTCTGTTTTACCTTGCGGTAACTGCTGTGCGAAGAAGGCCTTAGTAATGTGATTGTCTAGACATACTAGTGGCCTGCTGAAGGTATTCAGTTTTGAAATAAGTGTGTAGAAGAGAACTTCATCTCAGGCCTAATCTCAGCACATTCTTATGTAGGAATTCAGTATTTTTCGTCCTTTCCTCCCCTAGTTGGAGCAGGTGTATTCAAGCTGCCAGTGAAGGCAAGTACTCTCCTCAGACTACTACTGGACAAGAGGTTCTGATTAGGGCTGGGTATTATATCCCTTTTTTGTAAAAGACATGTTGACATGCCACTGTAGTAAAAACGTGTGTATATGATAACTTTTATAAGAGCTGAATTTCATTTAGCTGCTTCAGTTTCAGGGTTCTGATATTATGCACGCTGGCTTACTGTCATGGCTAACTGGGACACGCGGATAGAACCCAGCTATCCTTAATGTTATAAGTAACAGCTGTGCTTTTCCTAGTATGACAAGTCAAAATGTCTGCTGTGAAAACAGCCTAAAAGATGTATGTGCTCCAATACCAAAACAGTATTTTTTCAATGCCCTATTTTGAGAGTTTTAAACATGTTTTGTTTATTGAGGTTTTAACACCATGCCCTGGTTCTGGTATCATTTTTGAAATGTCATATTGTGCAGATGTGCACATTTTGTAGTTCTGTCAAATTTGACCTCATTAGATTACTGCTTGTACAATTATTAGTTTATATTATTATATGCGTGTTGGCCTTTTGTCCGCAAAAGGCCAAAACAGCCACAAAGGTCACACTGAAAACACATCTTTTGAAATGCTCCTGCCAGGGTAAAGCTATCAGTGTTGACTTGTAGACAGGGAAAATAGAGGTTTTGGCTTGTTAACTCAAGTTGCCGGAGCCATTATCTTCTTTGTCACAAATGAGGTGACATTTTGCCCGAATGCACTACGGAGTGATCACTGCGCAATAGTAGTCGGGTAGCCTCTGGGGTTTGGCTGTTTTTCAGACTTGTGATTGGCCAGTTATTGCATTGGCTTGCTCTTGACAGCACTTCAATTGTGTTTTTGTGTTGTCATTTGGACAGAGATTATTTCACACAGTGCTTGTGAGAACAGGATTTTATTTGAGAACGATTGAATTTCCTTTTTTATTGTGGACTACGCCTAAGCATTTCTGATACGGTGAAATACTATCTTCATATGGAATGTGACTCTTTCTGTGACACAATGCGTTTCCTGGCAACACACTGTTATGATCACTCGGATAACACCACAGGTGGAATACCTTGAAGTCTGTACCTTGTATCATTGTGTAAATTTGTGCGAGAGCTGTACAATCAGGCCTCAGGAGTATAAACCGTTGTGCGTTTGTGACTTTGTGTTTGATTAGCCTACAAACTGGACTTTCTAGCTTGTTTCATTTTCTTTACCTTGATTCCTGTAGCAACACACCCACATCAACTAGACCCTTGTGTTGTACCATTCTCTTTCTGTCCATAAGCCCACTGAGGCATTGCTTTTGTATATGAACAGGAAAAGTGTCTTACAAACCCCAATTCCAATGAAGTTGGGACGTTGTGTAAAACGTAAATAAAAATAGAATACAATGATTTGCAAATCCTTTTCAACCTATATTCAATTGAGTACGCTAAAAAGACAAGATATTTAACGTTCAAACTGATAAATATTTTTTTTTTTTTTTTTATTTATCTCATTTTTTATTTGATGCCTGCAACACGTTCCAAAAAAGTTGGGACAGGGGCTTGTTTACCACTGTGTTACATCACCTTTTCTTTTAACAACACTCAGTAGGCGTTTGGGAACTGAGGACACTAATTTTCTGAGGACTAAGGTTTCTAGGTGGAATTCTTTCCCATTCTTGCTTGATGTACGACTTCAGTTGCTCATCAGTCCGGGGTCTCCGTTGTCGTATTTTGCGCTTCATAAGGCGCCACACATTTTCAATGGGAGACAGTTCTGGTCTACAGGCAGGCCAATCTAGTACCCGCGCTCTTTTACTACGAAGCCACGCTGTTGTAACAGGTGCAGAATGTGGCTTGGCATTGTCTTGCTAAAACTAGCAGGGACGTCCCTGAAAAAAACTTGCTCTAAAACCTGCATGTACCTTTCAGCATTAATGGTGCCTTTACAAATGGGCAAGGAACCCATGCCATGGGCACTAACACCCCCCCCATACCATTGGGGTTGGGTACTGAAACCCGGCGCTAAAGGGCACCCCCTTAGAAGGGCTGTATGTGTTGGCATGTGTTGTATGTCCTGTTCTCTTCCATCAGGGACCGTGCTTTTAAAAATCACTTTTACATGTTATCCCTTGGATCCTTTTGTCTTTCTATATCCATAAATAAACCAAACCAAAAAAACGGTGTCTACCGGACCAAATAGCAATGCAGATTTCGATGCCTCATTTTGTTGCCACTGAAATGCCTGTGCTTCTCTCTGGTGCTCCGAAACGGACACTACAGGCAACAGAAGCATCGCTGCACCTGACGCTAGTTAAGACTACACTTGACACCAGGTAACGTTAGCCTACCGTTAGCTAGTAGCTGGCTTAAACACGGTTGAAATGCTGACAGCTAACGTTAAACGGTGTAAAGTGTGACTGTTTTTCACTGTAGAGGCTTCCAACACTGGAAAGTATCAATGTGGAACTGCCGTCCACCAACACAGGCGGTGCGTTCACTTGAAACTGGTAAGCCTCGTGGTGCATTCAAAGTTAGTGTAAAATACCCTTTTCCCATCTGGTGGTTGTTTTTGTCGTTTAACAGCAATTTACTGGTGCAATAAGTTGTAATTACATTATTAATAAATCATTTAATTTTGACCATATGGCCTAAGCAATAAACAAGCCGTTCTTTAATGTTGCCAGTTGTCGTTTTGTGCCCTTTTTTTACTTTTTTAAAAAGTATCAGTTCAGGCACCGTTTAGCAATACTTTTTAAAAGTATCACTTTAGCATCGGTATCGGAAAAAAACCAAACTATACCCGACCTACATACCATCACAGATGCTGGCTGATACAAATCTGGATGGTTCTTTCCTCTTTGGCACGGAGGACGTGACGTCCATGATTTCCAAAAACAATTTGAAATGTGGACTCGTCGGACCACTGCACACTTTTCCCCTTTGCGTCAGTCCATCTCAGATGAGCTCGGGCCCAGAGAATCTGGCGGCGTTTCTGGGTGTTGTTGATATATGGCTTTCGCTTTGCATGGTCAAGTTTTAACTTGCAACTTTTGGGGATGCTCCTTTTATACCCAATCATGACCAATTAACCTGTTCACCTGTGGAATGTTCCAAGCAGGTGAGCATTCCCCAACTTTCCCAGTCTTTTGTTGCACCTGTCATAGCTTTTTTTGGAACGTGTTGCAGGCAGCAAATTCAAAAGGAGTGAATATTTGCGCACACAAAAAACAATTTATCAGTATCAAGTTCATCAGTTTGAACAATAAATATCTTGTCTTTGTAGTGTATTCAATTGAATATAGGTTGAAAATGATTTGCAGATCATTGTATTCTGTTTTTATTTGTGTTTTACACAACGTCCCAACTTCATTGGAGTAGGGAGTTTGTACATCATTGAATGGAGTGTTGTCCTGTCTTAAAAAGCTGCCAGCTTTACAATTACTGTTTTGCTTTGTTATATTTCAGAGGTTTTTCCCTCCTGACCAAACGAGAAGTTTTGAGAGAAAAGATGATGCATATCTGCACAAACAAATAGCTTCGGGTTGCTTATAATGCACATACTTATTGTCTGTATAAAATGTATAATGTCTGTTGTCAGTGTGCGTCTTGCTCTGGTCTCGAGTCTCAGCTGAATGCCAAGTGAACCAGCTGAACCGCACAGTAAACAATGTCCAAATTCTGGTTTTTTGACTGGTGCATCTCATCCCTCCTGTCCAGTGTTCACGGCAGAGCAGTACCAGCAGCACCAGGAGCAGCTGGCCCACATGCAGAAACAGCAGCTGGAGCAGAGCAAACGGCAACAACAAGCCAACAACTCTGCAGCAGCTACCAACCCACAGGTCAGTAGGGATGGACGCACAGCTGAGAGCCTTCACCACACCTGGGCCTGTAGTCCAACTTTTTGAACACCAAAAAGCAGATCGATATCAGCTGTTGTGGGTGTAAAAGTATCGGTCATGGTCAGCTGTTTGTATTATTTTGTGCAATTGTTTGTGCACTTCTCACATGTGCGTTTATGACCAAATGGAGGTAAGTGGGAGCCGGAGTTCTTCCAATATGGAAATCCTTTACTGTTGAAGGTCAGTTCAGCCGTCCTTAGGAAATGGGACACGTCCTCATTCCCAAGAGCAGAATTAATGCCATTGGCTCAGTTCCTGTCTGGCAGCTGAAGTGCTGACTCGCTAGTTTCAGCCGTTACAGATACATTTTAGCAGGCCGCCTTAAGTCTTTGGCACAGGCCCACATGTTTTCTGTCTGGTTTCCATCTAGGCTCTCGTGTCCAAGACGTTGGACCAGGCCAGCGCCCAGTTTGCTGCCTCGGCCCTCGTCACCACGGACCAGCTGCTGGCCTTCAAGTCCAAAGAGGAGCTGGTGCTGGCAGGTGGAGTCAACGGGGTCCTGACAGGTGCAGGTGAGTGTCTCTTATTTTACTAATTAAACCAAAAAGCTTTAACGGAAGAAAGGAAGATCTACCTCTGTCAAGTTTTGTACTATGGGGCCCCGCTCCCTGCGGGGCCACCAGCTGATTAATTGGATAAGAAAGAAAAAAAAAATGTGGTTACATGAACTTGATTATTTTTTTCTTACTTACCTCTAATTCTTACTTTTTGTTCTTGTGAAATACTGGATTGCTTTGCCTCTTGAGGTTTCTAAAAATCCTTTAAATTAAACAATCCAAGGGTGAAAATAACTTTTCAATACGATGCAGTCAATACATCACCATTATCACCGTTAACTGTCTTAACAATGACCTCAGCGTTGCATCAACACCTCACTGACAGCGTCAACAAAAACAATGTTTTATACTTATACACGATGATATGATTTATTGCATGGCTGTTGTATTAGATTGCATTAGATTGTGCAAGCAGGGCTCCAGACTAAATTCTTTTTTACTAGGAGCATTGTAGCCCCTAACTAAAAAGTTTTAGGGGCACAGGCAGAGAATTTAGGGGTGCACAACTTAAATCGACCTGCAACGCAATTTTTCACATTTCCCCCATGTTAACTGTTTTACTGAGAAATGCTTTGGTAATAAATACAGAAACTACAATGTGCTGTTTTATTTTAGTTCAGTCACATTTTAATTGAATGGTGCTTAACAAGTGCACATTCAGAACTGTAAACAAAGTGTTATTATTGTCAGTGTACTGTATTATACACTGAAATAATCATATCTAAGGTGTTTAAACTTCCATGGAACGGGGAGTATCTCGGTTAACTATCTAACACCCAGTGTGGGAAATATTGAGTGATGAGAGAGCCAGAGAGAGAGAGGAGCTCACAACACAAGCACTGTTTGTTTTTACGAGGTAAATAGTGATATATTTAGCAGCCTATATGTAGCAGGTCTCCGCTCTCTGCTGTCACATTTCTACCTCTCTCACCCAAGTGAGGGAGCGGTACCGCAGCGTACGGCAAATTTTGGGGCTGACGCTTAAAAATGCAAATAAATCAGCGAATGCACTACAGCACTGACGAGGTTTAACAACACAGCTCCGCCGACCGGAAGTGCACGCAAGCCGGGTTGAGACGTAAACAAAGAGAGGGAAAGAGAGGAGGGCTAACAGCAGGCTAAGGCTAACTCCTTATCAGCTATTACTACGGAGCATTTTCTTTGCCAGTGTAAATCTCAACGTCTTGAAATGGATGATCTCTGGCTGCGGATCACCACTCGTAAATGTATTACGGAATACAACGTCGTGATTTTCACGTGCGGACGATGAGTGTGACCCCGCAACCGGCAGTGGTATTGCTTCTTCATTTATTAATTTATGTCTGTCATATCTGTCTCCTTCCCACAGACGTTTACGCACGCTCGATTATCTCTAGGACCCTCCCCCCTCCACACATTAGCCACTTAGAGTGGCCATTCCCTATCCTTCTCACACTCATTGGCCTGCCACACATTCCGGATTCATTGACGCGCCCCTTCCACGTTTAACGTGTACAAAAAAAAAAAAAAGTTTAAATCCAGAAAAACCAGCAAATTTACTGGTCGCACACTCTAAAATTTTGGTCGCAAAATGCGCAGTCTGGAGCCCTGGCAAGGGTGCCTCATAAAATGGTATGGTTGATACTGAATATGCCAAAATCTTGAAGTCTAGCCAAAGAAAATGTTGATCGGAACATTCAGATTCCTGCGGTAATCCTGTTTCTCTCTCTGTTCACCAGGTGTTTTCAAAGGCTTGCACCTCTCCAGCACCACCGCGGCCCTTCACCAGACCAACCAGTCGACGCACACTACCACCTCCACGGCCCCGACTTTCCTCCAGCCCTCTTCCAACTCGGCGACCCATTCACCCGCCAACGCCGTCCCCACCTCCCTCGCCTCCACCCCCAGCGCCCATGCAGCAGCAGCGCTGGGGATCCTGGGATGCAATGCCGCCAACGCCACCCCTGCCACCACTCAGGTCCTCATCGGGAACAACATCTGTCTGAGCGTGCCGTCGGCCGGCAGCCTGGCCGGACGCCACATCCCCCGGACCCTCGGCAACGTGCCACCCTCTGCCTTAAAGCTGTCCGCCACCACCAACCTGCAGATGCCCAAAGTCTCTGGAGCATCGTCCATGGACATGGGCTCAAGGTGGGGCTTTGTTACACCAGTTTGGCAGAAGAAGAGACATTTGTTTTGAATTACTTCATGCTGATGCAAAAAAAAGCAGCTAAAGACGCATTTTGTGCTTTTGTGTTTTACTGTGATTTATTGTGCTTTTTAGGATTATCAGTTTGTTGTAATGTATTTATTTATTTGGCCTGTGAAGCACTTTCTGACTCAGTCTGTGATAAGTGCTATACAAATAAACTTTACTCACTTAACCAGAATCAACAGCCACAGGCTGTAATTAGTTTAAACTCCAACCGGAGCTGCATGTACATAAAGGCTGAACACAAAAGGGGGCGAATAGACGACAGTTCCTCATCGTATTGTCTCAAACAATGCCTATGTATTTATTCAAATATGCAAAAGAAGAGAACTTGTCACTCTTGTTGTAGCAGTATCAGATAGGGTTGGGTATCGTTTGGATTTTTACGATTCCGATGCCAAACCGGTACTTTTAAAACGATTCCGATTCTTGAAAAACTGAAAAGTGAATGGTTAATATGCTTTCCCGTCTGTTTTGGTGAGCCCAGAGGGAAAATATGGGAAAAGTAGCCTACATTTGCTGTAGCTAGTCAACGGTAAATATTTCAGTCGACGCATAAAGTGGAACCGAAATGTGCGTTCTAATCCGGTCCGATTCCTACCGGTCGCGCAGGAACCGGTTCCATAGTGGAACCGGGTTTCAGTACCCAACCCTAGTATCAGGTCACCTTTTTTATGCAGTGTTTGTTTCTGGATAAGCAAGAGTAAAGCCCTCGCATCAACATCCAGTCCCTGGTTTGAGTATTCAGTTGGACCTGGCATCTAAATATTGCCATTGCAGTGTCTGCCAAAGACAACTGAGAAACATAAATCTGCCAGAAAGAGGAGCTGAGCTGTTACGTCAGAGCTCTTCAGTATTCTCACCCACACATACACACACACACACACACAGAGAAGAGATCTGTTGACTGAGATCTAGGACAGTTAAAGATGCTGTTTTGACAAAGTAACAACAGCACACGGGAGATAAAAGATGAAATGCGGGAGATCATCAGCGTTAATCTTGGCTTCCCTCTCCTCCACAGGGATAATCACGACGAAGACAAGCCAGCACTGAACAGTATAGCAGACAACACAGTGGCCATGGAGGTGACGTAGTAGCGGTGCAGTGAAGAGTCCACTCTTTAGGTGCTGTGCATCGTAGCATCGGGAATGCAAAAAGGGACAGCAGGACTCTGGCGCAGACTGACAGAACGACGGGGTGGCTGCGGCCGCTCGCTTGCAATTCTCATCTCTCATACTTTTTAAACCTTTTTTTTTTTTTTTTTTTTTTTTGTTATGTTTTTTGTTACTGTTAAAAGTAAAAGATCTGTAAATTATGAATATGGCAAAATTAGTATATGTACAGTAACTACATATTTGTAATATCCCCCTTGTATATATTACTTGAATACAGAACTGTCCATTTGTGATGTTTTGCACTTGGAGTCAAACTTAAAAGGAAAAAAAAGTAAACCAAGTAACTTGAGTGTGAGAGATGCGGGAGTTGTATAGAGAAGAGTTTTATCACATCATGTGCATGGTGCGGAGCCTGCTGTTTTTATCTATTTATTGTGCTGTGTTTACAGGTTATTTTTGTTTTGCTTTTGTTTTGTTTTTATTTGTACACTGTACCTTTTTTGTTGGTTCCTGTGCTGTAGTAAATGTTAGGTAGCTACGGACTCCTGGGTATTTTTGTATATTGTGAACACAAAGCAGGTTCTTCTCCCCCCCCGCCCCCCCCCCGTTTTATTTTGGGTCCCTGTGCTTCTCTCTGTGGATCATGTGAAAATCAATGGTGACATACATACATACAGGCCAGGAGGAGGAGGAGGAGGATGATGAAGATGAGGCGGTGTGTTGGCGGCTGACTGTGGTTCACTCGAAGAGAGGTGCTCCTCTCTCCCTGGGAGCTTCCATTAACATTGTCCCAAACACAAGTAACAAAACAGGGATGAAGTCTCTTCCCAGAAGCCTCTGCTGCTTCAGATTTAAAGCACTATTTTTTTTGTGATGTTTTTGTTCATGGTTTTGATAAATATTAATGCTGCTTTTGTATTTTTTTTTTTTTTTTTTTTTTTTTTTTATTTTAAAAGGGGTTGTTCTTCATTTTCATGCAAGCGGAGTCCCCTTTATATTTGTTTTATCCCACAGACATTTTTGTAAAACGAGAAATTCAGTTATTTTTGTATTTTCTTCTTGTGGTAAACTTGATTGTAAGCTTTTCGTTAATTGAAAGACTTCATTCTTTTGTTCGTTACTTGTTCATGCATAGGTGATAAGGGAGGTAAATGGGCAGTAATCGCTGTACGTGTCTCATCATTCCAGTTTTTAATAACAAAAAAAATAAAAATGCTAATGAGGGGACAGATGAGGAGTGGTGGGAGAACGGCAGTTTTCTCCTCTCGCTTCCCCTTTTTGTCTTTATTTTCGTTTCTTTTTTTTCTTTGAAAAAAATAATCTCCAGACGGCTGCAAGGCCAAAAAACCACAAGTATTGGGTGCCTTCCTTTGGGGAATTTTATGTACTCTCTTCTGTGAAGAGTTAGGCACAAAGGCAGCATTACTTAGTAGTGCTTCTCGTCTTTGTCAGAATCTGAATGCCCAGTCCAATGGCAGGATATATCCTTGAGGTTTACTTGTCCCACCTGGAGGCTGAAAAGACTTAAAAAAAAAAAAAAGATAAATAAATAAAAAAATGTGACCGAACTCTCACTAAAATAAGACAATAAAGCCCAGGGCATTAAATGTGAATCGTTGGGGCTCCGTGTCATTTTTGTGTGTGTGTGTGTGTGTCCACAAGGATCTGAAAATATAGATGCAATCCATCTGGCGGAGTCAGGTTAGCACTACTGTACCCATCTGAGAATTGTCTCTTCACCCCAATGCAATTTGTTTTGTGGCTCACAGCATTAAAAAATCAATATATAGGACTTATAGGATATCTGCTTATTCACCTTGCTGAGAGTTGGATGAGACGATGCCACTCTCACATCTCTCTTTTTTAAAATATGAAGCTGGAGCCAGCAGTCACTTAGTTTAGCTTAGCATAAACACTGGAAGTGGGGGGAAACCGCTAGCTAGCTAGTTCAACTTGTAGTTTTTTTTTTTTTTTTTTTTTTGTATGTGTTAAAAAAAATCTACGTTGTACGTTTTTATTGGTGATCTTTGGAGGGGACACCAGGGATCCTGCATGGTGGAGCTGTACATCTCCCTCATGGTATAGTTGGTTCTGCAGCATTGTCTCGTGATTCAGGAAGAAACAAAATAACTCGCACTAATTCCCTGTAGCAACTCCGCTGTGTAGATATCACTTCCCCATCAGAGGCCGAAATAACTCCCCCCGAGGTTTCCAATTTAACCCTACTGGAGCGCTGCCAGCATTTTTTTTTTTTTAGCCACATAATTTATGTTGGAGAAGAGAAATCAGTCAGCAGTAAGACAACTGGCCCACCTCACAATCTGCAGGGTGGGAGGTAACCCTGCCGCTTGCTTTCTCATTACCGAGCGATTTTGGTGCAGACCTGAAATAAAGTTGTTTTTCTCATCAACTTTTCTGGGTGTTTTGTAGCGGAAATAAATCAGTGATGTCCTCTGGGGAAGATAGCTGCGACTGTAGCACATATCTTGGTATTTTTTCCATTAAATTCACTACACATTTATTTCCCCCCGAAATGGCTTATGTGCGTGAGAGTCTGCAGCTTCTTTCTCTTTCTCCCAGCTGGAATTCCTTCTGTAATGGAAACTAAGCATGTGTGAGGGGTTGATGTCCACTCTCGCAGACCAGGAGGCAACCAGCTTTTGTTTTTTACACTGTTGAGCAGTGGTGGAAGACATATTCAGATATTTTACTTAAGTAAAAGTACTAATACCACACTGTAAAAATACTCTGTTACAAGTAAAGGTCCTGCATTGAAAATGTTAAGTAAAAGTATGTAAGTTTCATCAGGAAAATGTACTTAAAGTATTAAAAGTAAAAGTACTCAATGCAGGAAAATCCTCACAGTTTAGAAACTAAACGATCAAAACAGTTCTGTCAATCAACTAAGTGTTTGATTGGCTAATCATTTCAGCTGGACTTGTAGGCCTATATGTATTGTTGGGTAGTTGAATTTATAAAAGTCTCGCATTGCCAGACCTTCCTCCACAGAGGAGGGTCTGGCGAGTCCACACAGCATTCCGGTATGGGTGAAAAATGAGTATGGGTGGCATTTCTTTAAACCAATCACAATCGTTGTGCGGCGCCAAGCCCCGGACATACATTAATGACGGTGGCGCTGCAACATAGCCTCGGGAAGGAACTTGTTTTGGTGGAACATGTGTACGTTCAAAAGTTGTTTTAATTGTGCAACAGAAAACTCAGATTGGACAGATAGTCTAGCTAGCTGTCTGGATTTACCCTGCAGAGATCTGAGGAGCAGTTAACCATAGTCCTCAGAAATCACAGAATGCCAACACAAAGAAAGTGGAAGGAAACGGACATCAGCGAACAGAAATGCATCCGGTGGAATTTCCGGCGCCACCAGAGCAATCCCGGAAGTGGAACGTCGTGGATATAGACTCATTTGTCATTAATACAGTTAAAATGGGGGATTGGACAGATAGTCTAGCTAGCTGTCTGGATTTACCCTGCAGAGATCTGAGGAGCAGCTAACCATAGTCCTCAGAAATCCACCGGAGTTTAGAATGCCAACACAAAGAAAGCGGGAGGTGACGGACATCCGGCCGTAATTTCCAGCGGCTCCTGAACAATCCCGGAAATGAAACATCGTCGATATATAGACTAAATATATAATAAAACATGTATTATTTGTATTATACATGTATGTATTTTATAAACTACGTGTACTATGTGTGCAAAACTCTTAATTTGTAAAGTAACTAGTAACTAAAGCTGTCAGATGAATGTAGAGGAGTAAAAAGTACAATATTTCCCTCTGAAATGTAGTGGAGTACAAGTAGAAAGTGGCATGAAAACAAAAGACTCAAGTACAAGTAGTCTATACCTCAAATGTGTACTTAAGCACAGTATTTGAGTAAATGTACTTAGTTACATTCCACCACTGCTGTTGAGGAACTCGCCTTCTCAAGCCACACCAGGAAAGTTCATTCAAACATACGTGTTTACTTCTTACCTTACCTTAGGCTTTTGGTTTTTGCAAACAGATTCCTCTGCATCCATGAGGCATTCGAGGCAAGCAGGGAGATCAATCGATCAACCACATTTTATTTCAAGTGTAAAATCACCATTAAACATGTTCTCAGTGCACAGAAATAACCAACAGCAACAAAACAATTGAACAGCATTGAAGCAGTAATAAACAACACAAAACCAGCGACATAAGAGAATGAGTGGAAAAGGTTAGTTTGTGAAGGACGCAGAAAGGATGGTGTGTTATGGTTGGCTATAATATAATGAGTAGAGGTGGGTTTTCAATCTAGATTTAAAAATGTCATCTGAGTGAGCTTCTTTAACATGTAGTTGGAGGCCATTCCAAAGACGAGGGGCACGGTAGGAGAAGGCTCCATTACCAACTCTAATTCCAACTCCAAGATCTAAAGGCGCGACAGGCATGGCGGTGCCAAAAAAACCCCCCACAGTGCAGCTGTTGGCCACCACTGGATCAGGTGTCGTGATCAGGGCAGTGATTGGACAGGCAGAAGGACCCGGCCTGTCGACGCCGCTCACACTTTGCGTCTCCCTGCGGCCCTCAGAACAACAGGTGCGAGGCCCCGGGCAGCGGTTCAGGCTGTTGTGACTGATACCCTGGTTCTGTGAAAGGTGCAGGGCTGGACTGGGACAAAAAAATCGGCCCTGGCATTTTTGACCCAGGTGGCCCACACCCACCGTGATTGGTCAGACACATTCACTGCAGACAGTCCTTAAAATACGCGTGCATTCTATGATATGAGTTGCCTAGTGGTCTGCGTTCATGGGATCGTTTTGGATCCTTCAAAAGGGATCTCAAGACTTATCTGTTGATCTTACACTTAAATAATTCATTCATTCTTAGAGTTATGATTTGTATATTCATGGTATTTGTTTATTTTGATATTGTATTGCCATTATTGTTATTATTGCTATTTTGCTTAATATTGGCTTAGCTTTTAAAAACAGTTTACTGTTAATTTGAACTATTGTAAGATTCACATTTTGTCGGTTTGGACAAAAGTGTCTGCTGAATACAATAACCATAACCCTTCCCAAAAGCTACAATAAAGCTGAGAGTAGTATATGCTCTGGAAAAGAGCACCAATACGAGAGAAGCAGTGTACTCACTCACTTTTAATGGACAACCTTAACGGAGGCCATAGAGTACACAATGTCCATACTCAAGTGCAAGTAATTGCCAAAGACGAAGAGTTTAAAGTATAATTTCAAATTGTTTAATAACATTTAAGTATACAAGTATTGTCAGTAAAGTCAGTCAAAAATGTTGCCTTGGCCCACTAACTTTAATGTTACAGCCAAACTGCTTGTTGTCGTTATGACGTGAGACACACACACACACACACACACACACACGGCCTCCTTCCCTTCCTGAGAGTCCCTGTTAATGTGCCTACTCCTTACCACATTGTTATCTACTCTCTCTTCCATCTTTTCCTCACTCGGTCCCATGGCCCTGTCATGGTCACTCTCCTCCTCCTCCTCCTCGGCTTCTTCCCTGTCATGATGTTGTTTCTGCTTCTCTGTATAGCCAGCCACCTCTCCTCCTTCCTCTACTTCAGGTAATGCTGATGTTGAAGCTACTACAGCCCCAAACATGTCAGAAATGTTGGCACATTTTGAGGAATCCGCCTGTAGATTCTTAATCTTTTTCTCCCGTAATTTCTCTGCACCTCCCTTGTGCTTTGGTGGTCGTTTGTCCATTTTAACGTGGATGCTAAACTTCCAGCATAAGCATAACTATTACAGCTCATGTGTCAGGGCCAGGAGTGAGTTCCTGGATTTGACTGGGTCAGGCCAGTGCCAATAAAGAAAATTAACCAATGGGCCGCTGTCAGTTCTTTATGGGCCAGCGCGGCCAAAAAAAAAACAAAAAACCGGGAAAATGCCCGGTATGCCAGATGGCCAGTCCGGCCCTGGAAAGGTGGCTCCACTTACCAAGTAATCAAGAACAGGAAGTGACACAGACACTTTATTGTCAGAACAAAGGGGTAGCAGAATTTGGATTGTCAGTTTCAACAGCCAAAGCATGTTGAATTCATTTTTCTCTCTCGTCTGCGGCTGTGAAAATGGTGGAGGGAGCCAGTTGCAGGGGGCGGTGGTTGTGGCCAACTTCTTCCCCTTTGCAGTCTTGGAAGCGCCCATACCCTCAGCACAGGAAATGAGTCACACAGGCTGTGGACAGTGAGGTGTGAAGCAGTGGCAGCAAAGTACAAGCGCGTTCTCTCTTTAAGTTCAGAGCAACTAGAGGGTGAAGAGCTGCTCATGCTGGGACAGCTGAGATGATTTCATCCCAGTCTGGCTAGTCCACACAGCATTCCAGGATGGGAGAAAAACCTGCTCTGGTTTATTGGCATTTCTTCATACCAATCACAATCGTCTTGGGCGGCGCTAAGCGCCATACGGAGCAACGACGCCTCTGCAAATTAAGGTGTTTTCACACCTGAAAGTCTGAACCAAGGTCTGGACCAAAGTTCATGTTTTTGTTACACTGTATACATTTGATCCGGAGAGTTTTGGTTTCACACTGCAGTTATGCAAGCGCACTAAAGATCTATACGTGACAAAACTACGTCCTGTCGTCATCACATACATGAGCTGCGTCTCCCGACAGTTGTAACTGATTGGTCTGTAGACGGGCTTCCCCGTCCTCTCGTATTCTCTCTGTCAGAGTTTTTGGCGGCTCTTTTTGTTTTGTTGTGTTGTTGAGAAGCAAGACGCAAGAACTTTACTTGGGGTTTGAGGAGCTGATGCATTTATTCAGAGACAAACTGAAACCTAAACTGTACATTTACTACCACTTAACAAGTAAACTGCTGATTTATTCTCAGCTCTGATAGCCGACAGCTGTCTGCTCTGAGCACATTCACCGTCTCTCTCTCACATACACGTAAGCACCGAGCTATTCCTTAAGGTGCTTCCCCGGTCTTATAAAACGATGATAGCCTGCCAGAGCTTCCTGTAATTGGTCAGAAAGTCCGAACCATCCAAAAAGTGTTTTCATACTGCAAACGAACTGAACCATTGTTCAGTTTGGTCTGGACCGAGACCACCTCTTTTGATCGGACCAAAATTTGGTCTTTTGATCCGGACCGTGGTCCAAGGCACCTTTCTCACCTGCAATTTTGGTTCGGACCAAACTGAAAAGTCCGATGAGGTAGGTGTGAAAACGCCCTTAGTCTCGGGTAGGAACTTGTTTCTGTGGAACGTGTACGTTCAAAAGTTGTTTTAGTCGTGCAACAGAAAACTCAGATTGGACAGATAGTCTAGCTAGCTGTCTGGATTTACCCTGCAGAGATCTGAGAAGCAGGTAACCATAGTCCTCAGAAATCCACCGGAGTTTAGAATTCTAACACAAAGGAAGCGGAAGGTGACGGACATCCGGCCGTAATGAAAGCCATCCGGCGGAATTTCCAGCGGCTCCTGAACAATCCCGTAAATGAAACGTTGTCGATATATAGACTAAATTTATAATAAAACATGTATTATTTGTATTATACATGTATGTATTTTATAAACTACGTGTGCTATGTGTGCAAAACTCTTAATTTGTAAAGTAACTAGTAACTAAAGCTGTCAGATTAATGTAGAGAACTGCCACGGATCACGGTCTTTTCGGCCGGATGTCCGTCACCTTCCGCTTTCTTTGTGTTGTAATTCTAAACTCCGGTGGATTTCTGAGGACTATGGTTAACTGCTCCTCAGATCTCTGCAGGGTAAATCCAGACAGCTAGCTAGACTATCTGTCCAATCTGAGTTTTCTGTTGCACGACTGAAACAACTTTTGAACGTACACGTTCCACAGAAACAAGTTCCTACCTGAGACTATTTTGCAGAGGCACCGTGGTTCTGTTGGTTTAAAGAAAAGCCATTAAACCAGAGCACGTTTTTCTCCCATCCTGGAATGTTGTTTGGACTAGCCAGAAGGTCTGCTTGTTGCAAACTCTGTCATTGTATGTTGTGTCATGGTTGTGTACAGCAAAACAGCTTACTGGATCCCAGCGTGTCGCATGACCTGCACTTCCACTTCTACTTATTTTGTCGTTTTTTGGTTTAAAGAAACAATTCCATATCAGGGGAAATATGCTTGTTTACAGTCTCAGCCAGAAAGTAAAATTCACATGACTTGCAGTTCCAACTTTAGCCACTAAGCCAAAATTGTTGCACAGTCAATGTGCATAGCCCAAAAGCTGTCGGAACTGTTTTGATTATTACAGTATTATGCTTTTTCTGTGGGATTTGTTTAAAATAAAAAAAACTTTACGTTTTGTGAAATATGCTTGTTTACTGACTCAGTAACTTTACTTACTCTCACTCAGAGTCAGATGAGGAAATTTGTAATGACTTTTGACTTCTGATTTGCTGCGTACAGAAGAAGAAATACTGCACACATACTGCTAAAACCACAGTGGCTTGTTTAAGGTTTCAGTCAAATTAGGAGTTTTGGGGAAGGTTGTTTTTCTGCTTTTTGCGAAGCAACTTTTTAAAGTGTTTCCCTACAAGTCACAGACTAAACTCCCCGGACTGATTTCTATACAGGGAGCACAAAGATTAAATGAATATCAATTTCCTCATCTCACTCCGACATGTTTCCCCAAGATGTTGAAACTTTTTTAGCTGCATCTAAATGTTCTCTGAGTTTCCGTGCGCAGGTTGAAATATGAGTTTCTTGGATGCTCTGAGGATTACAGGCCTGATAAGCCGGGGTGTGTTTAAACAAAACTAGGATTTAAGAGATTTGTCACAGCGCTGCTTGAATCAGAGAAAAGGAACCCACCCCCATCTCTCAGACACACACACACTACACGCATCCACATCCTGATCTGCAATCTCAATCTCATGCCAGTGGCACAGAGGTCCACAATCACTGCACTGCGCCATAGAGTCGTGTCTGAATCGGTTCTCCTGTCAAACCGCGTAGGCAGTATATGCTAATATTATCCCTCAGACAGACTTCTTGTTCCAGTGTTTGGCTCGGGCTTTAGTGTTTGGCTGTGCCAGAAATGAGCTGCCACTTTGATGACACATTAAAATATTCTGACACGGGAAGCGAGAAATCCATCTCCCCGCTCAGTGCGTCCACTCGCACCGAGGCAAATGTATTGTTGAAGGTGACTGTGGGGAATGTTAATGAGAGACGGTTCTTTAGTTCTCTTCCATTATACATCCAGCAGACTTCTTTTGAAGGTTGCCTGTAGCTGTTTTTGTCTCGTTTGTAGTCTGATTATTACGTGAAACTTTATTGATCAGGTCAGAAAGGCAGAAGATTGGATCTAAAGATGGAAGGGGAACATTGACAGAAGGGACTTCGAATGAAACATTTTCATAATACCGATCTTTGATCTCCCTTTATGACGACGTTTCTCTAGTGTAGCTTTATTTTACATTGAAAAAAAAACGGTAAAACTATAAACCATTGAATCGAAATAAAACGTTCCTCTTATCTGTGAAATAAGTATGTGACCCGGTTCAACTCCACCCCTCAAAGAATCAAAATCAAGAATCCATAAGAACCGGAATCGAAAGGAAGAATCGGAATTGGAATCAGAATTATTAAAATCCAAACGATGCCCAACCCTACACAGATTGCGACTTTATTAAACCCATTTTCGTCAAAAATCGGTTCATAATCTGCTGTAATGGAGAAAGACGTGGACGCAAATGATTGTCATTGACTTAAGTCCCCGAGCAGAAAGTCAAACCTTTTCTATCTGCTTCTTTCACCCGCCAGCAATGAGCACTTGGTTGGAAATGTAGTCGCATCACATCTCCTATCGGACAATCACAGAGCTCCTTCAGCTGAACAAACATGTCCACGCCCCCACAGACCCATCCCTTTTCTCCTTTCAACATGACCATCTCTGCTGTTTCAGAGAAAAACCCAGTGCAGTTAATGCTGTGGGCACCATCTCATTTTGTTTTCCAATTTCCACCTCATCGTTTTCACAACAGATGAGTCATTCAAGAAATTGAGGTTGTGACGTAAAACCTTGTTCGACAGATGTATAAAGGAAAAAACTTTTTTTTTGTCTCCCAACCATTTACAACCTTAGCTATTAGTTGATCAGACAGCAAACACCAGTTATAAAATATTTTTTTCTTTATTTGTGATTAACAATTTACATTTTTTAAACAACATACAAAACACCCCCCAACCCGTCATCACCACCCACCCAGACAAAAATCAAGAAAAGATGACACAGTAACTACAATATTCAAGACCATACAACAAAATAATAACAAAATAGACATTAAACCATAAACCAAATAAACACACATATATATATATATATATATATATATATATATATATATATATATATATATATATATATATATATATACATTCTCATTCTCATTCAATATCACATCAAAATAAAGTCAATTAAATATTATTTTAAATAATTAAAATTGCATTTATGCTGATATGGGTGAGGTTTTTTGGATCAAATTTTCACACTTCCATATTGTGGCAGGTATAATCTCATTGTTAAGTAATATTCTTGGCATACATATAGATTATTTTGATAAAATATTAATCATTTTATCGATGTCCCCTGGATTCATGTCAGGCCTGTTACCCACACCCAGAAAAAAACTGTAAAATAATGGTACATTCCAGTGACATCATTACAGGAAGTTGCATCATCTCTCAACCAGGATTCCAACAGTTAGCACACAGGTAAGTTTTTCTCTCTCTTCTATAATATACCATTCTTGATGTTTTATGAGGTTTAACTGGGTGGGGGGCATCATACAACGTCAAAACTGTTACCATGTTTTTAACATATAAATGTAAAAATGATTAATCAACTCTACTATGATCAATATCTACAGGTAATATACTTTCAAAATGTACACCATGTGCTTTTGTGACCTAGCGCTATTAGCTAGCAATGAGCAAATTAGCTTGAAATCATCAAGCCTGTTACTGTCAGGCCTGTTACTTCTCCAGAGTAACAGGCCTGACATAGATTAGGTTTCACACAGTTTATCTGTATAAAATGCAAACATTTTGAAGGTCATTCTGTATTATTGTTAAACGATATACGTGCAGTTTAGTGTCCCAAATTCCCTATCGAAGATTCTACGTGCAGTTTAGTGTCCCAAATTCCCCCATACAATGTCCTTAATTATGAACCTGCTAAACCACCTGTGCTGTTTAACAGGTGTTTATAGTAATTCATGTGCACGTGACAAATTTGCCTCTCAAAAAGTAATTTATTAAGTCATTTTGTTGCAAATGTGCATTGTTTACAAGCGAGAAAATGGCAGGGGCGACCCCGTTCTTCGGAAACGAGTCAAATGGCAAATGTGTCCAAATGTTTTCCCGGCACTAATACACACAGTTGCCACAATTTACAGTGTAGCCTAAAGAAATCATGATAGGCCTACTACTTGCCTAACCCCCACCCCTCAAAACTCTTTTTATAAACACTACGGCATGAACGGCTCTGCTCACCCAGACCCGAGGGCCCGGGCTACTCCAGACCAACCGAAGCATTTAGGCGCATGGGTATCGCTACGTCTGGGAGGGATTCTGACTTAGAGGCGTTCAGTCATAATCCCGCAGATGGTAGCTTTATGGTAGCTTTGGGACACTCAGTTTTTGGAAAATAAAAAACTAACCTGTCTCAAATAAGACCCTCATCGTTTGGGACACAGTTTTTGGAAAATAAAAAAATAAACTAACCTGGCTGTCTCAAATAAGACCCTCATAATTTGGGACACTAAACTGCACGTATACCTTGTTAAACTAGAGTAATGTCCACATTATTCAGTGTGGGTGGTGTTCATATGAGCAGCATCACATTTTCAGTTATTATTGTTGGTACATGAATCTGGTATTTAATGTATTACAGTGGTACTACTTAGCTTGTTGTTTTATTTGCATAGTTTTAACATTATTGTGTTGATTTTATATTTGCACTACACTTTTACAGATTGGCACAACATATAATGGTTACAATGTTTTCAACTTTTACAAGTTTTAATCTTCTTTTGTCTTTCCTGTGGTGAAAATGTGTTGTTTCAATGTGATGTAAAGTTTGTATGGCTGTTCTCAGTCTCTACTAACTGCTACAAAAATGTGAAATGCTCATCATAAGCTATCACTTTTTAACCTCGTTGCTTGTTACCTCCTTTTATGTGAAGATGAACTTTTCACTTTAACATGTTATGATAAATGGTTATGGCTGTCTATTTTAACTGCGACAAAAACCTTAAAATAAAATGTTTACCTACTTCAGTGTGAAAGTGAGGCTTGTGATATGTGGTCTGACTGGTGATGTTTGGGTTTCAATACTGCCCCGGTTGATTTTAATTTGTTAATGGCCAGTGTCAATAACTGATCTGTTTCAATAAAAGTTTTCTTCCATAATGCTTGTCAAATGCACATGCAACTGCAATGACTAACAAGAGCAGCCCAAATCTCGCAAAGTAAAACCAAAGTCCAGCATCAACATCTTCTAGGTCTAGATTCAGGTGATGAAAATCCAATCAGCGCAGTATTATTTTAAGTTGTATGCATGGATACAGTCACACATACAAAGAGATGGATTCATGGGCCTGATTATAGTACACTCAAAACATCAAATCTTTTAGAAATGTGCTTCACTAATACAACTATGCCAATCAAGTGCTAAACAATATAATGTAATTTGAAAAGGTAAAACTAGTATTATGTTCAAATATGTGCAGTGCATGCTGAAGAATGTGTGTCCCATCATTCCTGTTACTCTGGTCATTCATGTTACTGTGACGTCAGGCCTATTACTGTGATTCATTTGATAAAAAATGTAAAAATTACCTTCCAAGTTTTACCATTGTAATGTAAGCGATCTGTTTATTCTAGATGATCCAGGTCTACACTAGTGGCTTATCACCAGTGTTGGGAAGGATACTTTCAAAACGTATTCCGTTACAGAATACATGCCCAAAAATGTAATTTGTAACGTTTTCCGAATACTTGGATTACTTCCACATTGAATTGCATTTTATAAGTGAAGTAATGCGGCCATCACATACAACTTACTAAACAGGCCTATTCTGGTGTGTTCTTCTGTTCCAACTGGCTGAATGTGTACCTAAACAAGCAGATAGATTTTAGGATTTGTAGTCCCGAACTGCATACTACAAAAATCTAACCGCAGTCTAAGCTACCACGAGCTAATTTTAGCTAACGTTAGCTAGCATGTCAAACGGGGCTAGTCAGTCTTTCAACGGCTCTGGAACTAGTAAATCAGCACGTAGGAGAATGTAAAGTCGCACGTCAACTATAAAATAGCAAGGTGACCAGTAAAACTACAGCAGACGACTACCCCTGGCTAATTAAATAAAAAACTTACTTTAAGATGCTTCTTTAGGTTGGAGGTGGAGTATTTTGGACACTGAAAGGAGGTTGGTTGCTGGCAAGCAGAGGTTGCACTGCACAGTTATATTTCATTCTCCCTTCTCTTTCTTTAATGTGATATGCTGTTTGAATTTCCAAGATAGAAACGCATTCCTGCCCTGGCTCTGTTGTGCCGGTTCCGGCTCCATCTCTACCTTTATCAGTGATCATGCAAATAGCTCATTTTTTCGTTTTCATGTTGGGGCTTCTGGGAAATGCATGGAGTGAATAAACTCGTGAAACAGAGAAGTATCGTCATGTAATCCATTGATTTCAACAATGTAACTGTATTCTAAATACCAACTATTTAAATTGTAACTGTAATGGAATACAGTTACTCATAATTTGTATTCTGAATACATAACGCCGGTACATGTATTCCATTACTCCCCAACACTGTTTATCACTTGATTGTAGGCACCTGACCTGTTCAGCCATTGCTTCAAATTGAGAATGCATCTTTAGAACACACATTCACAAAGGCCTGGCGCCTGAAAACATTTCCAGCTTTGTGCAGCCCCTCGCCTTCATCTGTAACATTAATATTCCCCTTCATGTTAACTTTGAAAGAAAGTGGTTTAGAAGTCATGGTTAGACTTTGTAATTTGTATTCTGACTAAATGGCAACTGAGCAATCACCAACTGCAGGCCTCTGAAAATGAATTCACGGCTGGGTTTTTGAGAGTGGACACATGGCGCCAGGGCCTCTAATACATGACGTATTTACTACCTGTCTAATTATCCATGTCTCTTGAGATACAATGTTTTGGGCTTGATGAAAATGAATGACAAAGATAGCATTTGTAATTTAGAATGGCACTCATTTTTAGAGCATAAAACAGTGTTGAAGATAGGGCTGCTCGATTATGGAAAAAATTATGATCACGACTATTTTGGTCAATATTGAAAACACGATTATTTAACACGATTACTTATTGACTTTTGGAAAGATGTTGCAATTTTGTAACATAAAAAACAGTAAAAAAAAAAAGTTAAACAAATCAAAAGTGAAAACACCTTGAACTGTGAACTTTCTCTTAATACCTTTCCCATTTGAATTTTTATTTTTTTTATTCAGAACACAAGACAAAATAGGAGTTTACTTGCAAAACATAATGTGCAAAATAATCATTTTTCTCGATTATTCTGTATTTGTAATCATTAGGACCCGAAATCCTAATCCCGATTAATATTTCGATAAATTGCACAGCCCTAGTGGAAGATTATATATTTGCCCTCCAAACCTGCTGGATCTCTCATGTAAGATGTCCTGTTCTCCAGTGTAAAGCTGTTTTTAATAGTAGTCAGCTTGTGCCCACATCTCAGCATGAAGGTAGTGAGTAAATTATTCCCATGGCTGATATGAAAGATGGCCAAACACACAGTACTATGACCCAGTTTGTAACCAAACATTATTTTATTCCTTTAATACCACTCCACAGGGCCTTTGACCTCTCAAAGAACAATGGAGCAATCCGATGGGGGTCACATTCAGTCTGTGATGAGGAAATGTGGAATTATTGATCCCCGACTTCACTGCTTCAATCACTGTCTGTGGGGAGCAAACTGCTGCCGCTCTGCCCACTCATCACCGGGTCCCCCCCCCTACAAGAAACACACTTACTCCTCTGTGTTTTCAGAAAAGACAATCTGTGCACTGTCAGACAAGGCGAGGAGTGTAGTGACCTTTCAATCATTCCTCCAGGGATGGAGAGGGGCGGAGCATCCCCCTGACAAAAGATTGGAAAAACGTCTGCCCGGGATTTTGTTGCTAGGCAGCAAGACCCCTGCAATGACAGTGTGTCAACAATGAGAGGAGAATGAGAAATAGATTACGCCTGGTCGCCGGAGATGACAGGGCGTTGGATTCATGAGTGAGAGCTCCTCGCCGGGCCCGGCTCGACTCTCCGAATGTTATGAGCAGCGTTTACAGACGTGCTCTTTCTGTGAGTCACGCCGGTAATTGTCATATCCCCTCAATGGCAAACAACCTTAAAATCACTTTAGTGTGACTCACGTCAAGTGGTGGCCATGTGAAAATACAATCAAAGACAACTGTGTATTGGCTGAAGAGTTGGAGGGCCTCAATTGTACATTCTGGATGGACAAGGAAACATTAATTAGTGGTGTATGGTGTGGCTTGAATTTAAAGGTTTGGACAGTAATGTGTCAAATCTTAAGAGAATTTATCTCAGGACACTTTACAGATAGAGTAGGTCAAGACCACAACTAAGTCACAACAGGGCTCCTTTTGAAAATGTCCATAATGACCGAAAAGACGAGTTTAATCTATTGTTACATATACTGTATGATATGTTATGGCAACGTTTTATAATGCTAGCAGTTTTTTAGTGCTTGCAAATTTTAGCCGCAGCACTGGCTGGTAAAAGATTGGCGTATCAATTTTTATTTTGATAAATATGTCTAGGCTTCCTGACTCACCTAGTAGAAACAGATATCTTTCACTTACATACACACATATCAAATCCATGAAATGTGTTTTCCCATAAGGAATTCTAAACTGTAAAAATAGTATTCAGTGACATCCAGTTGTTTAGAAAGACAAGTGAACCAGGTACATGCTTTGTATAGTCCCACAACACATACAGCTAATCACTTTTAACAGACTTGTACAGTTCATTGCTGAGGTAAAAAGATACACAGCAGAGGCTAATTATGCAATATGAAATAATGTACCTCCCTTGTTCAAAGGAATAGTTTGACATGTTCCTAAAATGTCAAACTACTCCTTTAACATTGCATTATTTATGCATAAGCAAACATGGTATAATTGGTAGATAGGTCATGTTATTGGGCCTCGTGTTTGCAGTGCTTGTATGAAGGTCAGCAATTAAATACAAATATTTAAATAAATACTACACACAGGCCTACGCTTACTACACAAAATTAATGTGATATATTAATTTGCTGACATTAAAATGTCAAACAGCACCTTTTGAGAGAAAAAAAACACTTCACGCACTAGTTGAAATCTGAGGTTTTGTTTTGGCAGAGCCATCCGTCTGAGATGAGAGACAAAGCACAGAAAAATGAGCTGTACTGATGGTCTAAATGGAAGTTTGATCATTTCTTAATAGTTCATTGCTTCTTTTAGAGCCCATTACCCTTGAGAGAATTGCCATGGCGGTGAGAGACTCATCTGCAGAGCAGGCGTTGTTCACATTGACGGAGAGAGCGCAACGGTAAAAAAAATAACAAAATAAATCCTGTCTGTGGAATGCTGAAGGATTTCTAGTCTGCACAGAATTTTCTGTGTGAACCATTACGGCTAGAAACTATGACTTTGACATTTTTTTAAGAATGTTTTGGCTTTCTTTCCTTTTGTTGTGTGTCTCAGCTTCCAAACAGCCAAGCTGCAGTAGGCACGGAAATATGGCTGGCTGGAAAAACGATGTAACTGGCATTCAAACATAAGCTGAGTCGCACGTAGGTTGCAGACCTTGGGATCTGACATATCCACGCGGTCCAGGAACTTAAATTAGACTGTGTGTCATTCATACAGAGTGATATGTAAATTGAACTAATCAGAATTCAGATATGTTCAGCCATAGATAGACTCTGTAGGTAGAGGTTAATACATGGTAGGGATGCACCGAATCCAGGATTCGGCCGAATATTGGGATTTTTGACGGGGTAGAATTTTCTTTTGACGGGGTAGAATTTTTTTTCCACCGAACGAACTCTACGCTTGCACTACGTGCGCTACGCTGGTCGACGTAATGACAACGCCGTTGATTATGGGAAGGTGTTTACGTACGTGGACCGTTCAATGCAGTAGGCTGTGAGAAAGTGAAAATGGAACCCGTGAGCAGAGCAAGTGTTTGGCAGTACTTTCAGTCAAAAGAAGGCCATTCAAGTCCAGCTACATGTTCAATTTACAATGCCGATTTGTCTCGTGGTGGCAAGGACCCTAAAAAATGAAAAATACACTGCTGTGTGGACATTGTTTACTTCATTAATGTGTTTACTGTGTTAATGTGTCGGTATTCGGTTTCGGATTCGGCAGCATCTTAACCAGTGGATTCGGAATTCGGCCGAACCACTAAAATCTGAATTTGGTGCATCCATAATACATGGTGAAGAGGAGTAGTAGAATCGATAGGCAGGATGCAAGTAATCACACTCACACCTGTTTGTGATGATGGTGGGGGTGAAACCGTGTAAGATGAATGTGGAGGGGGGTTGCACCAGAGAGATGGACGCGTGTGGAGAGACACTCTCCCCACAAGTGGCCCACTGTTCCCCGGTAGCAGCACCTGCCTCGCCGCCTCCCTCCTCTTCATTACCCGGCAACAGAACTCCTCTTAAAGCCATTGCATGGTGAATTCAAAGGGAGGGGGGATGGTGGGGTGTGTGTGTGTGTGTGTGTGTGTGTGCATACAAGCCCTACAAGCATAGTAGTGTGCGTGTGTTACATCACAAAGGAGGTCTTTTACTGTCCACACACACAAATTCTGACCCATTTTAAAGCAAGAACCCTATGAAAGGGTCTTAAATATTCACCTGATGGCTACATACGTGAAATTGTGCTGAAGGTAACAGGCTTAAAGTCAGCATCCAGACCAGGTTATGATACGTGTAAAATATGAGAAGCAGCATTCTTGCATTGCAGTGTTTGTTAGTCTTAGTATTATAGGAATATGATAAGGAATGTATGAAAGTTTGCTTAGCTTGTTCATGTTTTTAAACCACGTTTTTCCTTTTATTAAGTAACTTCCCTAAATACAATAAAGGGCCAATCCGTTCTCACTCCGAACTCGTAAAATATGGACGTTTGGACAGTGGCTGTCAGTGGCTGTCAGCGTCTGAAGCGACGAAAAAAAGCGCCCTTCAACGTACCGGGGAGAGCAGCATACACAGGGTTTAGCGAGTACTATGTAAGGGGGAAATTCTGCGTAGGGAGGTTGGTTGGGGTGGTGGATGGGTCAAACACAGGACTTTCACCCAGGAGACCGGGGTTCATGTCCCGCGTGTGTCTTTAACCGTTCCGTTATTGCCACGTCACAGAAGCGTAAGCCCACCCACGACCTTTTCCTAAACTCAACCGTCCGGTTCCTGCGAGTCACGGAAACGTAAGCCCACCCACAAGCTTTTCCTTAACCTAACTGCGTCAAAAGGGACGCCAATAGTCCCGACCAAGCGTGTTTAGTTAAAGTGCGTTATATGACGCTAAAGGAGGCTTTTAGCATCAATAACAACGACAAAGGCACCTGACCTAGCGTCCGTATTTTACGAGATGGGAGTGAGAATGTGTTGAAAGGGCAGGTCAGAGCTGCTAACGTTACCCTACATTTTCTCTTTACTAAATGTGCATTTCCACAAACTAATGTAATATAATGCATTAGTTAACTTGTATAAACTATAATCATATTTAACTATGTTTTTACTATGGCTGCAGCATTGGTTAAGTGCCCAAGACAAATTTCCCACGATGTGGGACAATAAAGTTAATCTTGAATCTTGAATCTATGTGTTGCTTGGCTTTGGAATCAACGCATGGTTACTACTGAAAGGCAGAAAGCTAGTTAGCTTGGTAGGCTAACAATTGCAGCTGACATAGCAGATTTATATATATTCCTTACATGTTTCTTATCTTTTTGGTTTTGAAAAGGCAAGAAAAAAGACACTCCCCTCCAAATACTTTAAATGAGTAGGCATATTTCTCTCATACAGCCCCATACACAAATCAACCTTTAGAGAAATCTAAAGTTTGACAGTCCTTGCTGTGCCTAGTTACAGTTGCTAAGGCTATGATTGGACATTCACTCTTCGGGGGAGATGTATAGCGAACAGTCAATTACAGTATTACTAACCTTCCTCTAACACCCTGAAAATGGGCTGACAAAAGCAGTCTGCAAACATTTTTAGAAACAAAATACCGGTAAGTTGTGGTAAACCTAACTCAGCATTTATCCCAACTACTTCAAGCTCCGCAATTGTCTTGAAAATACAGCTCTGCAAACCACTATAGTCTGCTGATTGGTCTGGCATTCAGCTGCCAGCCTCTATCGATTCTCAACAGACCTTGCCGGATTTTAAGCTAGAAACACTTGAATGACACACTTCTTTATGTGCCTCAGTTGAAATCAGTGGGAGTAATCCTTAGATTTGTTATTGACTTACCAATTGTGCCTCGAAAATCAATGCAAAGAGGCATTTTTGAAAAACAAAGAGCGAATCCTGCCAGTCAATGGTCAATCAATGACAAGCTGAGTCTCCACATGGTGCCTGTTGAAGATAATTATACCAGAGATAATTGGCTTGTTGATTCGGATGCATGAATGCAGCTCCAAGAATACATGACTAGTAACATTCTCTGTATTTTAATCTAAACTGCAGTTTAAAATGTGTCTGTTGCGCAGTGTGGCTGTGATTCTGAGAGATATGGGCATTAATGTGTGTGTGTGTGTGTGTGTGTGTGTGTGTTCAGGCCAGACTACATTGGCTGTAGCATTTCAGCATGAACAGTGGCACAACAAAGCACAACAAGGAAACAAGGCAAGGTTAAAAAAGGACCTTTTTCACAACAGACATTTTGACGTGAAAAGCACAGGTGGAACTGATAACATACACTAACAGTGCTGATCCATTTCTCCGTGCGACGCTTCTGTCGCGCCGCGCACCACTTAAAGTCGCTTTGACGTCATCCATAGGAATTAACGCACCCGCAAAGCATCCTGGGAAGGCGGCGCTGCATTTGAAAAAATGCTGCGTGTCAAGAAGCTTGCCGATGCCCATCTTTATGCAAATGAATCCGTTGAACGCGACGCGACTATCCAGTAGAAGTAGACGAAAATCTTTCAAACTAACCTTTGTCGATCTGAAATGAAGACAGATTCATCAACTGCTTGGCCTATTTCTCGATTAAAATGTTTTCAGAAACACGTTTCGGTGAACTATTTTAGTACAATATGAGATCGTATTCTGTCAATTCTCGAGCAGCCAGACCCACGTGACAAGTTCGTCCAACATGGATGTATTACGTCGCGACACCATGCTTCAGTCGTGTCGCACTGTAAGCGTCCCACTATGCCGTAAAAAACTGGCAAAAACTAAATGGGAAGCATCATTTATTATTGTTAATAATTACACCTGTGCATTTCCTGCCATGACATGTCAAAATGTCTGCTGCTGAAAAATATATGATAGATTTTGCTTTTGGATTGACAGCAAAACATTGTTCTAAACATTCTATAACCGCAAAATTTAAATGGTGTGAATCTATATTTGTAGGGACCGAAACTTCTCTTTGCTCACTTGCGCCCACATCGTTTGGCACTGGAGCCTAAACAACATGCATGTTCCATAGCCTGCAACCATGACAGCACCCACTCAGTTTATTTTAGGCTTTTACTGGGAATAGCAACCACTGGCAGTTTTCTTTATCCACTTTACATACACTGATAAATAATGACATAATCGTAATAGTGAGTCTTAAAATCTGACTAATGGGAAAGCAAGTGAAAAAAAGTGTTATGAATTATTATGCTTTATTTTAGGGTGTTAGAATTAACTCATGCCACTCAAAATGATGTGCTTAACACGAAATTAAAATTGAGATTTGTATTGTTAAAGATTGTTGCTAAGATAATCACACAATGGTTATCATACTGCTATATTTTGCTGGTTATTATTCAGTGAAGTAAGGTGGCTGATATTGGTAGAATATATCAAATATCATAAGCAACTTTGGTACTTTTCTAGAGGAAATTTGGTTGGCAGTCAGGTTTTAAACATATAGATCGCAGGGATGCAATGATGAAAGGAACAACAATTCATAAAAACATATAAAATATAGAAATATTAAGAATAACTGTTCTCTTTAATACTGTATGCATATACATTACTGCACTGATTCTCACCAGACAGCAGTGTAACTAAACACTGACTTCTGAAACATGTTTTTTGGGATTGCCTAAAGTGGGCTTATGCACGCTTACGTGTGTCTCAATACAAACGGATGAAGCGCATGCCTCGCAAACACACATACATTCACACACACGCCTCCTCAGTTAATGGGAAGGAGGACAGCCAGCTGGTGTAGCACACAAACACACACACACACACACACACACACACACACACACACACACACACATACACACCTAATCCCCCCTTCGATTTGTCACCCCTCCAAATCCTATTCATCCAACTTCCTATTCAGTGCTGTAGAGCCTCTCCAGTGGAGTCTCCATCAGTCCCTCATCTTTGTTCTACGTCTCAATAGTTTTAGCCTCACAGTCAGGGTGACATGCAATACAGCTCTACGCATTTCCTGCACTGCAAAAAAAACCATATATTGTTTTCCTTAAATGGTTTTTAAAATTACATTTCAACCTATTATTTAAGTACTGTATCCTGTTGCTGATGAAGTCCTGTAAAATAGCTAGAAGTATTAGTAGAAAGAGTTTTTTTCCTTCTTTTCGAAGAAATTGTGTTGACATCACTACCAGGAGTAGGTGATAAGATGAATGCCGCTCTCATATTGATCCATTCAATTTAAAGCTTGTGTGTGTGTGTGTGTGTGTGTGTGTGTGTGTATGTTCAGGCCAGACTACATTGGCTGTAGCATTTCAGCATGAACAGTGGTACATTAAAGCACAACAAGGAAACAATGCAAGGTTAAAAAAGGACCTTTTAGAGAGACAGTCTCTCTAATTACAGTACTCTAACGAATGACAAATGAAGACAGCATACCTGTATACTAAACTATTCTACCATGTAAGAGTATGGGTTCCAATGACCAGAAGTTTAATTCTGATGCAGTGTTAAATGGGTATGGGCATCTATCTCTACTTCTGTTTTGTAATATATACAATCTGAAGTAGTTACTGTATCACATAGGGATACACCCAAAACGGCCCAGTTAGAGAGTAAATGCCGTAAACATATTCCTTTTAAATCTTTACAATCATTCCCTGAAAGAACCAAACAGGCCTACCTTGTTGCACAATTTTCTTCAAAACTTGCCATTTTGAGCGTGTAGCTTGCTAACTCGAAGCTTGTTTGTTTGTTTCCCCAAAGGAACGGAGTTAGACAACGGCAACACAGAGAGCAGAAGGTGAGGGACAGGCCGGATGTCAGGCTAATTATCCTGGAAATGTACGTCCTACATTGATCTAGGCTAATGCTAAGGTTACACTATTTGGCCAAAACCTATGTAGGCCCCTGCCCTCATACTTATGTGTGTATGCAACACACGTGTTATGTCTTTTCAGAGAAAAGGTTTGGGCTCTGGACAAAATACAAGTGGAATTGAATTTTTTAATTCATTCATGGTGATTGCATTTGTAGTTTTGTAAGATCACAAGGCTAACTAACTGGCTTACGTAGACTGATATAGGCTAGGTTGCTTTTTTTCAACAGCAACTTTGCATAATACCTCCTGTACCTTAAAGGTACCCTGTGGAGTTGTTTCTCACTAGTAGTCACTGTGGTTTGTTTGTATTATGCAGGTAACATGGATGCATTTCCATGCTATTTTGCTGATCCACATTTAGCAGGATGTGCCAACAAAGTCAAAGGAAGATGAACGCTGCACGCTAGCATGTATGTAAACAATGCATCATTTGAAATCTGTCTTTGTTAATGTATCATTGTGTTTGTCTGGCCTCAAGGATACACACAATGTATTTTGGTGACTGAATGTAAACATAACTTTTTTTACAAGAAAACTCCAGAGGGCACCTTTAACCCTTGCGTTTTTAATAGGCCTCAGAATAACATAGCTCCACCTTCTGAAGTTTTAATCAGCCAATGGGATTAATTTTGCAGAGACTGCAGCTCTGCCTCTTATAAATGGTAAACTCCAATCTGTTCCGATCTGAAGACGGTCTTCACAAACTACTTAACACTAATCTTGGGCCACCTTATGCCCACTGCACTAAGACAGTCTCGGCCTAAAGTCTAATCGTATGCTGCTGTCACAAACTGAGCGCAGGACTGACCAATGGCAGGACTGCAAAGAGATTGAGAATGAACTCCAGTGACCTGTTAATATCCACACACACACACACACACACACACACACACACACACACACACACACACACACACACTGAGCAGTCATGTCCTTTGTGAGCTAATATATAACAAGCAATCAAACTTGCAACTTGAATATAGCAATTTAAACAAATATAAGTTTGGAATAGAACAGATTTGAATCCATCCATTAATGTGTTCCAGGTTTAGATACAAATCCAAATTGATGACAACTCTATGGTTCGGATATATCATACATCATCATCCCTTGGTGTTCATTTCCATTCACCATGTATCCGCCTGTGATATCACAGAGATGTGTCTCCACCACGTGGATAAAGTTGGCATTACACTCTAAATGTAAAAAGACAGTATATGTCCTATACATTTTCATATCACACACTTTTTATTTTGTAAAATGAGCTGTTTTAAAAGCCTTTAAATAAAAACCAACAGACACAATCTGCTGTACTACACAAAAGCAACAGCAAAAGTAGTAAACTTGCCTACAACATCAATTTCAAATCAAATAAAATGATGGCATAACTTATAAATCTGATAATCGAAAGAAATTATCTTTGAAAATGTAACTTGCAAGGGTTGTGTTCAGAGGACAGGACAAAAACAGTACCATGTGTGATAACCTGATTGTATCAATAGTGCTTCCGTGACTAGATTAGATTACATTAGATTCAACTTTATTGTCATTGTGCAGTGTAGAAGTACAAAGACAGCGAAATGCAGTACTATGAAAAGTTAGCAAACGTTAGCCACCATAAGCTACTGGTCATACCAGACCAAGTAAGCCTGTAGGGCCAAAATCCCTGAGTCTATTTAAAAGAGCCATGTTGCATTTTATTTCTTATGTATTGACATTTTTATCCTTCCATAGAAATTGCTGTTTAACTGCCAGTTTGTCAGATCTATGACCAAGCAAATATCTGCAGCATTAAGTACTCTAAGTGTTTTTAATACAACATTCTCAATAACTGTTCAACTAATTTCTTTTTCTTAATTTGTTAAGCTACTGTTGGGCTAACTTTGATGTATTTTACAATTTTTACTTTTACTTTGTGTACAAAGTTTCATTCTAATAGACCTTTTTTCACGGCAGACATGTTGACATGTCATAGTAGGAAAAGCACAGGTGTATTCAAAACCATTAATGATGGCTGCATTCCACTTAGGAGAGGTCCTGGTGTTGTGCATGCTGACTCACTGAAATAGCGCACTGGGACACTTGATGGAATTGAGCCATCGTAAAGGTTATCAATGTCAGCTGGGCTTTTCCTACTATGACAAGTCAAAATGTCTGCTGTGAAAAAGGTCCATTTGACAGCTAAGCCTATACTTTTGTAAATCCAGTGTTTAACCCACTTGTTCATTTTGGTCTAACTTCTGTATAAGGCAGGGCTATTCAACTTACATTGCAATAGGTCCAGTAAGTCACCCCTTCGCCCCTGCAGAGGTCCCAACAATTCAATACCTACAAATGCCTGCAATGTTCTTAGTTTTACAGTAACATGTTTTTGGGATGACCTTAACAAAAGGATAGAACACTGCTCTCTTCTGTCTTTCAGGTTGCTTTGTTAACCCTCCTGTTGTCCTTGGGTCAAGTTTGACCTTTTTAAAAATGTCTATCAGAAATATGGGTTTCTTTTTAACCAAATTACCAAAAAAAAGGATGGATTCCATACAACACTCTTTGCAAATTACAATTGATCGCTTTCATTGAATTTCGGGTGAACATTTAAATGGTTTCAAATGAGTATCCTGACTAAACTCATCCACTCAACATACGTTCCTCTGATCTTAACTATTAGTAAAAATAATTCATAATTTCTGCTTTTTTAACTCAAATATTAGGTATAATTCTATATAAATGAGGTTTATTGACCATGAATTCCAAAAAGTAGTGTAAAACTAGTGGGAGTAAGTTGGTGTTAGTGAAAACTAAAAGAAACGCCGGAAAAAATGATGAAAATGTCAAATGTCGAAAAAGCTTTTTGGTAAAATGCTAAATCGTTAATAAACTCAAACAAGCTGATGAAATGAAAAACAAAGTGCCATAAACTATTTCTAAATTTTCTTTCTTGTTCCCCTGGTATAAGGTATCTGTGTGCACTTACACGCTCAGTCAGGTGAGTTGAGTCAATCTTTATTATCCCCGAGGAGCAAATTGTTGGACAGCCATCAGTAATACAGTCATCACACCAATCAGCAAACAAACAATTTGCACAAATTACATAATGTCATTCAACAGATCAATAGCAACAGGGACTAACGAGTCTATATCTTTTGGCCCTGCATCTTGGCAGATTATATGTGTGACCAAATGGAAGTGACCTGTACACACTGAACAAAGGGCGACTTAGCCATGAGTGATTCTTTATGACTCTGACTCTGTACACTCGGGAGAGGCAATTTAGATGTCCCTGCACATTCTAACAACACCTTCTAACCTCTTCCTGTTTTTCAAGGTACATGACCTAAAGCAACAAAACAAAAGAAAGGGCAGGAGAAGGTGTGTTTGCAGCCAGTAGAGGGGGACTGTGTCTCACATTTAGAAACCTGAACAACTTGTTCAATGGATTTTTTTTTTTTTTGTATTTCCCACCACTGTTCTCAAAAGTGCATTAAAATATGCATGTCTGTATATTTTAAACGAAACTAAACTTGAGGATAACTTCCTTCCTGGCATACACGTAAAAAAGGCAAGTGCACATACAGGTTTTCTATTGTAAACCCAAACATCTGCAACAGGACAGATGTTTCCCTTTCCCTCATCTCTCGCTCCCCTCCCCAATCCTAGTCTGTCCACGAGCGGCTAATCATCTTCCTCATATTACTTCTTTCCACTTTGCTCACAAAAAAAACAAACTTGTCTTCTCTGTCGCACTTTCCCTCTTTTTCCTCCTCTATTGCCATGTTTCTGTCATATTCCTTTTTTTAACATCCACTCTTGAACTCTTCTGATCCCTCCTTTTCCCCCTTTCTTTCTCTCCGCTGCTCTGACTCATCACCCTCATTTCCTCTCCCCCTACTCTCGGACCCATCCTCTTCTCTCATCACTCCCTCCCCTCCTCCCTTTTTCATCAGATAGTGAATGTGACTCATCGACACAAGTGCTCTCCATCAACCTCTCTGTTCCTCCAGACCCCCCCTCCCCCATACCCCCCCCTTTCCTCCTTTTATCCATTTCTGTTTTCATTATGCCTCTTTCAAATGCTACTGATGCTTTTCTTTTCTCCTCATCTTCCCTTCATTCTGTCCAGCCTGTGACTCATCCTCAAGTCTCCTGTTATTTCCCCTCATAGTGCAGCGGTGTTAGGCTCAGGACGTGGGAATACTGTGCAGATCACCCAGATGACTCATGTCAGAAAATCACAACGTGTACAGATGGTTTAGGATTAATGTCCGACTATAAAGTGAGGACACTGTAAAATGGTTAATGCATTATGGGTAACAGTTGAAAACATAAGCCATTGCAGATTGTACATCACTGCAAGCTGGTGCATAATGTTTCCATACTGAACACATCCCAGGCTGTTTAATGAGAGAATTCACACCTCCAATCCAAACTAAATATAGGCCTATACATAAATATCCTACAAGATAAAACTCCAGTGTGAATTCTTGGATCAACTTGTTCTTTTCATCAGAACCCACATGGCCTGCAAGACTAATCTAAAAATGCTGATTCTGGTAAGAAATTAAGTCAAGTAAATGTCCTTGAAGACAGAACTTTGAAAATATTATTTTAGGAGCATTTTGTTCTAGAATGTGGCTCCCTCTGGTGGTACCAACATGACACTACCCCCATCTGATCGACAGTATGCTGAGGCTGTAAGGTTGTGACGGTGAATGTAGTGCATTATATGTCCTCCAGCTGAGCAAAATAAAGCATTTGGACAATAGATTTTGGTGCAGTGTATAAATTCTAACATGAATTATAATACGGTGATTTAATGCCAACATATACAATGTTGTTCTAACAGGTTCTGACAGTATGTTAAGCAGTTGTATGTTCACATATTACAATTATCCTATGTATAACAACATTTGCAGACACATAATACACACAAAACATGCAAGTTACAGGTGTTTGAGTGGCACTCTCAAGTTGAGCCTCTCAGGCAGCACTACACTTATAAGCTCTTATAGAAGAAAATGCAAATAGCTGCGTTAACTGTGATCATTTTTTCCTCTGGAGAATATATTGTATATCATTATGGGAGAAATTGATGTGTCAAAATCCAATGTTTATCTTGACGACAATTTTAAATCATCACTTTATGTCATAGTTTATTCTCTTCTATGTGACTTCTTGTACTTCAACCTCTTATCCGATACGTTTTCTGCTTGCAGTTCTCTTTCCTACCCGCTCCATTTGGAAGTGTTTTTAGCAGACTGTGTTGTCTGCGGACAGTCAGTCTATTCAGTTTAAGTGTTCACAGAGCATTGAATGCCACCCAGGAATATGGAGACCCACCTCCCTCTCTGCCAGCAAACTCTTTGTCTGGTTTCATTTAATTTGCCAGCTTGAATTGAGCATTTTCACTGCTGTGACAAAGAGAAGGCACTTGTCCATAATCGCACATAAGAGTGAGATAATGTGCGGTTTTCCAGCTTTGTTATTTCCCTTAATGTCCAAGGAGAAATGTGAAATGTTATGCAATAACGAACCCACATTATTTTCGTATAAATAAAAGTAGGTTTGCCATTTCTGCACCAGAGATTTGACAGAATAAAAATCTCACACCCACACCCAGTTCCTGAAAGCTCTTGAATTTGCTGTTGTAAACACTCAATGTTGGATAGGTATTTTTACCAGGGAAAAAAAATCTTCTGGTGCACAGGAAGTGTCATACTTTACATTTCAAACAGCACCCACGGCGGCCTCGTGAAGAACTGTGTGAACAGCATGAACAGACACAGCAAAACGGGCAAAGAAAATAACTGCTGCTCTTCCACAGGGAAATCAAATTAAGAAAAACTAAAATCTAAGGAAGAAAGGTTTTGAATGGCAGATTTGAATATTAAGCCAATCAGAATGTCTCTGATCTGCACCATGCAGCATGGCCAGCTGTTCCACCCAACATGAGTTTTTGCTCCCAGCTTGTTCCTCTGGCGGGAGGCTCTTATCACGCGGCTTGGCGAGCTGCTGGTGCTCACTCTGTGGCAGCTCACAGTTTCCACAAATACATGATCCAGCCGAGTCACGGAGAGCGCCGACAGTATTGTGTCAGCCTGTTGTGAGGTCCTCACTTTGACTGCTGGTAGCGATGGAGGTCTCATGAGTGTGACAGTCGATTTCGAGCATGTCTCTGTTCACTGTTATTTATGAGGGGCTATCTGGGACATTATTCACAAGACTTACCTCACACACATGCAAGTGAAATGTTCTCACACACTCTACTGAAATGCTTTCATACACACTAGTGAAAAACGCTCTCATATGCACAACTGAAACGGGATTTCACTTTGAATAGTGTATATGAGAGCGTTTCAGTATTGCGTGTGAGAGTGTTTCAGTAGTGTTTATGAGAGTGTTTCAGTTGTGTGTGTGAGGTTTCAGTATAGTATGTGAGAGTATAATTTTTCAGTAGTGTATGAAAGCACACAGAGTGTGTGAGAGCATATCATTTGTATGTGTGTGAGGTAATTGTGAATAATGTCCCAGTTGGCCCCTCAAAGTTATTCCGTAATACATTTGCATCTTGTAGTTCTCACCCAGCATATTTCTAAACAGATGATCGTCATGCTTGGCGGGCTTTAGCTGGAAGTTGATGTCCCTTGCGTAGCTACTAAAACATGTGCAAAACGTTGGCTCAGAATGACATAAGTCTTTAATTAATTTAATTAATAGGTGGATTTGTGTGGACTCGGCTTTAATTAAAAAAAAAAAACATTTTCTTGTCCTGCAGCTTTTCAGTTTCTTTGTGTTTTAGCCACACAAGCAGCCTGGTTATTGCAATGTTGATTTTTCAGTAGGGCCTCCAATTGGGTCCAGACTGAAATATACCAACAACTATGGGATGGATTACCTTGACATTTTGTACAGACATTCATGGTCCCCAGAGGATGAATCCTAATGACTTTGGAGCTCCTCTGACATTTTCCCTAGTTCCACCAGCCCCCATGACATATTTAGTTTTTCAGTTAGATGTCTCAACAGCTATTGAATGAATTGTCATGAAATTTGGTACATATATCATCATGGTGCGGAGATGATGCAGACTAATGTCTTTTGTTAATCCCTTGACCTTTCCTGTGTCTCCACTAGCTAGTCAAATGTGTCCTCATCCTGTGAAATATTGCAACATCTACTGGATGAATTGGCAGGAAAATTTGTGCAGATATTAATGGTCCGGAGATGATGTATCCTTATAACTTTGGCGATCCCCTGACTTTTCCTCTCACATCACCATGAGATGAAAGACATGGCCATGGACAAAACAAGTTGCAGCCATTCCTACATTTCCGTGTGATTGTGGATTTGATATCCTGTGTTTCTTTGCGATTAAAATATTAAAAGCTTTCCCAAGACCTTTTCCGGTCTTTATATCTTTGAAAAATACCCTTTATCTCCTGTACATGAGGTTTCTCTTTTATGGAAGTCTCTGCCAGTACGTGAAACTAACAAACAAACAAAATGTTCCCATGAAGTTTCAGATGAGAAAATCTTTCATCTTTAATTGACTTTAAAAAAAATCTCAGAACAGGGATAAATTGTTTTGATTGTGTGTTGGTTGGTCATCCTGAAAACTCATTATTTTTTTTCTCTGTGGACCAGGATTGAAAATAATAATATTTTTAGTTTTACATGGGCAGACCCCCAAAATGTTGCTTCACTTCTCACCCGGTCAGGGGATAAACACCAACTCAACTGGGTGGGGAGGATAAAACTAAACACGCAAGACAGCATGTATATTCTCTAACAGACAATCAATGCTGTGGCCAAAACTTCGTAATCCCAAAGATCTTATTTGGCCAGTCAGCACTTTGGACACCACTCATATGTAATTTCTTCCATTACACACACAAAGTCAAAGTATATTTGTGGTCATTAGTGTCATAACAACACTGGAAAGCCCCCTGTACCGAAGGTTGATGGTTTCCTGTGCAAACTGTATGAGAATCTGAAAACCAAAGAAAACCGATCCTTTTTGTTCCACCAACATGCCGTTGACCGTTATCTTCCACTGACCTTATCTGACACATAATTAGCCATAGGAGAGGCTCATGCTCAGTGAATGCTTTAACGCTCCACCCTAAAAATAAAAAAAGAGGCATTAATGTGACACAGATGTTAAAAAGTGCCAAATTAATTCTCTGTAAAATATAAGGGATATTGTTTTTTTGTTTTTTTAAATATAAATAAAGTGTTTAATATGGTGTTTGAGAAAGTGTGCCATGAATTTATTGCAATGCATATTTGTTCCTTGTCCATTACAGTAAAGAGCAGTTCTTAATGCTTTTAGGAGCATGCACTGGAAACAGATACGCGACATTCACACTATGTATCACAATTATAAATGCTCAGACAAACCTTGCTGGTGTTGCACATAATATGGATCGATGACAACAAATTTTCATTACTGCAAAAATATTTACAAAATAATAATAATGAACAGAAACAATCTATAAGTTAACAAATTCCTGGGTAAAAAAAGAGTAAGTGTTATAAAGCAGCCCTCTCCTGTATTTTCTTGAGTTTGATTTTGACATTCACAACCCTGTGTAACGTGGGTTTGGCTGCCAACCTACTGTATACTTTATTACTGGGCCATTAAATCACTAATCCAAGAAGTGCTTTGCTTTGGGTTCATCGCTTCCTGCACCTTTAAGTCCCATGTAGTCCCATTTTACCATGTACTTAACTTAGCATAGAAACAATCGTATACATGGTCCAATTAATTAAATTGCTGTAGCTCAGTTAGCAAAATGATACATTTTGGATAATAACATTTATATATCTTGTTTTTTATACTGTAACTGCTGCAGTTAAATGTTAAATTAAAACTGTTTAGTGATACCAGTAGTTAAACCAGGTGATATGACTTAATATGGGACAATATTTAGCAGGGATTTGACCTTAATTCATCACTATTAAAATCGCTCCAATATCTTCTCTTACTGACACGAGTGTTTGTTGTCTGTGTTGCCATGTCAGCACTCCACAGAAATGATCCTGCTCATTGCACAGTCCACGGGAGGATTGTGTCACTTAAACTGAATTCCATTGTTCTTACACGTGCTCCCCCCTGCAGCACAGTCCAGACTCCTTAATAATATCAGGGAGGGTGAGAAGAGGGTGAATCATATGGGAAAACTGTGACCAGTGCTGGGAAATGCACCCTTTTTTTAAGGCATGTTATGGTCAGAGATTCCTCTTTCAGGAGCTATTTTTACCATGTTTGGTCTTTTTTGCTCTGAAGACCACATGCTGTGATAATTACTTTACATTACATGTCCGTACATGTCTGATCCCTTTATGGCCCTGTATGCAAGTACTAGTGTCTTGAAGCGGATGCGGGTAGTAAGTGGTAACCAGTGAAGGGAGCAGAGGAGCGGTGTAGTGCGAGAGAACTTGGGTAGGTTGAAGACCAGTCGAGCTGCTGCATTCTGAATGAGCTGCATAATAACCAAATTCAAGCCAGAGGCCCTTTGGAAATACGTGATGGAGCACAGGATGAAATGTAGTGAAACCATCAGAGTTAGCTTGTTGTTTCTTGCTGTTTGTTTCCCCTGAGAGAGGATGCAGGGAGGAGGGGCAGAGATTCGAGAAGGAGGAAGATATGGGGAGAAAGAGGAAGGATGAAGCACAGAACATCTTGTTTGATGCTTACTTCTTTTAATCAAGCTCAGACTGCACCTTGGAATAGTTTGTCTTGTGATTTTCAGTTTGCATCATGCACTGCTCTAAGGGTGCAATTATAAAATCCCAGCACATGTTTACTGTTACAGAATACAGACAACATACCTTTCGATTTAACATACACTCTGACTTTCACTGAGATAAAACTAGTAGAACAAGGACTTAGATCATTGCAGCATGTACAAAGTACACCACGGCTGCTGGGACACTGAAAATACGTAATTAATTGTTGATCAGGTGATGTTAACATGCAATAATCGGTCATTTGTTGGAAAATGCTTATGTGCTTATGTCTTATATTTACTCTGATCTTGGATATAAGAGTGGTATCGATCTTCTCATCGGACGCTCAGAAAGACATGAGCTTTGGCCAACCATATTTCAGTGGGCTTTGCCACCCCTTGCCCCCCTTCTAGCCCCACCCCTGATACAGAAAAACAGAAGTACAAAAATAACAGAATGACATGCAGGAAAATACCACAGACAGGTAACAGATAAAAGTGGTACTGGTGTGTTTTATCTGGGTGTTTTTGTTTAGGGCTGCTATGGCTGCAGACACCAGGCTTATGCCATAGCGAGCTCTCTTGCACCTCAGGCACCTGTACCTGCACCCAGAGGGCAGAATGGTGAAATGGCGGTTGAGTGGTTCTGTGTTGCCCTGTGCTAATTGTGGTTGCTATGCATGTGATTGTCTCGGAATTGAGCTCTGAGATGGTGGGTGTGGGAAGACACACCCACACTCATTTGGCAGCAATGTCGCATACACGTATGACTTTGACCCGGTTTGTGACTGAAAAGCACGTTGAAGAAAGAGGTGTTCCTGATATTTTGTCCGTCCTATTTACCATATATCAGTGAGGATACATCAGGGTTTTCTCTGCCATTATCAGGTTTAGGTGCAGCACCCGAGACTGTGAGTGGAAGACTTTTCTCAGATCTAATGATTGTAGTCAAATTTTGTCTTTAAGCTTTTTGGGAGTTAGTTATTTATTATCTGCTCTAGCTTTTCCAACGTTTTAGACACACATATGGTAATAACGGTCCAAAATGATGTTAAAAAGAGACACACACTACTACAAAGAGACGCCAAATGACCACAGACACCCAAAACAACCCCAAAGAAAAGAAAAATGACCAAAAAGAGACACAACACGATTACAAAGGGACACAAAAACCCACAAAAAGACAAAATCCCACAAAGAGACACACCTAAACACCTAAACACCTAAACCCCTCGCCAAATATGCACACCTACATCTTCCACAAAGCTAGGCAAAACACTGGATACATAATATGTTATGTTTAATGATTGTCTGAGTAATAAAATAAAGCAAACTAGTTCTCTTTATAATGTTTGATTCATCTTTTTGGGCCTTTGATGCTCTCCGTGTATTTTATATAATATTATAGTATTGTTCCTGACATTGAAGGTATACGCTGCTGTGCCGTTTTGCATTAAAATATCCCATAAATAGCATAATTTCTTTTTTTTTTTTTGGTTTTTAGTGGAAGGTTTCATTGTCATATGGCTCCAAATGCTATTACAGAGGCCTTTTCAGGTCCCAAGGAGCAACATTTAGGGGAAACACTAGCACATCAGGATATTGGCCTGGAGGGCAGGGAGGATGTTCCTCAGCCTGGCCTCTCTCTGCAGATCTTGACATGTTAAATGGGAGGTTTGTCTACTCCAGCGTGGCCTCTGGAAGGAAGCAGCTGTCATGGAGCAGCAACCACACATCCACAGTGTTAGGTTGCTGCAATTCATATACAAACATTAGATCTCTCAGTGGTTGATGATCTTCAGTCAAGATTAGAAGCTTTGGAAGAGTTCTTAGTTCACTGTAAATTATGCATCACCTCTACATTCTTTTACTGTCCAGAACTAAAGAAATCTAATGAATTCAAATATTTAAAAAAAAAAACTATTTTCACACAAACTTCGGGACTTATTTGATCACATAACCTTTGTTCTGTTTAAATGATCTCCATATTTTCTCACTCAGTCACAGACCAAAAATGATTTGACCCTGCATTTATCTTTCGAGCCACCTTGAAATCAAACATATTGCGGAATTATACACATCACATCACATCTGGTTGTAATAACAAGCAAAATTTCCAAAACAATCCAACACACCTGTAAGCAAAGTATTGAATCCATTATTCTGCTTTACACGACCATTCCCATGAAATGCAGTTTGCATATAAAGATATGAGAAGCTCAAAGGCTTTCTTTAAATATGTTTCCAGCACTCAATGCAGACCAGAGGAAAGTGAAATGTGACCATTTAACAGGAAAGGTTGATTTGTTGTATTATTTTTTTTTTTATTTCTTGCCCAAGTAATGTACATGCTGTTGCATGTGTAAACAGTCCAGTTAGACTACTGTAAAATCAATCATTGGTGTTTGTCGTGGTCTCGAAAACACAGATTTCTTCAGGTTTTTACTTCAACACCGCAATGGGATGTTTTGTCAATCAAACATTGAAATCCAGATGATAGAACATGAGTCGAGTAACACAGTGGGCGACTCTCTGCTGATGTCATCAGGCGCTGGAGAGGGCGCCCGCTTACGTCTGATGGAGTGCAAGCACCCACGCGTCCCTGTAACTAGAGAACATCCGAACCGGGAGTGAGCCCCCGCAGGCCTCTTGACACAGTTGATTTGAATTTAAAATGTGAATAGTGTGTGACTGTGTGTGTGTGTGTGTGTGTGTGTGTGTGTGTGTGTGTGTGTGTGTGTGTTTCACTTTCTTTGGATCACAGTTAGCAGAGGTGACAGTTGTGCTCTCTTACTGTGGGTGCTTCCACACTGATCCCATTCACAGAGTGATATACCGTAGGTGTGTGTATATTAACATGCCAAGGTTAATCTGAGTGAGAAAACATATGAAAGAGAAGAGACAAAGAGAGACTGGGGCTGTCCACCTCCACAAGTGAGTGTTTTATAATTGTAACTGCATCTCAATTTACAGAGCAACCCCATTTTCATCAACATAATGGAAATCAACAGCCACACAAGAAAAAGAGTTTTTTTTTTCATTTGACATGTTTGGAAATATGCTTATTCACTTTCTTGCTAAGGGTTAGATTGGAAGGTCGATACCACTCGTGTCTTTACGCTAAATATGAAGCTACCGCCAGCAGCTCATAAGCTTAGCTTAGCATAAAGACTGAAAACAGGGAGAAACAGCTAGCTTGGTTCTGTCCAAAGGTAGTTAGTTAGTTTAATAATCACCAGTTGGACACGCGCTTTACCCCAAATAATCTGCACTGAGTTGAAGTTAGTTTAAAGGACAATTCCGGCGCAAAATGAACCTAGGGGATAATAACATATGTGTACAGATTCGAATGCTCTCTGGGATCTGTTTTCATGCTAATCGAATGCGTCTCTAGCTTTAAACAAGCTAACGCAAACCGGTGGTTAGCTGCTAACGCTAGCTTTCGGGGCAGATGGTAAATCGCTATTTTATACCACTAACAAGGCTCAAAATAGAACCACACTTCAACGGTAGCATAATGAGGGTCCCTACATGTAAACCGAAGCATTGAGAACTTTGTAAGTGTACAGTGTATTAAAAAGATAGATTATAAAGACAGTAGCGTTCATGTTTACATGAAAACAGTCATGAGCAGTCGAATCACGAACGTTGTGTTTGAACTATGTTACTGGTTACTGGTTGCACGGCGTTCGTCGTTCGACTGCTCATGACTGTTTTCCAAGATTGCGCCCTCATGTAAACATGAACGCTACTGTCTTTATAATCTATCTTTTTAATAAACTGTCTGTCAAAGTTCTCAGATTACATATAGGGACCCTCATTATCCTACCGTTGAAGTATGGTTCTATTTTGAGCCTTATTAGTGGTATAAAATAGCGATTTACCATCTGCCCCGAAAGCTAGCGTTAGCAGCTAACACCGGTTTGCGTTAGCTTGTTTAAAGCTAGAGACGCATTCGATTAGCATGAAAACAGATCCCAGAGAACGTTCGGCACGGTACACATGTTATTAACCCCTAGGTTCATTTCGCGCCAGAATTGTCCAAAAGTTCCCACATTTCTAAGATTTTTTTTCCAAAATTAGGCCCTATGTTCCCACATTTCCTTTTTCATAAATTTGTATCAGATTTTATCCCCCTAACCCTAACCCTAACCCTAAAAAATGTTGTGGGAGGATAGGGCTTAAATTGAAGGGAAATGTAGACCTAATTTTGAAAATGTCCTAGAAATGTGGGAACATAGGGCTGTGGGAACATAGGGCCTACTTTTAAGAAAAATCTTAGAAATGTGGAAACATAGGGCTGTGGGAACATAGGGCCTAATTTTAAGAAAAATCTTAGAAATGTGGGAACATAGGGCCTGATTTTCAGTGAAAAAAATTCTTAGAAATGTGGGAACATAGGGCTGTGGGACCATTAGGCTGTGGGACTATAGGGCTGTGGGACCATTGGGCTGTGGGAACATAGGGCTGACCCCCCCTTGGAGATAACTCTACATACATAGCCAAGAGATACACACATGGATCGACTCACAGACAAAAATACACACAAACATGGACACACGCAGACACAGTAATCCCTGTGGGAAAAGGCGGTAGGGGTTTATGTGGAGGTTTTGGAAGATAGGTGGAGCATTCATTACCTGTAAGCGATACCCCCGGAACCTGAGCAGAGCAGCCACACAGGCCAAAGCACTTCTTAAAGTCGTCTGGTAACCGCATATCATCTCTAAATGAGGAATGAGATTATCATCAAGATATGTTCATAAAGTTTGATTAATATATTTTCTAAAGTGGCAAAAACATCTCCTTAATCGTATTGTATGTATTAACAAGTGAACAATTTATTCATAAGAGGAATTATGCTGTTCTTAAACATTAAACTGCAGTGACATCAAGATATATGGTTAAAGAAAGGATGAGAAGTCACCATTACCTCCTCCTTTGCAAAGTTTTAATAACTGTCTGGATCACAGCCAGTTGCTTCATTCGACTCTCTGAAAAATCTGCCAGCTCTGGAAACTCTTTCTCTTGAAGGAGCCCTTCCTTTAAAGACTCGTGCTCCTTGCATGCTTTCAACTTGATTCATTTGAAGTGGAATCTTAAGTAAGTGTGCGCCAATTTGGCAAGCGATTCAGCAGGGTGAACGGGGCAACCTGCCCTGATGACTCGAGCGGATGATATCGGTGTAGAAGAAAAAAGAGAGACAGTAAAGAAAAGAGTCACTTACAGGAACATTTCAAAAGAACTTTAATGATCTCTGTATGGAAATCAGGTTAGACAATACCCTTTTGAAAGAGTTAGGTGTTAACAAAAGGAAGTATGTCAAATGATATGAAGACCAGCAGGATGTAAATGGCTCCAACACTCTAGAGACACTACATTTCCTGACTTTTTCGTGATCTGTCACTGTCGGAGTAAAACAACCGCAAATGGGTTTCCTGATTCCATTCATTAGAGTTCATAGTGTATTTAATTGCAATTGCTTTCACCCCCCCTTCCCCAATGCAGTCAGTTTTTTTATGTAGTCCTGTGGCTGAAGGACATTTTGCATGCAAGCTTTTAGAAAAGTGCTGAGGAGCATTGCTCAAGTTTGACATATTTAGGGGTATGAACCTCAGTTAGTTTGAAAAAATAGGCATAGCATCAAAAATCAGAAACTGTATGCTCATCATTTCAAATTTAGAGGTCATGCAATTCCATGCAACTCTGAATGATTATATATCATATTTAATATTTGATTATGAAATGCCGGTTTCATTAAAATTGTCTCTAAAAAGCCCAAGTCTTGAAGTCACACCTGCTGTTCCACAAGCTTGAGTGTCTCTATACAATCTGTCAGAAAGGGGTTCTTTCATTGGTCTTTCTAAAAAAGTGAAAATTTTGAGTTACAAAGTACATTCTTGATGTTGGAAACAGCAGTTGGCGAAATCTTGCATCCGTTAATTTGTAAGCCCAAAAAACTACAGCTCCCATGAAGTTTTTCCAGCGTGGTAGTGTGCATCATACATACATAATTAACTATTTTTCCCATATACATTATATCCACCAACAATCTCTTCTAATGTTGTCTTCCTGGACAAGTTGTGTCTCAGACCTGCTTCATTATGCTGCTGCTGCTTCCTTAAAAGGTATCAGAGCACTGCAATGCATTTGGGAACACCAGACCCTTCTTAATAGAAAAACTGCACAGGAAGATGGCGGTTTTATCTGTTTTCCTGAGTTCTGTTACAGTGTTTGAAACAGTCCTTCCTGCCTTTAATGGCCCGCACTTCGGTGCTGCTCAGAGATTAAACAGGAACAAACAAGAGGAATGAAAGAAAGGCAGAAGCTTAGTCACACAAACACACACACACACACACACACACACACACACACACACACACACACACACACACACTCAATGGAGGCCTACCCCTTCTAAGATAGTTTTGGTGTGGGTCAAAGGTGGTTGGTGCTTTTGTTTCCACCTTAAATCCAATTTGTTTTACTGGGAAACCAAATCTAGGGTTATATACACTCACCTTGAAGATTATTAGGAACACCTGTTCAATTTTTCGTTAATGCAATTATCTAATCAAACAATCACTTGGAAGCTGCTTCAATGCATTTAGGGGTGTTGTCCAGGTCTAGACAATCTCCTGAACTCCAAACTGAATGTCAGAATGGGAAAGAAAGGTGATCTAAGCAACTTTGAGCGTGGCATGGTTGTTGGTGCCAGACGGGCTGGTTTGAGTATTTTCCAATCTGCTCAGTTACTGGGATTTTCATGCACAACCTTCTAGGGTTTACAAAGAATGGTCTGAAAAAGGAAAAACATCCAGTATGCAAAAATGCCTTGTTCATGCTAGAGGTCAGAGGAGAATGGGCCGACTAAATCCAACTGATAGAAGATCAACTTTGACTCAAATAACCACTCGTTACAACCGAGGTATGCAGCCAAGCATTTGTGAAGCCACAACACACACAACCTTGAGGCGGATGGGCTACACCAGCCGAAGACCCCACTGGGTACCACTCATCTCCACTAAAAATAGGAAAATGAGGCTACAATTTGCACAAGCTCACCAAAATTGGACATGTCAAGACTGGAAAAATGTTGCCTGGTCTGATGAGTCTCGATTTCTGTTGAGACATTCAGATGGTAGAGTCAGAATTTGACGTAAACAGAATGAGAACATGGATCCGTCATGCCTTGTTACCACTGGGCAGGCTGGTGGTGGTGGTGTAATGGTGTGGGGGATGTTTTCTTGGCACAATTTAGGCCCCTTAGTATCAATTGGGCATAATTTAAATGCCACAGCCTACCTGAGCATTGTTTCTGACCATGTCCGTCCCTTTATGACCACCATGTACCCATCCTCTGATGGCTACTTCCAGCAGGATAATGCACCATGTCACAAAGCTCAATCAAATCAATCATTTCAAATTGGTTTCTTGAACATGAAAATGAGTTCACCATAATAAAATGGCCCCCACAGTCACCAGATCAACCCAATATAACATCTTTGGGATGTGATGGAATGGGAGCTTCGTGCCCTGGATGTGCATCCCACAAGTCTCCATCAACTGCAAGATGCTATCCTATCAATATGGGCCAACATTTCTAGAGAATGCTTCCAGCACCTTGTTGAATCAATGCCACGAAGAATTAAGGCAGTTCTGAAGGTGAAAAGGGGTCAAACACGCTATTAGTAGGGTGTTCCTAATAATCTTCAAGGTGAGTGTATTTTATATCACTATTACATTGGTATACTTTATTTTTTATTGTATAACTAAATAATGAAAAGTATTATTTTGTATTACTTTTTTATAACCATTGCCATTTTAATAACCAAATATTACTGCAGCAGTCACATACAGTAAGTAAGTGTATTCATATTGCGTTTCTACCTCTGCCATGCCCCCTTATTCAAGCGAGTGCAACAGCGCCCCTCTGGTTTGCAACAGGTAGTACATTTTAATGAGTGTGTAGTAGAAAGGGTTCAGGGTCAGGCCAGTGAAGTTACAGCAATATATTTTGATTAACAATATTAAGTATTACACTAATCATCACATGTTAACACCGTCAAGACTGTGACAAACTGTGAAGTGAAACCTGTCGCACTCACGCCAAACTAATTACTGACATTTAAATGCAATTACTTTAGGACAGTTAGCTAGTTTTCCAATTATGCTAATGTTTTTAGCTCCTGTGTGTAACGTTACACATAATAAGCTAGCAGCATAACAGCGTGGAGACATGGAGACAGTCCAGTGAGATTAAATGACATTATGGATATTAACCACTTTGCCTCCACGAAGGAGAGAAGGAAGGCCTTCGTCTTTAAATAACGTGAGTCAATATGACTCTCTGTGTTTCTATCTGTCCCTGTCAGTCTCTTGGCTCTTTTCTGGCTTTTATCATTGCTAGCATAAATGGCCCGCCGTGGCTGTATTTTTCTTGCTGCGCAGTTGTTGATATCATTGAGGTTGTGTTGCATGCGCTGTGCTTGTGTGCCTGGGCCCGAAGCTAGATTGGTTTGCTGTCTACACAAACACAATAAATAGCCTACGTAATTCCCTCCTATTTTGCATTTGTTAGTAGCCACATTTGCCCTGTGCAGAAGGTCTGATAGTTGTTTGTTTTTATTTTAAGTAGCCTATACAAAGCCTTGAGAGAAAAGTGTGTCATGTTTTGCTACATGCTGATGCGTTTTGTTATTCCACTACTGGGTATAATATTTGCAACACTGTATTTACACTTTTGTATGTTATGAAGATAGATATGGGATGTGTGTTAGTCACGTTTGCATTATTTGCAATTTTAGTATTGAAATAATCCTTGATAATCAATAGTTTCAAGTCATTTATTAAGCAAAAATACCAAACATTCACTGGATCAGACCTCTCAAATGGGAGGATTTGCTGCTTCTCTCTGTTTTATATCATTGCAGCTGAATTTCTTTTCTTTTTTTTATCTGTTGGTCAGACAGACCTGAGATGTGCATTTGCTATATTCTGACATATTTATTGGCTAAACGGTTATACTGTATAATGCACATATTAATTTTTAAGTATAGCTTCAACCTTAGTTTTACTTTAAATCTGTCTGAATCTTATCCTGATGTTCACTAGTTAATATTTGGGGTTTGTTGTGTTCCACCACCATGTAACTGTAACCACTGTGGTTTCAATGGGCCAGAGCAGCCACTGCTACCCTATATTTTACATTTCAGTAATTTGCTGTATGCAGTACTGCATCTGTGACTATGTGCATGCATTAGACTAAAATTGATGAATAGTTTGAAGTTTTGATGTTAAGTTTACAATTAAGATTAGGTTAAGGCTAGCTTCTAGCCCTCTTCCCTTTCCCTAAGTGGCTATGCCACTTGTCAGGCCGTCATTGTAAATAAGAACCTGTTCTTAATGACTTGCCTGTAAAAATAAAGGTGAAAAAAATAAATAATAATAGGTCAGAGGTTAAGTTCGGAGGTTAGGGATTGACTTAAATCAACATAATGCAAGTATACATGTGCTTTAGTATGCTGTGTTTCCACCCCCGGTCAAATGGAAGGACCACCTGTGTCCCACTTGGTCCCTATCAGTTGCAGCGGCTGCTTTTCCTGCTGCTGTTTCCTCTCAGATGTGTGCTGGAAAAATCCAGCGGAAAAACAGGGAGTCAGGCAGGCAGATAACAAGGTGGTCATCAGAGTACAGTTTTCTATTAGAACAGATTACACTCACACTAATAGAACCTTTTATTCCAAGTGAAACCAGCTGCAGCAGTTTCTAGTTTAAGTTCACAGTAGAGTATACCTTCATTTGTAGTATTCTAAATGTGCATGGCTTTAATTTAGTCATAGTTTAGAAATAGGACAACAAAATGGGTTGTTTCTTAGGTCAATGTTTTCCCACAATCACATTTCCTACACCACTGGTCCTGACCCACCAGTAGCTGTCCTGAGGCCAGTTTGTGGCTTTGTCTCACCGTTTGATACACACCGATCCGCAGAGCAGATGACATATTCGTCTTACACCAAGCCAAATAGAAGTGACAGTGTTTTGACACTTGCAAGTCGTGTTATTATTACTGCCAATCAATTACCAATGTCTTTGTGAATTTCCATTAATATTTTATTAATGGCATATTAAAGTGTCAGGATTTTCATCCTCTTCATGTGAAACAAAGTAACATATCCCAGACCTCAATCCAATTTTCTTTTCTTTTTTTTTTTAAATAATATCCCTCTTAAAACATTTGCCTTCAGCTGGCACATATTATTTCCACTGATTGTTTTTTTTCTTTTCAATTTTTGGATTTGACAGTTCTGTCTAGACATTGTGGTTCAGTTTCAATGGCATTCTTCTGGGACAGAGAAAAGGGTAACTGTAGTCAGCTCTGCTCTGGTACTAATTATAGTCCCCTTTTTATCCATTAAAGTCAATTTTTAGGGAAAGTGGGACTGGGCACAAAAATGATACTTGAATGTACTTTGGAACTTATTTTTCTCTGGCATTGATTTTAACCAAAAAAAAAAAAATGAATCTGCTTGTCATAGGTTTTTGGGTGTTCCTGTCTAGATGGCAGTGCAGATAAAGTAAATAAACGGCTCATTTAAGCTCTCACATAGGCTAATTGATATTAAATATAGTGAAACATGATACGTTCAGGATGGGGGACATTTTTGCCTAGCATGTTTCCCTATATTGATCAATGTATCAATTGGTCAATTGAAGACCAAGAAAGAAAGCTAATTTGTTACACTTGATAATCAATACAATTTAAATTTTTAAGCAAAATGACCTACTCCGACTGCTTGGATGTGACCAAACGATTATTTAATTAGCAGATCACCAGTACTCCAATGATTAATTACTGTACGTTTATAAAGTTGTGGGACTCCTAAAGAGGCAGACAAAAAGATCAACATTGATGCCACTAGCATGTGTCAGGTTCATGTGTCAGCTAAATACAACTCAGTCGTGATGGTAAATGTCAACTTTCTTAACCGGCAGCCAAATTCACTCTTTTCTTTTCCTTGTCAACATTTAACATCAAAGCAGAGTGTAAAACACACACACACACACACACACACACACACACACACACACACACGTTTTTGTTTTTGTTGCCGGAAGAGTCCCTCCCCCTGCCACCCAGCTGAGGTCTGGTTTACATCAGTGTGCCACTACTATTGCATTCCTTACACAAAGGTGTGTGTGTATGTCTGTGTATGTGTGCAGATTCCCTGGTGTTCCCAACAGTGGGGAGTGTGTTTGTTCATGGTAGCAGCTTCCTAAAATCCTTAACACCCCCACTGAGGAGCCTTGGGCAACTTTAGATCTTTTGATATGGGGTATTGTCACACACTAACACATACGTATGTAGCTTTCATAGTTTTAAACACAAAGAGATGCTGTTTATTGCAGCGATAACAAATTAAGTGGTATTTATAACATTAAGATAGCAAAGAGGGAGGCTTTCACTGTCTTTAGTCCAGAGGAATGCTTTCAATCTGGAAAAGTTCAAGGTTTTCAGATGACAGTTGGCACCGGCGGCGTCCTACATATGATTGCATGAGCAGGAATTTATTATGCCTGTTAAGCTTGCATTCCGGTGTGACTGGGAGTGTGTGTTTGCCAGCATTTGTGTGTGTGTGTGTGTGTGTGTGTGTATACAAAAGAGGGAGAGACAAAGGGGAGAGATAGAGAGAGATGTTAATCACAACTTTTGGAGCGACTTACAGCGAGTTCATCTACATTCACATCATCGTGTTTACATGCAAGTGTGTGTTTTTAAATTTTGTGACAATTCCTGCCCCCTTGCTAGTTTCCTTCTTTGTTATCACCCCCCCCCCGCCAAGAATTGCGAAGGTCAGAATCATCACTTTTAAATCTCACGGTAGTTTTGTTGCATGAGGCAAGAGCAAATAATGCATTTTTGCTTTTGAGATTGTCTCATTGAGGCGCCCTATTTAAAACACAATATTCTTTGATCCCAATATTCTTTGATCCCAATATTCTTTGATGAGAAATGTGAGACAGAAGTGCAGGAGAATACATCATTGAAAACAGGGAACATAAAAAGAATTACCGGTATTTTGTATTTGAAGGAAAGAGCGTCTAAGAACAAATGAGGGAGAAAAAGAAGATTGATAGGGGAAAGTAGCACAGCAGAGGCCTCTTGAAGTAATGAGGTGTCATCTACAGATGTACAGAAGGGGTGACTCCATGATAACCACCAACTAATCCTTTTTAATTCTCTTTCTTCAAGCTTTTGATTAACCAATGGAGGGAGCATTAGGCCTATATGTTTCAAATTTAAATGTTGGCTTCAACTCAAACTATTTTCACAATGCCTTTTAGAGTCTCTTCCCACCAGATTGTGAACTGTTGACCTGACTGTAGTCGTATAGATTTTTTTTTTTATTGTAGTCTTTTAGATTTTCTCATCACTTTATTTGCTCCACTGCATAATCACCCCTTTTGAAGTTTCTTAAAATTCCACTTGAAATGCTATATCTTGTTAATGGAGTTACTATGATTTTGTGCTCCAAAGCAACGATAAACTTACATTGACGTTGTTGTTGTTGACATCTTTGGCACTCAACTTTAATAAACCCAGAAGGATTTGAAAAAGGACTTTAGTCAAATCCAAAGCTCCTTGTGAATCGTGCATACTTTATGTAGGAAACAAGGCAATTCATCTTTAGGCTGAACAGAGTGGGTAAAAGTCTCCAAGGAGTGGATTTATTTAGTTTCTTCTTTAATTATAAAATAGGTAGGATCCCTGGAGGAATGGATCATGCTCTCGGGAGGTAAAGCATCATGGGCAATCTTGCCACTGAAGGAGTAAATGTAGCCCTCCGTGTGGGATGAACTTTAAATGATGATGAAATACGAGGTCATGGGAACAAATAAAACCACACAATCGTCACTTGTTGTGTAGGCCTAGGTGCTCTCCCTCCTCATGTTTGAGATAGGCCTATTCATTTTCTCATCTCCTACTTGAGCCTGTCTTTTCTTGTTTACTTGTCAGTTACTATTGTTCTCTTTGTCTCTTTATTTTCTGTACATTTCATACATTTTTTGGCACTTCAGATTAACAGTTTGAGATAGGAACTCAAATGTGCAGAAACCTAAGGTGAATACTGCTACTCCCCCCCCCTCCCCCCCTATATCTTTAGTACTTTTGGAGAGAATTTTTTTTTAATGGCAGTCAATAGGAAATGTACATAAAACGCACACACAGAAATGTCACTGAATGTAATTACTACAGGACATTCAAACTTTGGCACAAAGCATATCTTGATCGCCCTGAAATAATAAATTTGCTTAGTAATATTCAAAAAACCTTTGCTGTCATTGGCTGCTGGTGTCTTTAGGGACAGGCCAGTTTGACTCCCACTTCCACATGCAACCATATGTGGTGTTCTTGTGCAGGCATAAACTCCAGGCATTCCTGCTGAATGCCATTCTGTCTATAGGTGGCAGCATCATAACTTTAAATGGCTCTAACTCTGAGACTTTTTGTCTGATGTATTTGAAATATTTGACAATGCACCCCAGCGGCAGGTTTTACTCGAACTCTAAAAACCATGCCGACAGGGTTAGTGATGGTGTATCTGGACCACATATTTGTGCGAATATGGAGCTTAAGACACTGTGTAAAAATTTGGACATATCAGCCATCTCAATGACATGTCTTGCAATAATTTACTGTACCTATGATTAGGCAATAGATTTAACCAATCAGTGTGCAAACAACCACATCATTCTTGTCCAAGTGCTGAGTCCAGAAACTACAGGCTAGTTGTGATTTCTACCTCAAGGGCTCGCTAAACTGTTGAATTTACTCCTTCAAATCACAAAAAGTACAATGTTTCAAGCTAGAGCTGGGCGATATGGAGAAAATCCGATATCACGATACTATTGACCAAAAACCTCGATGTCGATACTGCGACAATATTGCAGGGTTGACCATTGGTGCTTTAACAAAATATTTTAGATTTTAGAAAAATACTCATCAACAATGTGAACATAATGATTAAGTGGGTAAAGGCAAATACAATACAATAACAGTCTGTTAAGTTCAGAAAATTACATCATTTTACTGTAATGCAGCCTTTAAAACCAGGAAAAGACAACACACATATATTGCAATATCCAAAATCTGAGACGATATCTAGTCTCATGTCACAATATCGATATAACATCGATATATTGCCCAGCCCTATTTCAAGTTATTCTAATGTAAAAACTGAGTTTTTAAAGGGAGAGTTCAACAGTGTTGTGAGTAGGGCTGCACAATTAATCGCAATTTTATCGAAATCGCAATATGAACTAGTGTGATATCCAAATCGCAGGGTGGCGCAATATTTGTTAAAGGCAAAATATGTGTCAAACCATTCTAGAAGAAAGTATTGTGGTGCTGCAGAGACGTCCCGGCCTACAAATCGTATCCTACAGACTAAAGAAAAAAATCTTTGTTTGGTACAGATCCCTGCAAATAAAATCACACTTCAATCATTTATTTTTTTATTTTTTATATTTTTCAATGAAAATGAGAATAATGATACAAAAATGATCATTCCCTCCAATATCGTGAATCATATTGCAATCGCAATATCAGTCAAAATAATCGCAATTAGATATTTTCCTAATATCGTGCAGCCCTAGTTGCGAGTCCTTGCGATTTAAAAATACAGTAGGCTGTCAACACAAAGTGTGTTGAGGTCACGATCCAGGCTTTCAGCAGCAGCAATGGCTGTCTGCAACAACACTGTTTCATTCAGGAAATACACTTTAGTTTTTTCATCCCATCTTTTACACATCTGGGGAGCACAATAATCAGTGGCAGCAGTTTTCGGCCTAACACTCACAGTATGGTATGTGGACAGGACATGTTAAACATCTGTCTCAATATGGAGATAACACTGACTGATGACATAATTCCTGGCTAATGTAGACAAATAGCCTGCACTTACAATAGCAGACCCCCCCCCCTACCCTATTTTCCTCTCACACGTCGCACACACACACACACACACACACACACACACACACACACACACAAACCAAGAGGTGGACAGTGACACATCCACTGAGGTATTAGCTTGTAGTCTCTGCTGTGAAAGATAGGATGGAATACAGGAGATTAATTACTCTGTTATTGTTAAAGCAGTGGAAAGTCTGGGTCACACCAGGAACAATTGCTCCACTGCAGTGCATAACCATCTGTATCCTTGACTCAACTAATGCCCTCCTTTTTAAATTGAATTAATTAAGTTTTAATCTCTTTCCACTTAAAGAGGATTATATAATCAAAGTCCCATTTTATAAAATAAGCTCAAGGCTGTTGAAAAGTGAAACTGGATTTTTATTCAAATTCACCTTGCCGTTAAATTGACCAAAATCAGAAACGTATTGCACCACTTTAAACATATCGCTTCAAAGGTGGTGATGGGTAATTTAACAACAGAGCCAAAGCCAGTGTTGAGTAGAAGCCTTTGCACCAGTTAACATCTGCTCTGGTGTTATTCTGGGCAGGACCGGAAAATAGGGGAAAAAAGGGACCAAAACCAAACTTAGTACTCATTGATTTGTTCTTTTTTTTTTTTTATGAGTCCGTATGGTTTGCTGTTCACTAACTGGGCCCATGTGTGTTCCATGTCAAACAACAGCAGCCGCGGGCATGTCGTTTGATCAACGCAGGAAAAAGCATCAGGGGTTCACATTGAAAGAAATGTGCTGGTCCAGCTTCAGACCTGGCAACCAGGGGCTGACACATGATCCCCAAACCGGGCAACTGAAGTTTGGTTTGAATGAATTTGCCAAAAACAGAAATGTCTGCCAGCACGGAGGCGTACATCCTCTCATCCTCTGAATTAAAAAAAAAAAACTCTCCCGCTGAATCCAAATCCTAGCAACCCAGAAGTTTAGTGGAAATAGATTTACATAATGCCTGGCAAAAGCATAATGTCTGGCAAAACAGTGGTGTGGATTGATTGGGATGGTTTGGAAATATACACCCAGTTCATTCCCAAACCTGGCAACCCAGAACACGATTGTACGTAAGATCGAGCTTCTCTGGAAAAAGGGCTTAATCTGAAACCAGCAAGCCAGAGGAAAACTCCCGCTAGAGATTGATGATCTGCAGTGTAAGCCCAGAGGTCTATAGAGTATTCCTGCTCTGAATCCTCTAATGCTGCCTTCAAGTACTGTCAGAGAACTGTGAGTAAATCAAATTATAAAAGTGAATACATTAACAACCCAACAACAGGGTTAGGGTTATATTTTGATCATATTTCATGATCTTCATCAGCAGATAAAGTTTGCCCAGTTGTTAGGGAAATGTACAGTACATGTGCAAATTTCTGAGCATTTTTAGGGCTTCTTATTCATCTTGACTTTAAAAGTAGATTTTAAATTCCTCTGAGCGTTTTCTGATTTGCCACTTCAACAGTTAGCCTGTTGCCTGGTGAACAAGGCAACCAAATCTACACCGTTACGGTTTGGAAAAGATTATGATAAGGGTAAAATGATATCAACTCTCGACTGTTGGCACAGTAGAAATCTGTATGCAAACAGTGGTCTTCTGTGTCAAAATCAGAGACTTTGACAACTGATGCTGTTGTTTCCTTGGTAACCCAGAGCTTACTCACACTTCCTTGCCTTGGAACAAATCAGAGTAGACAAACAGCTACTAAAACTGAGAATGACGTCTTCTAACGCGCTAATTATTTCCATGTCCTGCCTGTATGAGTCCCTCTACATGTATGCGCTGTATGCCCTTGCATGTTTCTGTGTGTGTAATGGAAACTCATAGAGGCTGTCAGTGATGTGTTCATTAGGGAAAGAAGAGGTAATTCGTTCGCAGTGAAAGCACATTGAGAGGAGAAAAAAACAATGTGTGTGCTGTCTGTGAAAACAGACAATTTAGTTGATTTAAAGTTTGTGTGTGTGTGTGTGTTCAGCCTACATCTAAAAGGTCTGTGTGTTACCTCATGTTCATAATTCTGTTCCAAGTATAGCAGTGGTGACTAAAAACAAATGTGTTCCCACTGTGGAAATGGTAGAGTTTTTTTTAGATTATTTTTTTTTGGCATTTTAGGCCTTTATTTGACAGGACAGCTTAGACTTGAAAGGGGAGAGAGAGTGGGAATGACGTGCAGCAAAGGGTCGCAGGTCAGAATTGAACCCGTGACCGCTGCGGCGAGGACCGAGCCTCTGTACAAGGGGCGCACGCTCTACCAGGTGACCTACCCAGGCGCCCCATGGCAGAGAGTTTAAACATACAAAAATAATGGTTACACTTTACTTGAAGGTATCTACATAAGAGTGACATGACACTGTCATGAACGTGTCATAAACATAAACAAGTCATAAACGTTTATGACGTAACGCTTCTGTCATTAAGTGTCATTCGGTTTTTGTCATGACAACTTAGGGTTAGGGTTCATGTGTCATGACTGTGTCATGACAGTGTCATGTGTTCATGACAGTGTCATGTCACTCTTATGTAGATACCTTCAAGTAAAGTGTTACCAATATAACTCATCACTGGAGATGACTCAGTTTTAAAATCCTTCTTGCATTTTGTTACAATCAGAATGAAAGTGAAGCACCAATCCAAGAAGCATACGGAGAAAATGATAATTATTATTTTTTTTACATTCTGAGATCTACATTCCTGCTATGAAAGCCGCCTTCTTTTTTGAGCAAATAGATGGTGCACTTTGTAAATACATTCAAACTAATCTAACCTAAGGTTAAGTTGAAGTTGGTGGGACTGAGACTCCTCTTCTCTGTGGTAGATCATTTTCATTTTTAACTGCCTTTTCTTACTCATAGACCCAGGAATAGTCAATGTTAAGTACTGGCAACTTGAGCCATGCATAATGGCAATAATATGAGCTCAAGACATTCTTTAAAAACTCAACTTTTAACACTCTGTAGGCCTATATAATCTGTATGTGTTATCCTAAGACTGGTCACTGTCTTAACTGTTCTGCTTTTTGCCAGTTTATGGCTGATTGACATTGAAGAGATGGCATGCCATGACATGTGTTCATGTTGCTGTGCAGTAGGTGTTGAAAAGGCTCAGACTCTCTGTACTTTGGTACATGCTGTTTCAGCACAGCTGTCTATAAAACTGTGAAGCAAATCTTTTTATAATGCAGTGAATCAATCCAGTAGAAGTTTGCTTTGGAAAAAAATAATGTTGCCTTTTGATAGTGCTCTATTTGCTCTTCAGGTACAGATACTGCAGACTGATCTCATGAAGTGGCGTATGTAATGTATGACACGCCAATTCGTTTGCCATTATTGGCGTGTTATCAAGACGCATACTGGCTTTTTAGCGTGTTTCTCAACGCCGTTTGGCCTCCATTGACTTACAATACCTTGCGATTGCGTGTGAATTGACACCGTAGCGAGTAGTATGAAAGGGCGAAAACACAGGACTTTCACCCAGAAGAGCCGGGATCGTGTCCCGCGTGTGATGTTTCCTTTCCACGTTTGTTATTTTCCTAAACCCAACCCCGTTCTTCTTTTCCTAAACCCAACCCGCGTGTCACGTTTCCTAAACCCAACTGTAGCCTCGCAATAACACGTAGCCTCGCGATAACACGTAGCCTCGCGATAACACGTAGCCTCGCGATAATACGCCACGTGGCTTTAGAAGTGGCGTGTATGTTTACGCTGTGACGTTGCAGACTGCCGTCCGCTGTATTCAGCGTAGAAATACACGCGGATAGCTCAAAATGCATATAGATAACACGCCACACGGAAAGTGGCGTGTATGTTTACGCGAAGTCATGATGTCATGTTGGATATTGTGACAAATTGAAGATGATTGTCTCGCAACATAGTGCATCAAAGAATCTCCTGGTGCTAAACATCAAATTGTAAGTTACCACTGTGAATCCCAGCTCTAATAGAAGTGAATAAAAAAAAAAACTAATCTTAAATTCTCTTGACTGAGCAAAACACTAGTCGATGAACACCCAGCTGCACTGATGAAAACCTCGACCCAGTAGTGGCCTCCGTTAAAAAAGAAACCTTTGTCTAATCTTCCTGCAATCAGGCCACTTTTATTGGCTGCCAAAAAGTTTAAAACGGGAAAGTCCTTGACCTGCCTGTCTTTAGGCGAGATGAGTCACTTGGTCTGCACATACCATCAGGTTGGAGATCCTAGCTGAAAGTTGAGTGTGTTTAATGAGTTCAGAGTGGGTTTCATCATACTCTTACCTCACAGCCTTAAGAAAAACATACCACCATATGTACTCAGGCATGTCCTTGAAGAGGGATGTGGAGATAATAGGGTGTAATATAGTGGTGACAGTAAGCTGAATGGTGGTAAAGGAGTCTGGACTTACTCTCGACACAAAGAACAAAGACGCCATCAGTCGGGGCGGTTAAGAGAAGAGGCCTCTTTGTTTTTGATTATTTTCCAGTGTCATCATTGGAAGAACAGGTGTGTGTGTGTGTGTGTGTGTGTGTGTGTCTCTGTGGTTGTGTACATGTGTGTGCAGGCTTTTGTAGGGCAAAATACTTTTATCCAACCATGAGCTTGAACCCATCTCTCCTGACAATTTGATATATTCTCAGATGTACAAATCAACTTTTGGTTTCTTTCAGTAGGAAAAAAAACCCCAGCATCTTAATCACATTTGGGTGATCACACACTTAACAGATTGTAGAAGGAATTGGCCTCAATTAAGACATCCCACAGAAATTCAGAAAATTGTCAGGGAATTCCCAGCGGACCTGCGAATGCTTTCTCACAGCCGTTTGGAAACTTTATGTAGGATGGCTGGCAACTCTGGCACTGATTAGTCAAAGAATTTGACCAATAATTTTTTTTTTTTTTGCATCTAGCCTTGGTTAACATCACGCCTTTCTTTTTTTGGACAAGCAATTGCTTTCTTGCCACTGCAAAATGCCTTTGCAGCTATGAACACCGACCACAGGCGTAGATCCAGCGACGATATCTAGGACAGACGTTGTGCATGACCTCAGCTGGCGTTGCTGTTGATCATCAGTCCTCTTTGGCAGGAAAGAAACTCCGGACCTCTTTATACTATTCAGTGTTTGAGTAAATTACCATAAAATCAGTAACAAAACCTGTACAATTGCATTTAAGGGATTTTTAATCCAGTCAAAATCCAGCACCAACGTCATCTAAGTGTTCCAGGAGGTAAAGGGTGTTGGTTGGTACTGCAGTGAGCTGCCAGTGCATTTCTAGGTGCCCAGGAATGAAGTAGTTAGTTGATGCAGATGCTCGACAGTTTCTTAATCCAAACCAGGGGTGTAAAACATACGGTCCGCGAGCCAGAACCGGCGCACCAACGGGTCAAATCAGGCCCACTGGATGACTTTGCAAAGTGTGAAAATTGCAGAGAAGTAATTCATTCCAGTTCCAAATTTACCACTTTAATCTCAGAGAATATCCAAGTTCTTTTTGCCGTAAATTTATGACGATAATCTTAGAAATTCTGAGTTTTTTCTCGGAATAATACCCCTTTCTTCCAGGTCCGTAACATTATTTTCTTTCCTAACGTGGTTTTAGAACGCTGTCTTAGCAGAAGCAACTCCCATTTGCCAACATCAAGCTGACAAGAAACTCTGTGGCAGATTAAAAAGTGGTTTACTGGTCTGGCCCACTTCAGATAAAATTATGGGTATGTGGCCCATGAACTAAAATGAGTTTGACACCCCTGATCCAAACCGTGTTTCCTGTTTATTTCAAAGAAAGAACAGTTATTATATGCACAGATAAAGGAGGCGCGGAGACGTTAGTTTAATTTACTTTCAATGTTAAAAGAGGCTGGAATAGCCTGGAATAAAATGTAATACTGAAAGACCTGGTAATTTCAATAATGTGTTCATATGCTAGCCTATATGCTAAAGAAGGAAGAGAGTTGAGAGTTTAAGTTGCATGCGTTCTACTGATGTATTGTGGTCTCCATAGACTGTTGCTCAACCTGGCAAGTGCAAAATGGACAACAAACTGATAGTAATTAAAACCTTTTTGAGAACTTCTATTTGAAAGATTAATGTGAGATCAGTTGAAGTCCATGGGGATCAATGTTCTGAAGACATTTTATTGAACTTTTTATCTTAATGTCAGAAGGCAAGGATAATGAACGTTTGGAGAAAGTTTGTACTAAGAAAGTTTGTTGAAGTGAAAGGTCCTAATTCGGAGGATATGGAACACTAAAGACATTAGGCATCAAGAAGACATCTATCGCTGAATCACAAAGTCTACAGCACGATCCAGCTCAATTAAGACCTAAATCTAATCTAAAATATAACAATTTCACTGACCACATAACACTATAACTCTCATGAATAGCTTGAATAGGTTGTTATCTGTAGTCTGTCCCTTTCCTGGCTCAATTCAATAACCCATACTTGCACCCAGCTTCATTTCACACATCACTGCATGCTGTAGAAGTAAAGCTCTGTGTTTGACCCAAACAAAGCTATGCTCCATGCATGCTTTCTGCAACATGAGAGAAAAGAACATATACGATTCAGTGAAAGAGTGTATATTTTTTGTTGAAGTTCTGGCTCCCCATCTGGAAAAGTGACTTTTGATCGATGCTCAAAAATTTGGCTCAGACGTCTGTTGTCCCGAGATCTGAATGGAAACACTGGATGCAGCGATGGAGATTATTTATGGTCCGGAGGGGCTTTTGTCAGGGCAGCAAACATGAGGGGAAGAGGCTGGGTTGTCCCAAGTCAGATGTTAATACCAGACATTTGGATGAGAAGCCACCTAGCAGTCACAAAAGAAAAAGTTCCCCGAGGACAATTACTCACCTTGACAACATTTGGCCTCTAAATTAGCGCAAGAGTGAGACGCAGGAGACATTTGGCAACGGTGAACCACAAGCAGTGAACAATTGGCTCCAATTGTCTGTCTTTTTCTGAACATTCTCCAAATTGTGTGCACAAGGACAGCTTTTCTCCCCAGATAACCCATTGTTGTTGTAATCTCAACACTGTAGGTAATTGATTCATCATGTCTCCCCTTCAGATACATGTCTGCATATCTCTAAACATTTTGATGCTTGGCAGAAAAGAAACTTGAATACAGAGGGATTTTCCTCGTAAAATATCAACTTTATAGCTCTTTTGATGCATCAGTTGAAATTATTGTTATGAACTCTTGTCTCTTTACAGTATGAAAATGGGAATTTCTTTGGGCGTTAGACCATGGACTGTAATTTTAGAATAAACTCTTTGATTGCAGTGTGTATTTGTTCATAAATGACACAAATCCCAGCAGCCCAAACTTGTTATGAGCATGTTTACATGTGCTGATGTGGACATAAACTCCGAGCAAAGGGTGAGGTAGGGCTTCAGATATAGGCTATGCAAGACAAGTCCTGTTTGTTTAATTTATAAATGACCATGTATAGAAAGTAACATGAACAGAGAAACAAAGAGAAATGCTGAATATAATATAAACATACAGTTTAATTCAAAGAGATTTGGTTTTCAACAAACTTCTTGATCCCGCTTCTCACTACTAGACCCAGGAAGGTGATGATGTACAAAAATGTTTGAACAGTCCTTGCTTTATGAAGAAAAAAAAAAAGGGGGATATGTTGAACTTCTTGGCAGACGGATGACAGTATGCGAGAAACCCCAGTGAGCATATTCTCCTGTCCAGAGTGAAATATGGCAGAGGCAGACTCATGGCTTAAGGCCTGACCACGTCTCTGTGTTTACCAGCCGTATTTTCTTTAACATCAGTGGAACGAACGGACGCTGGTGGGGGGGGCTGTAGGTGTCAGCCACACCTGTACATACACACAATGAATATGTATACACATACATGCACTCTAGGATTTACATAACACACAAATTGGTGTTGTGTTATGGTGTTAATACTGTATTTTAGTATGGTAATCAATCTCTCTGCCAGTAGGCTGTCATCTGGCAGCCATATTAGAGATCAGAGCTTGAACCGTTTATGTTACATAGGATCAAGTTTCATGTTTGGATAGCATTTATTTAGCAGAGCGAGCATTAGTGGTAAGCAGCAGGATTGGCATGTGTTGCTTTTAAAAGTAAGCTGGCTAGCTAAAACCCAAGATACTCCCAGCCTAAACAGAGACTAAAGACTAAACCCCTAAAATATTACTTTAACATTTGTACTTATACTGAACTGACATCATTTATCCTTTGTTGCGTCAGACATACAGTATTTGTACACAGCCCACTTAAAGCTATAGTGTGTACACAGTTAATAGCCAAGGAAAACATGATGGACTCTTCATAAGAGGTAGTTATCTTAACTCGAGCTGGAGTCGCCAGACTATACCATTTTGTAAACATAGCCATACAGAGAGAGTTTGGTGGAGGCTTAATTAGCTTTGTATCAACTCATTTGGCAATGGCTTGAATGTAACAGACGCTCGTTAATATTAGGGATCGGCCAATTATCTGCCTGGCCGATTATCTGGGCTGATATTTGGCAATTTCCAGATTATCTGTATCGGTGTTTTATTTGATTTTTTTACCGATAAAGTCAATTATTAAAAAGTGCGCTACTTTGGCTTCGCTACAGCTCTGTAAGCCGTCTGCAACACGCTGTAACACATGCTGCAACTGTTAGCATGTTTAGACTTCAGGAAGCTATTTTTGTATTTATTTATTGATTTTTTTTTTACTGTGTATTTGTGTAGTGTTTCACATACTTGCCTGAAGCATTTAAACAAACTTTTGTGTTGGAGTTTGTAAAATACAAAATGTTAATTTTCACTAAAAGATTTTCATTTTTACTGTAAATGCATATCGGTTCCAAATATCCCTTATTGGTTTCATTAACTACAAATAATCTGTATCGATATCAGCCTTAAAAAACAAGTATCGGTCGACCGACTATTTTATAATTATTATAAAACAGTTGCGCACTACAGCTCTAAGCTTGTCCAAAGCCCCTATAGATGGCACACATCATTCAAGGTGGGAGCTCCGTGTACTGATGACAAGGAACTCATGCATGGAGTCATTTAATACAGTGGTTCCCAACCTGGGGTCCGGGGACCCCTAAGGGGGGCGGCAAAGATCACAGGGGGGGCGCAAGTCTTTATCTGGCTTGAGGTTGAGGTAAAAAAAAAAAAATATTTGCACATGTTAAACAAATTATGATAATACACTAGAATATATAATGTATACAAAAGTCTGTATAAAAACTACATATTTTTGTTCTCGCTTAAACTTGTAGGCAGGCTACTTAGTAGGCCAAACCTCTGGGACCTCTTAACCTGTGGCCCTTGCTCTCATCAGGTCAGCTGCTAGCTGCTATCATCCTTGTTTTTCCTGCCGCCACAGCATCACTATTTTATGAACGAGACATGGCGGAGAAACGTAAAAGTGCTGATAACTCCTCTGTATTAAAAAAGAAAGTAAGGGAAAGTTACCTCAACTTTGGTTTCGGAGGGGGGGCTTTTCTTAGACATAAGTAGGGGGGGTGCCAAGGAAAAAAGGTTGGGAACCACTGATTTAATAGACAATCTATAAGCAAGTCCCACAAAAAGCTTTATGCCTTTAGGAGTGATCTCTAAGACTTAGAAGATGCCAAACAGCGTTCCTGTGACATTTGTAACTTTACATACAATAATGGACAAATAGAGCATTTTTTATGAAAAGTGAAGTGGCGAGGATAATGGGGGCAGGCAGAGCTGGAATGCACCTAACCCTTAACCTAATCCTGCTCATTGAAACCAGCTGCTGCTCACCCACCTTAATCACCTGCACATCTGAGTTAGATCTCTCAGATCACTAAAAAAGAAAAAGTACCGGTCCCCCCCCCGTCACCCAAGCTATCTGTATAGCACTGACTGTATTCAACTCTTATTCTAGTCTCATGCACACTCGAGGCCACTTGGGATAAATCCGCGGAAAAATCTTGAGTTTTGCCTAGTGATGCAGCCCACCTCATCAAAACCGCCATAATGTCCCTGTTACCTAACTTACCACACAAATACAGGAGGTGAAGAAAAGGACAGCGTGTTCCACTTTCGTTGTATCTCTGCACCTGAAATTACATTTTCAGCAATGACGTGGATGTTCTTTGGATGAACCAGGCATCACATTCTCCAGTATGAAGTGTAGATAAGGAAACTGGGAACTAAACCTGAGCTTTAATGCCAGGCAGTATCTCTAAAAAGTACACAAATGAGTTAGAGATAATGCAAGTACATTTGAAGATTCTTAAATGAGATATTTTTTGGATCACATACTAATCCTACTTTTAGAACTATTGAGTTAAACGTCCTCTGATGGTTTCTTTCCCCATTCAATTATTATTCATTTAGAGACTGAAGCATACACTGTAAATGTTGCAGTCTTCCTGCCCCAAAATAAAACATCCATCATGTTGAGAGACTTCTTATTTTTCCACCTTATTTTCCCCTCATAGCTGCAGCTGCACAGCCAAGACCAGAATGAATGAACAATATCTGGCTGCTGCTGCTACTGAATCCTCCCGGTTCCATTACATTCAGGCTGCTTACATTTACTCTTTAAATTCCATAGCACTAACACAGAATGACAATTTAACATCATAATTACCAGGCAGACAGCAGCCAGGGCGCTCAAACACGCAATTGGTCCTATCACAGACTGATCTCATGAAGTGGCGTATGTATGACATGCCAATTCGTATGCCATTATTGCCGTGTTACCAAGACGCATACTCGTTTTTTAGTGTGTTTATCAATGGCGTTTGGCCTCCATTGACTTACATTACCTTGCGATTGCGTGTGAATTGACGCTGTAGCGAGTAGTATGAAAGGGCGAAAATCCACGTAGGGAGGTTGGCCGGGGTGGAGGATGGGTAAAACACAGGACTTTCACCCAGGAGAGTGGGGATCGTGTCCCGCGTGTAACTTCGTGTCCCGCGTGTGATGTTTCCATGTTGGTTGTTTTCCTAAACCCAACCTTGTTCTTCTTTTCCTAAACCCAACCAGTTCTTTTCCTAAACCCAACCAGTTCTTTTCTAAACCCAACCCGCGTGTGACGTTTCCTAAACCCAACCCCGTTCTTCTTTTCCTAAACCCAACCCGCGTGTGACGTTCCTAAACCCAACCGTAGCCTCGCGATAACATGTAGCCTCGCGATAACACATAGCCTCGCAATAACAGCGTAAACATACACGCCACGTGGCACTTTCTAAAGCCACGTGGCGTGTATGTTTACTCTGTGACGTTGCAGACTGCCTTCCGCTGTATAGAGCGTAGACAAACACGTGGATAGCTCAAAATGCGTACAGATAACACGCCACTTGGCTTTAGGAAAGCGGCGTGTATGTTTACGCGATATCACGTTGCCTATCATCATACATAGAGTCAGTGAGCCTTGTGTATTGTTGCAGAGTCAAAGACAGCCTGTTCAGCGGTCACACTTTGGGCGTTTTACAGTTTGGTAGTTGGAGCCAGGTACACCTGTAAGGATGATTACACCTGGAGACAATAATTACATCCACACTGGAGCCTTAAATCTAAAGATAAATGGGATTTAAAATGTAACTTGACAACACTGGCATCTCTCACTGCTTGGCACGCTCTCTGATCCGGCAGCTTAAACACCTATAAGCACTGCCATGTTCCTATAAAGAAACATGAACAGAAATAGAGCATTAAAGTGGAGCTAATGCATACTTTAAAACCAGAATGTTTTGTGTTTTTATTTTTTGAGTGGTATTTTGGCTGTTTTTCCCCCCTCTGGAAACACTTTTATTCTCAGACCAGAGGACCTATTGCCTCTTACAGAATGTCATAATGTGACAAACTTCCATAATCCAACGAGGGCATCATCTTTTCCAGTGACGTGCTTTGAAGAACTTGAGCTACACATGTAAAGCCTAATCGGTTTAGTTTAATAGCGAGAGCTTATTTTACTTATCTGTGCATTTGTGGTCTAGAAAACCTTTCTTTCTTAACCCATCGTTAATGAATATATGGGTCTATTTCACCTTAGTCAATAGGCTATTCAGGGTCTAAATTTAAAGCTCATCTTTCACTTTAACAAAGCAGCTTGACCCTATAGCTCATGTCCCTGCCAATCACTCTGAGAATGAACAGTGAACCTTTTGCTTGTTTTCAGTAGCGGGGCTTCCCCTTTGTTAACATAGCGTTTGGATTTCAGCTTTAAAAACACCAGAAGCACTTGTTTTCTGTGTGCCCTGGGACACACACGACCACATACTGCAGCTCTACCATTAATTCCACCTTAGAGACAAAGTGTGACCTTTGAACCCACAAACATGCCCCCGGCTTTGTGAAGAAGCTTAATAACGCTGCAGACCCCAACTCCCAAACCTGAGGGCTGGGGAGTCGTGTCAGTCATAGGGAGCGTGTGAAGGGAGCGAAAGTGAAACGCAAAGAAAGGGAGATATGAGGGGCTAAAAACACAAAGAAGCCATGCTATTTCTCAAAAAGCTTCAATGTTGAAAAAGCTGCTACACACTTCGATGAAAACCTAAATAAAGCCCAAGATAACACCCCAAAAAAAATCATCATTGGGAAACACTATGTAATTCTCCTAGCCCTGGTCAGAAAAGGTGGGAAAAAGCATATGATATTGATGGGAGTGTGTTAGGGACAGCACGTGATGTTTCTCTAGTCTGATAAGACGACTTAAATTATTAAAAAGACTGGCCATTAGGGTTGGGTACCTTTCACATTTTTCAATTTCGGTACCTGAAATTCAGTTCTGGTACCCAACGGTGTCTTATTTCGGTACTTTCCCTCTGTAATCACAAAAAAATTATTTCAGTTGTAAAAACAATTTCAGCTCTTTAATGTTTTATGTAAAGCGTTTTGAAATGCCTTGTTGCTGAAATGTGCTGTAGAAATAAAGTTGCCTTGCCTTACAACCTCCAGCCTGTCAGTCAGTCACCAGGGCATAGAGAACACTGGTGTGCCGGCCTGTCCCAGAGGAAGTGCGACTGCACAGCGACCGCTTTCGACTCGCCATTAATATTGCAGCGAACGCTGTCTGCGCACCACAGCTCTGCGTGTTTGTGTCAGAGCTGAGCCCCACTCTCTGTCAACATGCAGGAAGGACAGATAAGCTTGCGCTTATGCGCTCTCAGGTACCGAAATTCGGCACTGTTTGATTTAACGTGATTCGGTCCTCGGTAGTACCGACGTAATTCGGTCAGTACCCAAAAAAGTAACGATTTTGGTACCCAACCCTACTGGCCATAAATTGATGTACATGTAAACCCACTTCATTGAAACCCAATCTGCTCAGCATCCCTGTGTTCATTCTCCTCACACAGCATGTATCACTGTTGTCTGAGGGTTAATAGACATCTACAGTGGCCCAGAGGTGCTGCGAGGAATCCTGGCCTCTGATAAATGTTTATAATATGAGCAGCAGAAAACGCTGCTTATCTAGAGTGAAGTTGACTCCTTTGTTCCCCATTCCAGCTTCCGCACTCTGTTGTACATTTATCAGCGCTACCTGGCACTTTCTGCTTTATTCTGCAAGACTTGGCCATTATGCCCTGTTATCAAATCAAATGAGATATCCAATATCATCAAAGTATGGTTTTAGTTTGTGCTTGTCCTGAAACGTTTCATTTCCCAATCCATTCCACTACATCTCTGAATGCCTTTCGGCAGCACTGCAGTCTATTACAACCACAAACAGCTTAGGTTCACAACTTGGAACTTCCCTAAAAAAAATCCCCCCTTTCAGACTCAAAGCCAGGCACAGCTAGCAGATGTGTTTTCTTTTTGTTCGTTGGTGCGTTTTGATGTCAGCTGGGGCAGATCAGCCTGGTTTATTAACAACCTTCGGCTAAAAAGCGATGACTATTTGGTATCGTACTGACTCATACCAGCAAGACCTCGGACTGGGACGTCTTTAATCTGCAGCCACCCACAGACTGACATCACTCGCTCCCACCCCCCTCTGTGTTACTGTTTTCTTTGCATAGAAACGCCAGTCTGTGGGTCTTTGTCTTCTTGTTGCTCTCTTCACAAAGAGTGGGCTTTCAACTCTGTTTACCACCAAATACACAGACTACTATGGAGATCTCAGAACACTCACCTCAAAGTCTGTGTGTGGGTGTAAAAAAAGGGGGGCGTACAGTAATCTCCTAAAGCCACAAAATTGATTTTCTTCAATGTGAGATTTTGCCAAAAAACAAACATCCATCAAAGAAATGTGAGCTTTCCCCACATTTATAATCTGAGGATTCATCACTTTTTGTTTCAGTTGTCATGTGGAAACTTTCATCTTTGAAACTCTAATTTGGCAAATTGAATTACTGCCAGTATTTTAGTTTAGTTTAGTTTACTGGCCACCTTTTGTTCCAATGTTCAAATTGCGACATATGTTCTGGATGGATGGTTGCGCGTTCACAGCACTGGACTTTGACACCAAAAAGAATTTGCATCCCACGTTTCAGGCGTCCTTAGGTTTGGGCTTGTCTGCATCGACGACTTCATTTACCAGATGGTTCCAGCGCCGCCGGACGTTCCGCTGGATGTTCCGCTGGATGTTCCGCTGGATGTTCCGCTGGATGTTCCGCTGGATGTTCCGCTGGATGTTCCTCCTGATGTTCCTCCGGATGTCCCGCCGGACGTCCCTCACTTTCTGCTTTCTTTTTGTTTGCTTTAAACTTAGGTCGCATCGAGGAACATTAACCGGAACCTCTGAGCTAGTTACACGCTGAAAATGGCAATTTTGAAGGAAATTTGCATCATGTAACAAGGCAGGCCTGCTTGGTTTGTCCAGGGAATGATTGTAAAGATTTACAAAGAATATGTTCACTGCATTTACTCTCTAACTGGGAGGTTTTGGGACCTATTGGCGGGAATTCCTATGGATAAAACACACACGGCAATACACTGGTAAGAGCAAATTACGTTTAACCATGTGTCCTGCTAATTTAAATAGCTCAAGTTACTGTATTGTGTGAACAGTTAACTTTGTTTAATATTCCGTGCGTTCATGGGCATCGGAAAAACATTTTTCCCAGTGAAAACGTCATCATTCACGTCACTTCATGTGGGCATCAGAGGTGGGAAACTGGAGCTAGAGTTTCCCAGTTGGTGACGCGTTGTTGACAACTGACGTTTGATGTAGACGACTTTGGTCATTATTTTAATGACAATAAACTGTTTATTGTGGACCTGCTCTACCAACTGAACTATCCGGGCGCCCTATGTGGCATTTTCTTTTGCGGGGTGCAAATGTTCCACCAAAAACAAGTTCCTTCCCGAGACCTTTTTGCAGAGCCACCATTGCTGAGTCTGGAGCTTAGCGGCGGCCAAGATGATTGTGATTGGTTTAGAGAAATGCAAACAACCCAGAGCATTTTTTTCTTCTATCCAGGAGTGAGGAGCAACACGAGACAAGGTTTGGTCTACTAAAACACTTAAAGGTTAGGTTAGGTCTAAAGGTTAGGTTAGGTAAAGATCGAAGGCTAGAGAACAATGTCAGTGTTTGACGTGATTTCTTGACAGTACAGAGCAGCAAACAACCGTCACCATCAAACATAATGCTGTAGCCTATTTGAAAGTACATAAGTGCTGTTTTTGAGGTACTGTGCATCAAACCAAATACACCTTCACCAACCAGCTGTTTTTTGAAGTATGAATGTAGACGGAAACACAAGACAGCCACTCTACTAATGTGGGAATGTTTTAGTTGAAAGCTTATTTTTACCAAAACAGACTTCCATCACCTGCCCTGACTCAGAAACGGTGACTAAACTGGACACCTGTGAGGCAAAGTGAACACCAGCATGCATTTTCTTCCATGTTGGGTTATAAAGACTTCCCACCAAACTAAACATATTATTGCAAGAAACACTTAATGACAAACTCCACTCTACTTCTAGTCCTTCATTTCAGAGGAGGAGCCCCTGAAAATGACTTCCTAGTATATAACCTGACATACAGCTGACAAGACATTTACAAAAAGAGAAAAACACACACACCTGTCAGGCACTTTAGTTGAGACTGAAATGCTGTAGTTTAAGCTGAAATGTTGTAATTTAAGCTGAAAATTTCAGCATGTCAGTATGTAGCCTACTCAATCTCGATCTCTGTAAATAGGGATACAGTATGGCTCTCCACCAGTCACCGAGATCTGAGTTTTTGTTATCAAAGACGCAATTCTGGTTGGATCTCAGAAACTTCAGCCCAAAAAGCAGATTATTAACAGATATGGTTCCTGAGAGATCAGAATTAATTCTGCCCTTTTACACCCCCAATGGGTAGTGAAGGTAAACTATTTCAATACCCAGAAATCCTAGTCTGGCTATCACCAGACCAAGCTCAATCTTTTAAGATTGAACATTAGTCTGGGGAGTCTGCTCTGTATTTTCTACTGCACAAGAGGCGTGATCAACAGGCATAGTTCAAATGACTCTGTACGCCATTGGATAGTCCTTCAACCAATCAGACCAACGATCCGGGTAACGTACTTTCATCAACGGGTTGCTGTGCTTCGGTGGCCGCCACGTTGAATGTAAACAAAAAGCTGCTTGCCGTCGCTTCTCTATCATCATTGTGTTAATCCCGCCAATAGCATGCCAGGTGGGTAAGCCAGTTTGTGATTGGTCCCCGCAGATTCGTAACGGAAGCAGGATAGAAAAATATAACAGGTTTCCAGCCTGAGCTGCAGGGTGAAATCAAATCGCCGGCAGATTGGGCTGGCTTTACCCAGTATACAGAAATCCATAAAAGGATTAAAAAAAATTTGCCCTATCAAGGTGGATGGGAAACTTTTTAATGTATTTTTTATATCCCAACTCGATATTTAGGCTGAGAACATTAGGTTGTGTTATACAAAGGATGGAGCTAGGAGGACTTGGAATATGAAGAAGGCTTAGAAGCTAAAGATTTGACAGACTTGCAACAATTTTAGGAGGAATGTCGCCTGACAACAGTGCTGGTCAGTCTGCGCGAGGTCAGTGAAGCGAGGACGGCTTATCACTGATGCCGCCTCACTAACGGCATCGCTCACAGGCCGCGATGGCTCTTATCTGTCTGAGCTGTCAGAAACAAGGTCGGAACACATTTTTATCAGTCTTCCCCTCTACCACACTGGCTCCTGCAGCTAGACTGATAGATGGTTGTCTTTGTAGGCAGATTCCATTTGGCACCACTGCATTATGCTCTTGAGTCCGTCTAAAAGCTAAATAGTCTTAAGTGTGGCTCTATTGCACTCGAAATGATTCCAACACCAGGCCGTGCAACAGTCTGCAGCTAAAGACAGTGTAGACTATAGCTGCACTTTTTGTTGTTTACAAGTTATTACATTTCAGTTAAATTATTTAAATTTGACTGTACAGCCTTAGCAATAAACAAGCCATTCTTTAATAATAAAAATAATAACTTTTATTTATATAGCTTTTATTTATTAATTTTTAATGTCCCAGATTGTCGTTTTGTGCTCTTTTTATAGGTCGGTTCAATCGGTTTTAGCACCAGTATCAGGAAAAAATGATACCCAACCCTACAAGCTCCAGTTCAAATTATTCTCTTCGTTCACCAAAAGTACATTAAATCATTAACATTGTGGTGTTTTATTTCTAATTGAGTAAATGTATTTGTGGTGTGTGCTAAGGTTGTCAGTAACATGGAGTTTGAGATCAACGGGTGCATTGGTAAAGTCAGCCTGAAGGCAAGGTTTACCATTTTCTATGGTCCAACACTCACTTTTGGTCATGAACCTTGGTAGTGACCAAAAGAATAAGATCGCTGAGCGAGCAAACACGAGTGTCCTACACAGGGTACACGGGATCATCTTAAGGGACAGCGTTAGGAACTCAGATATGTAGAGGGAGCTCAAGTTAAACCAATGCTCCACAGCTACCCCAATACATCAGAAAATGGACGCTCAAGTTTTTCTTTTTCAAAAACATTTAATGATTGACGGATGATGGGGGTCGACCTCCAATACATTAAAGCATGTTTTGAAAATAAAGTGGAATTGGCATGTAGTAGTTAGATGTTTTTTTACAGGCTGATAGTGGGATTTGGTTGTCATGAAGAAAAGACATTCCTGTAATGCCAGTGATAAGATGTTTTAGCTGTGTGAATATTTTCTTTGATCCAGTGATAACTTCTGGTCTTTACTGGATATACTTAAAAGAAGGTTTTGAACTTGATGCTGCAGCATCCTGAGGCATCTCCTCCCATAGGTGAAGGCCACACGAGAAAAGTGCTTTAAAGCACAGGGGAAGTGAGAGAAACCACACCAGTGAGGAGGAGCAGAGGGGAGGAGGACTTAGCTGCAGTGTGTTAATTTGTATTTGGAGTTGTGATGTCTGAGGGGAGGGCTGGATTAGTAAAAGCGGTGGTCCAGAGAGAGACACGAGGAGTCGGGTTTCAGTTTTGCGAGGGCCCCTTGAGTCAAACGCACTGAAGCTGCCTTTGTTTGACTGGGAACCAGAAAAAGAGAGCAAGAGAGAGGAGGAGGAGAGTGAGAGGCTTTTAGTTAGGAGTGAGTGAGCGAGCGAGGCAGCGTGAGCTCCATCTCCTTCTCTCTCTCTCTCTCTTACCAAGGCTGTCACACAAGAACGGGACAACTGTAGTTTGGATCTAAGCTTACCATCACTGAAGATGACTTCCCGGTAAATGAAAGGCACTGTGTTTTCTATGAACAAGTTGTTTGAAGTCAACATTTAGTCAGTTTTTCAACTCTTTACTTCATGTCTTTATACAGCATTCCTCCCTGGTTCTTTGGATTACTTCTACTAGTGCTCCGGTTCTGCTGCCGTCGCTCCTCTGCTCAGCTGTTGGACGGTATGTGCACTCCGCCTGTCTCTTATTGCTGGATCATGTGCTTTTTCTTCTTCTGCTGTTTGGGGAGCCTTCTGCTGGCTCATGAGTTTTCATCTGCTGAATATGAATGGTGAAACTGTTGCACTCTGGTCCTGGAAACTGAATATGTTACATTGAGGCACTGGATGATATTACCTTGAGAACAAAAATGCTTAAACAGCAACATTATTTGGTGTGCTGTTATTGGGAGATCATATCAATGTTGAGGTGATAGGTTAGGACATTATGAACTATTTCATGAACGTTATAGTAATGTTGAGGAAGTGATGTTGTTGCTTACATAATATACAAAAAGACAAGCCAAGTTCTCTATTAATTCAATATTAAGTATCACAGTCACACATTGAAGCCCCTATGGTATAATATCAAAGCAATATCATGGCAGTACCACATTTTCTTATTTTCTCTTTCACTGCAAATCATTGTTGGCTCTTAAAGTGCCTATATTGCAAAGACCATGGGAAAGTCATGAGGGGTTTTTGAGTCTGCGTTTTGAGGGCATATTTGCATTAGACCCTCCATTTGATAAGATCAGTACCCCCCATGGGGCGTTTAATGTTGTACTGGACCAGGTCCAAAGTCACTCTACATGACACTGTTTATACTGAAAGTATATGAGTTTGGTGAACCATGGCCAAACTCTTTGGAAACTTTGAGCTTTTTTTTTTGGGAACCATTGTTTTTAGATGAAGTTGATGCCATTAGAGCCCATAGGAGAGGTTCCTGCTGGCTTCTGTTCTGTATGATGGTTTCAATTATATCTTCATTGACATGCTCCTCAGAGCCCATGTGTAGTGCGTTGCTGTCTTTGCAGACTGTTTTCACAGCTTAAATCTAGATTTTCTCCATGATGAATGGATCAATCACGACACTCCAACATGGTCCCAATTAGCGCTGAAAGACCTGCAGATTTTCTTTCCCATTGCAATTGAAAACAGACAAAACCTCACAACGTGCACATTGACAGACAGGCTCTGCAATCAGTAGCCTCTGCATAATTAAGGTAGCGAATATGATGTAATGCTCAGAGATGAAGGTCAATTATGTCTGAGAGATTTTTTTTCAGTTTTCATCCTGGCCTTGAGACAGCCCAATATGCCATCAATGCTTTTGTCAGTGGGCTGGAATCCAGATTGGCATTTGCAGCAATGTGTGTGTGGATATCTTGACCTATGATTACCACATGGACCACCATGTCACAAAAGCAGCGTTGTCTGGGCCCAGTCAAATAATCAGGGAGTCTCTTTAGCTAATGTGGCCCCATGGAGCTTAATTGTCAGAGTCTGACATTTAGAATTAAACACCACTTTGGCTGCTGGTGGCTTAAAAAGTGTAACCACTTTGAAATAAATCTCTTTACATAATTATCAGAGGAAGTGAAATATGATCTTCCAGGAATGAGTTTTGACTCAAAAGAAGTTGTAGAAATGGATGTTTGCAGCACAGCAGAACTTGACAAGGGATGTGTGTGTAAGGGTGGTGGGTGGAGTTTGGTTTGTGTCTGACTAAAGAAAAGTTTTTTAAAGTGTGATTTCATAGTCCACTTTCCTCTAGTGTAGATCCTGCAGAGGCTGGCTGAGCCACAGGCTCCACTGTCAGGCTGTTTGTGCGTTTGCCATATTCATAATCCTCTGCCATGATTCACTTTTTCAAGAGGGGGAAAAAGTGTCTGTGTGTCTGTGTGTGTGTGTGTGTGTGTGTGTGTGTGCATGCATGCTGGCTCACTTGCCAGAGAGAGAGAGCACCAGGGACAAATATTTCCAGCTGTAAATATTCTTGAAAACAGAGCTGTCGCCGTGGCAACATTCAAATTTCTGTGCACAATTGTTGAAAAATAGCTGATATTATCCGCTTCCTTAGTGTGAAATAGGGCATGCTGCTTCTCTCAGCCTGTTGCTTCTAATGTTTTTAGGTGGATGCAGCAGAAGTGAGAGCTGCCAGAACAAAAGGATTTCCATGAATGAAAGATCAGTGTTGTCACACATTTCGGGCATACTGGCTATGTTGGATAGATTGTATATGAACACCTTAACAGATAGTACATGGTTTAATGAATGCATTTTGTCGTCTCATTAATCAGAGAAATGATGTAGAAAGTAAACAGCAAGACAGAAAAACATGTAGAAGAATTAATCAACAAAAGAGTTAATCAGCTGAAAAATGAATGAATATGAAACTGAATTAATAAGTGAATGAATTCATTACTGACTTTTCAAACTTATTTAACAAAATAATGAGAGATTGGATCAATTAACAAATCCATGGATATTGGTATCAACACATCTGTGACGAATACATGTCTTAGCAGGAAGTACTTTAATGCATAAATAATTGAGTACATGAATGAGTGAATGTACAAATGATTCGTGGAGTTATCAACAGAACAAATAGTGAACTAATGAATGAACAAAAGAAAGGATTAATGGCTACATTGAGCAAATGATTGGGTGAATGGATGCAAGACAGAAACATGCATATATATAAAGAAATAGAATGAATACATTTAATGAATGAGACAAGTAATCAATTAGTTTGTAAGCAAATAAATGGCTGAATAAATGAGTAGGTGAATGGAGAAACAAATTTACAGTAGGGGTGGGAATCACAGGGTACCTCACAATGTTTGATTCAATACAGCAATATATATATAATATCAATATATTGCTAGAAAATCCTATAATGATGCATCACGATACCGGTCTAACTATGAATACAAAATGCTTGTGAAAAGCTTAAGTGCAGCTTTTCTGTCTTTATTCACTGCAAGTCCAAACTGTGCAAGTTTTTCAGTCTGTAAATTAAAAATTACACAACTATAGTATAGCGCAACTATGGGTCCAGACTTTGGACGTAAAGGGGCTGGGGCATGTTATTTTCCTCACACTGCTGTTCGCCATCCCGTAGAAACGCTCTTTCTCTTCGGCTCGTTAACTTCTGTTTCCCTCATTCCAGCGCCGTTTATATAGAGCGTTTGGCCAACTAGTATAGGGAATCGAATGTTCTGAGCTATCGCGTTATGCGATTGGTTCCGAGGTGGTCACGTGTTTCGTGGACTCCGTGTTGGATACCAACATTCATCTGATTCCCATTGACATAGTGCAGGGAATAGTGAACAGTGGAAAAATGTATTAAATTATTTAAAAAATTGCATAAATCATGGAAAAAATGCTCAACTGTTGCACGTTTGGCTGCACTGAAAGACAGGGAAGCAGCAAAAGATTTCACAAGTTCCCCCGTGAACCAAAAAGGCAAAGTATGGGAGCTGAAGGTGAAAAGAGCTAACTGGAGAGCAAGTGACTACTCATTATTGTGTGAGGGGAAATGTCAATTTCTCTCTTCGACTTATGATAACAAATTACATAGGACAAATATAGTAATAACATCGTTAATGTGTACCATGCTGTCAAAAAAGTTCTAGCACTGCTTTAAAAATGAATGAAGTTTGAAGTTAGCCATGCCTTATGCTAGCGTTAGCTTTTTCGCTAGCACTCCATGTACCTAAATGCTTGTGATCTTGCCATAGTCATATGGCTTTTGGTCTCGACCAAGTCCAGGTGTCTTTATTATGTTCATAATAATTTTGGAAGGAAAGTGAAACACAGCTTGGATGGGGATGTTGTTCAGCTTTTCACAAGTTTAGACAACTAGCTAATGCTACGCCGATGTTTGCTAATGTTAGCGCAACAGCATTAGCCTAGCCTGCTAGGTAAATATTACGACTGCCTTCGGAGTTTCCTATATCTGCGTGCACGTTGTCAAAATAAGACCTGTGGCGTTAGTGCTCCTTTTGTACCATAATTTTATTGAATGAAATATTAAGCTTCGCTCCTCTGAGATTGTTGGGTTTTTGTTACGTTACACACAAAGCTAACTGGCTATAGTTAGCCTGTATGTATGCTAGTGGACATTAGAAAGGTAAACACTGCTCAGAGACTTATTAGGCGACGTGGTCACTCACTACAATGGGCATTTTTTAGAGGCCCATTTACGATATAGAAGGTAAATATACACTGGAATGTTTCCGTAAGGGCCTTTTACATATTGACAAACGTTGATAATAACATGTATATTCCTGTTTATGGTGAAAATAAGCGATTTATTTCAAGATAGCATATTCGCCCCACTGTAGAGTCATCTGACATGGGTATCGAATATGACGCCCATGATTTGAGTTGGCCAAACTCTCTATATAAACGGTGCTGCCCCATTCATGCATGGAGCACAACCTCGAGGAGCCATAAAGTAGCGACGCTGAGAACAGGGAAATCTATTTAGAGCGCCTTATTTTATTCATTAAAATAGATATTTGGCGCCACCGTATTGATTCTCGTATCACACAAAGACAATATATTGCCGTTTTGATATTTTTGTTCCACCTCTATTAAACAGTATGTACTCGCTGCAGAGGAACATCCTCAGTATATAGCCTTTGTTTTTGTTTTTCTATAGCTCTAGTTTTCATTCTGCAGAAGACTCATGAAAGCATACTCTTTGGGTATTAGCTGCTTTTAATCTGCACTAATGAGCAACATGTTAAACCCAGTAAACGATAAAACATCTTTAGCTTGCGGTTCTGACGTGCTCATTGTGCATGCATTCACACACACGTACTGTACATCTGTACACATGGTAATTACTCACAAATGATAATGTTTTTAATTATCTTGATGAAAGGATGTGAATGCCTGGGACACAGTTGGCCATTAGGGATAATGAATATGATGATGTGGCTGATGATGTTAGTCTTAGAGAACGTGGTGATGATGATTACATCAGGGCGATAATGAAGATAATGATGGTGAGGACAACGGGGACAATGAGAATAACCGAGATGATTATGATGCAAGATCAGTGAAGTGATAAACGGTTACTTACACAGGATCATAAACGGGGTGAACTATGACTTAAAGTGCTCATATTATGCTTTTTGGCTTTTTCCCTTTCCTTTATTGTGTTATATATCTTTTTGTGCATGTTATAGGTTTACAAAGTGAAAAAACCCAAAGTCCACCCCAAAGGGACTTACCATCTTATATTTCAAGCAGCTCTGTTGAAACTATAGTAGACGAGCACAAGTGCTAGTCGCTACTTAAGCAGCAGCGGTAAGGTCTCCACAGCACCTGCTAGCAGCAAACGATATAAAACAGTAAGGAGATATGACCCGAGTTACCTCAAATTTGGATTCAGTTGGAGCGGGACGGAGGAAGCACAGTGTGGCTGTAGCTGTGTTGACAATAAATATTGTGTTTAGGAATAAATCGGCCTCCTACGTGAACTGTCCGGGTCAGGGTGCGATTTGCTGGGGGAGGATGCGTGGGGATTTCCCCCCATTTTTAACTTAAATAAGTGCTGTAATGTGAACAGTCTATAGTGTGATAGAACTAGGGCTGAACGATTTTTGAAAATAATCTAATTGCGATTTTTTTCCCAAATATTGCGATTACGATTCGATATTCGATTATTTTTTTAAGCTCTTTGTCTTCTGTATTATTCAACAAAGAATAATATAATGATGTATAGTATGAACACACAATTACACACTAGACAGTTAAATAAGTAAAAATATAGTATATATCTACACACACACACACACACACACAGAGAGGAGCTGCCTCCAGCCCCTCCCCCTCGTGAAGTTGCGTGCTGCCGTGTGCACTTGCTCAGAGAGGCTATCGTTGTGTTAGCTAGTTGCTGGTGTTCTTGCCGTGGGATTAACTGTACTAATAAAACTGTTGAAACACCGCGGCCACGCTGCTGTGAAAGCTCCCCGAACGTCATTTATCACAGTCTGGTGGTTACCCCTCTCAGTGGCAGCTCCTCCACTCCATATCTTTATAACGGAGCTAACCGCTAACCTGAGCTAACCGCTAATCAGAGCTAACCGCTAATCAGAGCTAATCGTTGCCAACCGAGCCTTGAGTTCTGTGTGCCTGTATCCATTAACTGCATGTATAGACTCTAGCCCGAATAAAACCCTTCATTTTATTAAAATGGCTGTAAAAGTTTTAAACCACAACTCAGAGTTGTTTGAATGACAGAAATCAGCTCAAGGTACAGTGTAGCGTTAGCATGCTAGTTGATGCTTTCTCTACGGAGTGCAGACTGATTGCTCTCGCGAGTCATGTGACCAAATCGCAGCCTTTGCGATTAGGAAATCGCGTTTTAACATATCGCGATATTATCGAAAATGCAATTAATCGTTCAGCCCTAGATAGAACGATAAAATCCGAGAGGCAGTTGCTGGTTGTATTTAACCGCTACAGAGCTCCGGGACGCTGGGTATCAGCGGCAGTTGTTTAGCCACCGATAGGTGACTGTGAGCCGGGTACAGGCACCCGCCAAATGACGGTCCTTTCAGGGGCTGTGGTAGTTGAGTTAAGCCAGAAAAAGTAAGTGTCATGCGGCCCTGACAGCTAAGTTTAGCCACCAAAACGACTAGTTAAGTTTAGGAAGAAGATCGTGGTTTGGATTAAACGAACGTGCGTTTCCTGGGTGAAAGTATTTTGTTTTCGCCGCATAGTGAACTCTACGCTCTGGCTTGAAAGCGCTGTGTTTTATGTTGACACCACGTTGTGCTATTTCATTTTGAGATTATTTTCCATTGGATATTGAAGTATTGAAGTGCATAAGTGTTTTGGCATGGCCGGACGAGTGGCTCCATATCCATTGTATTGGAAGGGGGATTTAATTCTTGCATGTTTTGTTTTGTTGTGTTAATTTTCTGAAGTAGTACGTGGTGTAAAAAGTTTGAGAACCACTGACTTAAACAGATTCATACATGGAACACTTTAGACCCACTGATGAAGCTGTTTTATCAGAACATTTCACTCTTGAGTCAGACATGGGCTTCAAGTTCATTTCAAGAGTTTACCTACAAACCGATACCATTTGGACAAACAAAAACTGACATTCACCGTTTTATCTGACTTTAAGTTAAACAAAGTCTGGCCTACTATCAAAGGCAGGACTCATTATTTTCGTCTTTTGTATCTGTTGTTTGTTCAGGGAAGGTCAACTGAGTGTGTTTGCTCCTTTTTCTTTACTCCCTCTCCCCCAGCTCAAGTTTCTCAATATTTCCCCTGCTGTTTTGGGGCCCGACTCACGGCAGAAGCATGATCCTCCTGTCACAAACAAGCCAACCTCACCACCCTTTACATCACCACTACTCTGTTTTTCTGAATATGAGCTTTATAAAATGTGAAACTGATCACAAAATCCTGAGACTCACTCCTTTTTTAGATTAAGAATATTGACTGCGTTTTCAATAATTCCTAGCTCAAGTTATTTTGAATCATCTAGTAACTTTAGTGCCCCTGATTTCTTGATTGATTAAACGTGGCTGCAAAATGTTGTGTTATTAAACAGTTTGAAGGCCATCCATGTATTGCATTATAAGTACAAAAGACTGTCTGGGCGTTTTGCATTTGTTTTATTTGAATAAAAGTGCTGGCGTGGCATGCTGCAGTGACTTTTTGTTTCCTAATTCTGGAAACCATTAGGAAAAGAAAGCTCGTTTCGAAGCGTGCTAGAGAAAGAGGGTTTCTCTCCTGTATCCAAACAAAAGCTTGGGAGAAATTTAGATGGCAGTTGGACAAAAATGGATAAAGAGACAGAAAAACACAACAGGGATGTAGAGACAGACAGAAGTTGTACCTGAAACCTGGCTTTCTAACTTATTTTTACACAAATATGCTTTTTTTTAAATTATATTCATCCAAAATCCACCATAAACCCAGCTCACATAGGTAGCAGTAACATCTGTACATTGGCTCTTCATTATAGATTTGCTAACAGACGTAAGATGACACCAAGTTTAATGAAGTAATGGGTAAATCCTTCAATTTGATCTCAATTCTGACTTGACAAGAGGTTTGGCTTTAAGTTGATATACAGTAGGTCGTATGGACAGCAGACTTGCTCAGAGGTAACATGAGGTTTTGATTAAAAGTGTAATTTCATCTCGAGCACAGTAATATTGTCAGTGCTGTCCAACAATGATTTCATGAATGAGCAAGAAAACCAACCATGGGCAGCACTGGAGACTTTTAAAGTCTGTGGCGTTTTCCTATAAATTGATGTCCAGTTTGTTTCCATTTACCTCATGATGTAACACAGGGGTCTTCAACGTTTTTAAGCCAAGGACCCCTCAGCTGAAAAAGAGATGGAGCAGGGACCCCTTACTATAATATAATGTATAAAATTGAGTTGCATATTAAACTGGGCCTACAATGACGTGTAGGGCTGCCTAGGGCCTTTATATACCGTTTTATGGTGCTTACAATACTAAGGTGTTAAAATGACATATTCATACATTTATACACCATGTTTTAATGTTACAATGTGGGACATTGAATCCTGAAGCTTAACTGTATCTGTGGATGGCTACCTTACCTATAGGCCAGTAAGCCTATCATGAATGTGTAAATTAAAAAAAGATTTATCTTTACAAATAATATGTTGGACTCATGTTAATGTATATTTTCAGACATATATATTATTTATTTGTTTAAACTATCATATTATAATTTGGTGGCCCCCCTGCAGCAACTCTGAGGACCCCCTAGGGGTCCCGGACCCCTTGTTGAAGATCTCTGATGACAAGTGAGTCAACTTATATCCAGTTCCTCAAACGCATGATTCAAGGCAGGTCTTTTCTCAGGAAAATTACAACAATGAGCACCAAAGCTGTCACCAATTAAAGAAACAACCAAAGGAGATCTCGATGACTATTAGGTAGGCAAGGTAGAAGTGGCCAGATGTTTAGTTCACCATGCAGATGTGTGTTTACACTCTGCGTGTCAAATGTGCAGAGGGCTGTGTGAGTACTATGAGGTAATGATATACATAATGGTCACATTTTAGACATTTGGCAGGTGCTTACATGAAAAGTAATTCACTTTTGGATACAAAACCATAACACAAATCTCTCATTTTGTTATTATGCTGATGCTGTCATCTCGTACAGCTAGTGAGCTGTATCAGTGTTTGGCTCAAGAACACTTTGCAAGATGAAAGATTTTTGGACCGGAACGTTTACTTTTACAAAATAAAGGGTGATCACACCAATTCGATTCAGGGTAGCTAGCCAGGCTAGAGCTCAGCTGAAAACTGTCCGTTTGATCCGCCTTAACCGGAGACAAAAGCCCCAATAATCTCTTGCCATCAACAGTCAAAACTGAAAAGTTGAAGAGAAAATGTCTCAGGAGTAGGCAGTTGATATCTTGGTTATAAAGTCCTTTTTAAACTTGGAACTTTCAAAACCATTATTCTCTGAAATTTGAACAGGATTATAATTGTATCCTCTCTCAATTAACTGTATTTATTTGTTTGCTCTCGGGAGAGTGACACAAGCCCTTCTTGCTGCAAGTTCAAACTGATTCAAGATGTGCTGCAGGTTTTGTGTTGCACATGTCTCTGCATCCCAGATTATTCCTGTTGACTACCAACTTTGTTCCAATATGACAGCTGTTATCATCTTCATCTGGCTCCTTAATGTGCTCATATTATGCTTTTTGGCTTTTTCCCCATTTCCTTTATTGTGTAATCTATCTTTTTTGTGCATGCAATAGGTTTACAAAGTGAAAAAGCCCAAAGTCCACCCCAAAGGGACTTACCATCTCCAACAGAAAACACTGTTCACAAACTGCTCCAAACAGCTCTATTGTAGTCCAGACTTTACTTCCGTGATGAACGTGCGTCACTTTGTAACACACGTTATAATGCTCGCCTAGCTGCTAGCGTGGCACGCCCTCATTCTCTGCTTCTGACTGGCTAGTAGTCCTTACCTAGCTACTGAGCATGTGCGACTCCCAACAAAGATGGAACAGAAGCTAAAACAGAGAGCTCAACACACAGGGTGAAAAGAGGAAAATGAAACCATGTAAACCTATTCTGGTACAACCTCTAAATACAATTATGAACCTGTAAATTAGCATAATATGAGCTCTTTAATAATGTCTTTTACACACAATCGATGCACTTTGTTGTTTTTGTGACTTCATCCCCAGTGATGAGTTTTTAATCATTCATTGTGTCATTGATTTATTTTTTACTGTTTTTGATGAAGAGATGTGATGAACTCCTGAAAAAGTTTCAAAAGGAAACGGGAAACACTGTCACGCTGTAAAATGTATTTTTGACTATGGTTTCCGCTGACTAAACACTTGGAGGAAAGCTGCTCCACAGTCTCTGGGCCTCGATGGCTGGATCTGCAAATGATCTAAATCAAATCCCAAACCAAAACCGTGCGTTATCCTGGAGGGTAAACAGGCAAAATTTGTCCGGACAAAACAAGCCACTATTTTGAGTCGTGGACGCAGTGCGATCACAGGTAGGGTTGGAGGAGATGCCTGACTTCCTTCAAAGCATGAAACCAAAGGACAAACACAGCATGTGTACTGTATATGTGTAAGTATAGAAAGGATTCTGTGTGGGAGGGTAAATGTGTGACGCCAAATGTCACTTCGACCTCCTTCCTTTGTACTCGTAGTTTATTGTCATGTGTCCTATTTTAGTAAAACCTTACAAGTCGATTTATAATAGCCCTTTAAATAGATCAGAATAGATTTTCGTGGGACATTTTGGTGGTGTATTGTTAAGAAATTTGAATTCTTGAGATAACATATGTTTGCTAACCCTCTCAATAATTTGTTTTTATCTGAACATCAGTCATTATCACTCATTAAAGCTTTGGCCATCAAAGAACTTTTAAACTAATTGTTCTGAACGCTTTGCTTGATGTGGTCGACTGTTTTTCTTCCCGGGCCTTCATTTCAATGTTGGACAGAACAGCACTTTGCCTCCTTTCTTGAGCCAGCTTTTGTTTATGCTGTCTTTTTATGTGACGTTTGAATTCCAAAATGTGATAAATCTATATGTCAGTGTCTATCTTTATGTGGTGTTATATCTATTTAAACTTTTGTATGCTTTGACATTGCCTGTTATACATGAAGATGATTGGGAAATAATGGGCTCCTGGGCATGCATGCTTTAAATCTCCCACCTTAAGTCGAGTGATCATACAGTTTTTCCAGCAGATGCTTAGAGCCCATATTACTTTGGTGCCAATAAAGAACCAATACTGAACATACATAGAACCTGAGGGATCAACACTCCCTCTGAAGGAGTCTTAATGGCCTCCTCCTTGTTAATGAATGTTATTCCTTACATTCTTTGGATTTGAGCAAGTTGAGCATCCACACATAGGTCATAGGTCGAGCTCCCTTGTTGCTCAACTCTGCAGCAGATGCTGTGATTGGGTTTCTAGCAGTGTGTTTACACAGTAAAGCTTAAGAGGAGCAGGCCTGTGACTAGAAGATAGTCAGAAGTCCCAGGCCAGCTGCTGGGAAAATCGAAAGAGAAACACCTTCGATCCCTTCAACATCCACTGATGAAGTTCCCTTGAGCAAGGCTCCTAACTACCAGTTTCTGTAGGTGTTCACTGGCCAGTGATATACTGTGGCTGTTGATGGTTTGAGTGCGTGCAACTGTAAGTGTGACGCAGGATGAAAAGAAAATTCCTCTCTGTAGCTGAGTGTTGGAACATTGCAAGCATATTAAACATGGTTACATCTGTAAAGGGCATGGCTGGGACTGAACCACAGTACATCCTGTGTACTATGAGGACATTTTACTGAAAAAAAAAGTATAACTTGAGATTTCCTGCATACCTTTTTAAGGAAATAGCACACTCATGCAGTAGGTTGCCGTCAGATGGGATTAGAGGTGCATCAAAACTGCAATTTATGAAAATGTAAAGTGGTCAGAATTAGTGTGTTTATTTTTCTGGGAGCGGCCTACTTCCTGCCTTTTGCACCACAGATGCCCGATGGGTGAAAACATGGAATTTCTAACAGTCTGGAAAGTGTCTGTCGGGCCGGAAAGACCGAGTTGAAACAAGCAGGTGTCTGTTCATCTGGAGACCACAGAGAGAGAGGACATGTCCTGTCACACAGCAACGGAGCATCAGAGTGTCTCACGAGGTCGTGGAGTGCAGAGCAGCTGTGTGTGGCTCTAAAACACGCATGTAGGAAGTTAGGATCTCAGTGTCTCTGATTTGCCTCAATCCTTGTTGAATTAGTATGGTGTATTTATGATAATGTGAAAAAGTGAATGTTTTCCAAATATGTGTACATGCTGGTGTATGGGCATGTATGGAGATGTATGCAGCGCTTTTCTACTTGAGTGTCTGCTCTGTAGGAGGAGTGCTCCACTAATAGTGAGCAGTCATCAGTGGGAACAGATTTATGAAGACTTACATTTTCATTTTGAAATCTCACCTTTACCCTCCTTTTGCTTGTTTTATTGGTCTGTTGCGTCTAAACCAGGATGCTGGCGTTGAAGATAAGGATGTTATTCTCCCTATATAGTTGCTTATTGCTACTTGACTAAAGGTAACACTTTGTTTGAACTCGGGTAATCTTTATTGGAAGTTTTAGCTAATCATCCACGACTGGTGATAGTGAACATTTAATACCTAAAGCGTAGGCTTTAATGTGTGCTCCTATAACAGCCTCCACTTTTCTGGAAAATGCTTTCGCCCACATTTTGCCTGGCTGCAAGAATTTGCTCCCTTTCAGTATGTGTACTAAGGTGTCCGCATAACTTTGGCCTTATAGTGTATAGGCAGGGCAGTTTATCTTTGTGATTATCTTTGATGTTGCTCAGAAAATATAAAAGCATAGGTTCAATTTTAATAAAACTGGGTAAAAAATAAAGCATCTGTGCTTACACTTGACAAACCTCCACAGGATTACAGCAGGTCACAGATTAGTGTTACTGGTATGTTGTCCCAACCTTGAACCTCTATGGCTCTGGTTTTGTCTCCTGTCTAGCTGATAAATTACTTCTGGTCATCAGCAAACAAAATAACAAGACTTCAAAGAAAATCTTAACTTTTCACCACAGAAACCCAAACTTTGTACCGTTTGTTTAACTTTTTTGTCTCGTTTCTATAGTTGGAACATGTTTGCCCAGTCTGACGACCACCTGTTTGATTCCTATTGGAACAATGAAGTGTTCTTAAGATGTAAGTCTTTCTGGTAGCTGGGTTTTTTTTTTTTTTAAGGGAAAGCGTAGTGAAGGGTGATATCAACATGACGGTCGCTTCTAGCAAACGAGCGACAGAAAGGTTCCCTGAAGAGCATCTGCAGCGAGGGTGCTGATTGTTTCCCAGCGGGAGGTGGGATTAGTGGTGATGTTTATGGTGGGATAAGTGGTGAAGTAGACTGGATTTTTGGCGTGTGTGTGTCCCCGTTTGTGCGCGCTCAGCTGGTCCGCAGCTGGGTTGTTTTTGAACACACTGTCAGCCCACTTCCTGAAAGTCTCACCACAAATCTAATTAATGGTTTGGTCTCAGTTGACCCTATTGTGTCACCACCGCTGGCAAGTAAACATCAACAAACATCTGGCTTTTGCCCCTTCTCTCTTTTTCTGTTTAATTAGTCCTTTTTTTGTCGTAACACCTTCATGTTCCATTGCCTGATTTTATCCTTTTTTTCTGTTTTTATTTTTTCTCTCATATTTTGTCAGTAATCATCTGTCTCTCTCTCCTTATCTATTGTAACTTTCACTTTCGTTGCTTGTAACCTCCCACAGTTCTGAAGAAAGCTGATTGTGTTGTTTGTGTATTTATTTATCCTGGAAATTCATGGAGGCAATAAGTACGTGAAAATCAGAAAGTCAATTTCTTACCTTGGTTTGTGGTTAGCTATTTGCCACCGTTTCTGCTGTTGGCCTCTCATTAACATTACCAGTGTTTATGTTTGTGCATGTAGTAGACTCTTTCACTTCTGCCACTTCAAAACTGCAAACTATGTAGCACCTTTCCATCAAAACGGAAGCACTCAGTGATGATGGTACTATACTACTGTAAAGTACCCCCCCTTTCTTTCCCTATAGCTACCTTTTTGCCCTCCTTCTACAGTCTAACAGCCTAGACTGATACATGTAGAGCTGGAAAGATAGAAGATATAACTTATTCCTCAGCGGTAGGGTTGTGGCATCTAATTTGGAGTTCACACCATTTGCACTAGTGTTGAATTTAGTTGGACCATCGCTGCTGCTGCTGCTGCAATATGGGATTCGCTAAAAAAACATTGCATACAAATTTAAATTCTACAAACTTTTGCGAGCTGATAAAGCTGGATTTAAGAAGGCTGCAAACATAAGCTCAAGTTTGTGTGGTCACAGAGTTGAAGTCAAACATCTTGTGACTGGTTTCCGCACTTGTTGAAGCTCTGAAGTGGTGGATTTATAACAGATTAGATAGATTTGTTTCGTATGGCTCTGGTTGATATGTGTTGATGTAATGCATTTTTCTGGTATCCATCATATGGTCATGACGTGTTGTTGAAGATGTTGAAGTCTGTGTAATTATAACTGTCGATGGACTGCAATAAAAAAACTCACAACAGACAAAACGGCTCACAAGAGTTTCTCAAAGGGATCCATATCCATCCAAATGGCTTCAGTGTTTATGAGAGAAGCATTTTGGGTGTTTTTCATTTCTCTGCACTTTTTTATCCTTGCCATAGCTGGATTTCACTTCAGCCTGTAGTGCAGTGCTGCCTACAATAATTCTAAATACGTTTAATTAGCAAAAGTGGCCAGCGATGGGATTTTGATCATTTCCCTCTTTGCATGTATACAAACAAAATGTGATTTCAAAAATCTTAGTAAAGAGATAACAAAACGATTTTAGATGAATTCAATTCAGTTTTTATTTATAGTGTCAAATCATAACAGAAGTTATCTCAGGACAGTTTCCAGATGAAGTAGACTAGATCACACACAATGAATTACAGAGACTCAACACCTCCCCAAAGAGCTTGAAGCAACAGCGGCAAGGGAAAAACTTCCGTTAACCTTGGACAGAAGCTGGCTCTGGGTGGGTCCACCTAGAGCCATGAGAATACTGTTTGCAATGAATGATTCTTCTGAATGCAAACTGTATACACATCTTAATGTTAGAGGTGAAAACATGTTGGTCCAGTTCTGTTGAGCCTTTACTTTATAAAGATAGAAAGTTTCACATTTGGTAGCTCCCCAAAATTTAAAATGAGAACCAGGTTTATTTACTGAAGTTCACAAGCAAAACAGTGCAGCTGTAATCACTTCATGTTTAAAATCGGTTTATTTAACATCAAAACTTTGTGGCTTATTCTCACATATTATAGTTGATTATTGTTAAGTCAAGCAACAAAAGGCTGGCATTGTTTTCTCAAACATTTGTTGATTGGGTGAGCAGAGCAAGTGTACCTCTTCGTAACTAAAGATCCTCTTTCAAGGTTTTTCAGTCAACAGATTCAAGTTTCTCTTCAAAACAAATGGGCTAGGACACGTCATTGATTCCAGGAAATGTTTGACTAAACGGTCATTAGCAGTTTACAGTAATTGGATGAACATTGATTGCACCAACGTTGTCTTTGGGGATCCACTTCAAAGGTGAATTTGAATATCTAGCTATACAAAGCGTTTTCAACAAAAACACAAAAGAAAATGAAGCATAGCGTAAGTTCTGACAGGTCACGGATCCTGCACTGCTGCTCTCCCCGTTTAAGGCTTTCCATACATGCACATGGAAGGGCAGGGAGGTGTGCTCTCCCTGCCTCATGCTTTCCATGTATGCACGTGGAAGTGCGGGGAGGCCCCAGAACAGAGCCGTACCGCCAAATACAAATAGCAGATGAATGAATCTATTTTGACAAAGTGGTCCTGACCTGAAATAGTTCTGAATAAAAAGTTAGTTTGTGAAATCCATTGCTGGTATATAATGATTGCAAGCATGACATTAAACAACCAGTCTTTAGTGTAAATTAAGACGTCTAAAAAACCCATTCTTGAGTTACGTTAAGGTACTTTCTAAAGCCATAGCAGCATTTGAGGTGGTCGGAAAAAAAATTGGATTTCTAGTGGCTGAAACCTTCAAATATTAACCACGGTGAGTGAGAGCTTTTGTTCTTCTACTTTAGGCTGTGGTTGAACAATGCTATCATCAGTCCATCAGGCAACACCGGACATCCCAGTCTGGTGCTTAGGCCCCTGAAGCTTTCAGCAGCCTTTTGCACCGGAGTAGAAAGACAAATGGATCCATTTTCCAAAAAGCTTTCAAATTTGAGAGTTAGTTCAACACATATTCAGCCCTGATGTTTTTATTACACTTTACTGGAAATGCCTGGTTGTCGTGTATAATTTGGTCAGGCTTTTAGATCAACAAGGAACAGAACCAAGATTTATTGGGATCAAGAGATTAGTTATCCAAAGTGGGCCAGACAGACATATTGTGAGACCACCCTGTGTAGCACTCAAATCTCCACACTTTTTAATGGCCACCTTCTACCTTATTTTGTCCCTGCAATCCAAAAATATGCCAGTTCCTTGCTGTTTCAGCAGCTTCTTTCCAATTCATCAACGAGCCCTGAGTCATGGCGACACTGTCAAACAGAGGGATTTAGGAACTAGATTGGAATGACAATCAGCTGATTTTTTCAGTTTATTTATCATAAGTGGTCCTGGTAGTAATTTGCTTTCCCTAAAACAGCTACTTCCCTTGTGCTTCAGTGACATACTACCCATAAAAAGTGAATGAAACTTGGCAACGCGGGGGAGCTGAAGGCAGTAGTTTTAATGGAAAATCATGGTGGTTAGAAGCATGTATCTGGCAAGCAGAACCTGAGATTAATTGCAGTGAAATGCTGGTACATTTTGTTTGTGGTTTGTCTGGAGAACAGAGGTTTCAATGGTAGGGACATACAGTTTTTAAAGTCAATTCTATTGTGTTGTGTTTTTTTTTTTCCATCACAGCTGAAAATTTTCATTTTTGGCGTCCTTGATATTTATAATCTGAATTTTCCCTGCTCACAAATAAACTCCTAAATCAGCTTGCGGCTCTCAATAAAAAGTTATGTCTCTTTACGTTTGAGCAATGCCCTATATATCCCCTCACCAGCAAACAGCTTAGTCAAACCTGGCAACGTGGCCACGGGGAAGAAAACCAATTTAATGTGATGTTGCCGTTGCTTGAGGAGACTTCTGTGTGATGCTGGCAACCCTGGATTTGATACTGTAACTCTCCCACTGGCAGCAGGTACGAAACATGAACCCTGGCCCAATTTCCTCTCAGCAAATAACACCAAATGGGGAATTGCTTCACTTTGGTAGCAAGAACTCCAATTTTGACAGAAGCTTTTATCTTTTTGTTTTGATATGTTACATTTTTCCTTCTTGTGAGTTAGCTGAACACAACAGAGCAAGATTTGTAAGAAGATATGTCTCAGATGAACTCAGAACCTGTGGAGTGGGGGAATCATTGCCATAGTTTGTAGCAATTAAAGTCCCCTTTTGTCAGCCAGAGCCACTGAGAGGAAGTTGTTTTCTTTTGTTGGTTGTGGTAAACCAGAAAGAAACCACAGACATTTGTCAGTTTTCCATCAGGATTTTCGTGGTCAGGCATTTTAAAACGAAAAAAAAAAATGCATTAACAAAACCTAGGATTTGTGATTTAAAAAGACAGAATACCTAAATATAATTGAAAATATATAGTTATAGATGTAAAAAAAAACATGTTATTTGCCAGATGGAATTTGTATAAAACATGCATTTTAGCAGTTAACTCTGTAACAGTTTCCTTTTATCCATCTGTTTCCTCATCTCACTCCCAAAGACATGTTTTTGATGGCAAGATTGTAAACCGGACAGCTCAATCCTGCCCCAACATGAAGTCTGCTGAGGGGCTTCAAGGCCTTCCAGTAAAGTTTCCAACAGATTATGTAAAGTACATGTAATGGTCTGGAACAAGTGGAGGGGGACAGGCAGTATCATTATTATTATTATTACTAGTATTACAGCCTTGGCTTGTCTTGTAACCCTGGAGCTCTGAAGTGGAGGGTAACGTGGTGTTCTGCAGGGTTATGACCGAGGCCTTCTCTACTTTACGATGGGAAAGGACTCTGGTTTCAGAAGCATGTTTCCTTCATTTTCGTTCGCAGCAGCAGTCAACCATAACTAAAAAGAAACATCTAGAACATACGAATTGTATGCATTATGCACCCAAAAAAATGTTGTGGACTTTATTCAAGTTTTATCAGAGTGCAGATTATCTTCTCTGGTGTTTCCACCAACTAGGAACATATTGCTAAAAAGTGATCCTCAGTCCAGTTTGGTCTTAAGCATGAATAACTGATGGCCGTCAGATGTCAACATCCTTATACAACCATACATTTTGAGAATGTTTCTTGTAGATAGTTTGGAGAGCATTCTCTCTCCAAACTCAGGATCAGAACCTGCTTTTCACTTAGTTTAGTTCAAATTTAGATGCACAGCAGACACTGAAGAACCAATTTTTCCAAAAATGATACAAAACTGTGTTCAGATTCTGTATCATGATATAACTCGATAAGATTCAGATGAAGTACTTTTTAAAATGTAAAATCTTTATAAAGATTCACAGTCACTAATTTAACCTCAGTCCTTTCAGACACACACTCCCATCGGTTCACTGTTGCCTCATCAGGTCAGGTCAGACGGTGGAGACGAGTATGACTCTGGCAAAGAAACCGATGGAAACAAACAGTTTTAAGTCAAAGCATCCCAGAATAAGATCTGTATAATCAGATAGAAGCAGCATCTTGATTATTCCTTGCCGTTCAGGACATGTGGCCGCTCATCCCAACAGGTGTTTTGGTTTTTCGGCATTTGCCAGCAATTTGTATGCATTGTCAGTACAAGTCAGAGGAGCTGGGATCAATTTAGTTCGAAAAATTTTATTTATATACAGTACATGTAGTAAACTGTTTCATGAAGGAGTTTGAATTGGAGCAGAAATGAACCTGTGATTATTTAGTGCAAAGGCTAATGATAAAACAAACAACCAAGTTGACAACTTCATCTTCTAAGCTCTCCAAAACTTAAGCACTAGCTGATGTCATGATGAATCATATCAGAATGCCTGAAACTTGAACTGAGCAAATCCTGATTTTTTTTTTTTTTTTTAAATACTTTGTGTGGAGAGGACGAGATCAGGGTCATGCTGTTAGTTTATCTCCCGGATGAGGAAATGAACTCCAGGTCATATGTTCAGGATCAAAGAGCCTGTCAGGGTGCCAGCAGGTACTTGGTGAGGATTTTTATGGAGGCTAACAGTTACGTGCAATCTTCTCTGTCATAGGATGACTGTTAGTAAGAGAGAGGCCAGCTTCTAAATCTGGAAAGCTTTACACCCATGCAAGAACTCACACACTTCTACACCTGCAGACATACATCTTTAGACCGACTGAACCAAGGTTGAGTCGTAACATTTGCTTCTGGATTACGTTACCTAAACACTGACTCTGTAAATCAAACTGCTCCTGTTGGAGAGCACTGACGCTTTAAGGGAGAGAAGAGGGGAGGGGAGGGTGTGGTGTGGTGTGTGTGTGTGTGTGTGTGTGTCTGTGTGTGTGTGTGTGTGTGTGTGTGTGTGTGTGTGTGTGTGTGTGTGTGTGTGTGTGTGTGTGTGTGTGTGTGTGTTGTCCAGGAGTAAATAATAATGGCTTAATTTCTAGTTTAATGATTGTTTTGTGCACATGCAGCAGGTTTTAGGGTTGTAAAGTTACCATTACAAGGTTTCCACTCAGCGGTAGTGTCAAGTTTGGTTTAACAGATGTGCTCAGTTTATTTATTGAGAGACAGAGATAGCATTAGCTAATATATAGTTTGGTATTTTTTGTAATGGCTTCTGATTTTTTTAGTTTTATAGTTTGGGTAATTCTAAAACCTACATATTTTCATAGTCTTTTCCGTTTCCATCATTTTTTTTTAAGCTCGGAAAATGATTAGTTTATATTCATTTTTTTTTTTTTTTTTTTTTTTAAGATTATTTTTTGGGCATTTTAGGCCTTCATTTGTATAGGACAGCTGAAGACATGAAAGGGGAGAGAGAGGGAGAACGACATGCAGCCAAGGGCCGCAGGTCAGAGTCGAACCCACGGGCGCTGCGTTGAGGAGTGAACCTCTATATATGGGCGCGCTCTACCAGGTGAGCGCCCATATATGAGCGCCAAATCATTGGGGATTTAATTGACAACAATTCTAATGACCAATTAATACTTTGTTAGTCCTATCAAATGATAATCCATCTTTTAAAATGTGAGGATTTGCAGCTTTTCTCTATTCAATGTCATTGTAAACTCAAGTCCTTTGTTGGTTTTAACTGACAAAAACACAATGGAAGATGATGCATCAGGCATGTGTCCTCATTTCCTCACAATTAATTTAGGCTAAATCAAACAGTTGACTCCAGGCCCTATTAAATGAACTGATATTGTAGCTTAATTGTTCAAGTCTTTTGCTATTGCACCCATATTTTTAATATAGCAGTGATCTGCTTGTATGAAAGTCACCTGAGGTTAGCTGACTACAACCATGGTCTTCAGCACTTGAAGTCACTTAAGTCCAAGATATTTCAATGCAACTGGCGTGTCGAAGGAGAAACAAGGGGGATCTTAAAATTCACTGCATGGCCTGCCTTTAGTACTCTCTTGCTCAGATTTATCATACATATTTGCTGTACAACATCAAATAAAGAGGAGACAGCCTCACTGGCTTAGTTCCATGTCTGCCACTCACTTTGAAATCTATATCAACAGGATGAAGTGCTAAGTGTTTGTGTGCCAGTAATAACAAAATAATAGCTTTTACTGCATTTGTTTCACATTTGTTGTAGGAATGTCAAACAGATGAAGTGAAGTGACTCCAGTTTTACGATCAGTTGGGCCAACACCCTAGCATTACTTTACTTCAAAAGCTGTCGTTGAGCGAAACACAATGCAATTTTGTTGACATTGTGGAGATACACACGTCATGCATCATGTTCTCTGTGGAATAATATAAACGCAATGTGATTATGGCAGATAAAATCATGTTTTAAGCTTCTAGCCTTGACTGTAAAAACAGTGTTGATGTTTCCGTCATGCGGAGCAGCAGATGGAGCAGAGACATCACAGGCATAGGTGCTCCTAAGGTGCCGTACTGTTACATTTGTACTGTTCATTTGAAGATACTGCACTGTTGGGATCTTGGCTGTTTTGTCTGTGTTATTTTCATGTTTGTTCTAAACCAAAACCTTTTTTGCTCATCTTTGTGATTAAAGTTGAGACCAGAGGCAAAGAGGAACATATGGTTTAAGCAACGTAACTGTTAGTCATCCCTTTAATACCTGATTCAAATTTTACAAGGTGAATAAGAGCTGGCAGATCGAAGTGTTTTCCCTTTCAGCTTGTTTGTTATTGCCTTTAATAAGGGTTGTGAATCTTTCACCTCGTCGCTCGTTAAAATCATGCTCTCTGTAATTACAGCTTTCTTTCATTTGATCTAGACTCAATGTTTTCCCTTTCTCCCTCTTTATCTTATTCTTCTTGCACGTCAAATGTAGGCCAACACACACAGCACTGTCCAAACCCTGCAGATCAAGGCAAGGCATTGTATTATATTGCACAATTCAGACACAAAGACAATTCAAAGTGCTTTACATAAACATACAAAACAACTCAAACAGAAAATACGACAAACAGATTAGACCAATTGGCGTACTTTTCTATTCGCCCAGACAACTAGAATTGAGTACCACCCCATGTCCAACTCTTCTGACAATACAGATTCAGCCACTCTGTAAACAACTTATTAAATGAACGTCTGTCCACCTCCAAATGACTTCTCTAAAAAGGTTCAGCCTTTGTTTTGACCACACCACTCCATGCACTTGGGAGACAAGAGGAATTTCAAGTTTAAATAATGAGCCAATGAGCTTGACCTGGTTTTGGCCTGACAAATGATGCTAACAGCTGCTGAGGGTTCTCAGTTGCTGTAGGACACTGGGGTCAAGGATCGGGGTCATTTCCTCTCCAGGGTGAACCTGGACTGCATTTTGACCGAATGTAGCAACTAATTGACGGATGCATTTCGTGACAGTTGGGATGCAAGAAGACTCCTTTCCGTGATTTGCCAGGCCTCAAAGAAAACAAAGTAAAACTCTTGCAATGGGATGGCGGGAAAATAAATAAAACTGAACTGAAAGTTGTCGCAGTATGTTGATGTTCAAATCACACAGGGTTTGTAACCAACATTGGGCTCAAAGTATGTGACAAGAGCATTTGTGAGGTTGTGCACTGATGTTTGGCAGTAAGGCATGGCTCGCAGCTGGCATTCCAGTTCATCTCAAAGGGGCTGGATGGGGTTGAGGTCCAGGCTTTGTACAGGCCAGTCGAGGTCTTCCACACCAAATGGGGAAAGCCATTTCTTTATGGACCTGGCTTTGTGCCCAGGGGCATTGTCATGTTGAAACAGGAAAGGTACTTTCCCCAAATGGTGCCTTTACATTGAAAGGACACTATTGTCTCAAATATCATTTTCCCTGTGGACAAGGTTGTCCCCATGCTCATTCCTCCACTGAACTTTACATTTGGCCCTAACTATTCAGGCAGGTTGCATTCTTCTGGCATCTGCCAAACCTACAAGTGCCAACAAACTCTAATATACTTAACCATACAAAAGTATTATTAAAATAAAAATAAAAAATGTATTTAAATATTTGCAAGATACAGTATGATTAGCTTTCATATGTCAACACACTGTCTTCTTTTGCCCCTGTATGTATGACTAATGGGGACCTTTTTAGGTACCACTTACTAAAAGTTGCAGCTCTATGGTCTATGAATAGAGTGCACATATCTACTGAATAAACACAATGGCCCTCATTTATGAAACGTGCATATGACCTAAAACTGGTTTTAGATTCCTACGCAAAGCAAGGCGTTTATCAATTTGAATGTGAGCGTAGGCTGCGATAAAATCTCACGTCTGGTCTGAACTCGTTTACGCAAGTTTTCGATTCAGTGTGGACTTGCGGTGCAGCATATAATCAGTTTAACAGGAGAAGGAGAAGTCATCAGTTGATCACGTATCAGCAATGGCAGATCTGGCTCTTTTAGAGGACCTCTATGTACCAGTACAACAGTGCACACGTACGCGCAGGGGCCACAAGGAGACAGGATATTATTCCTCGCTTTTAAAAGGTATAGTGTTATGTTTGGCAATGATACTCAATACAGGAAACATGACGATGCACAACATTTTTGTTTATTATTCACGTTTAAAAAAAAAGACACTGCATAAACTCCGCTACTGTGTGTTTATTTAAATATAGGTAGGCTACACCATGTAGGCCTAAGAGATTGCAATATAAGCCTGTATATTACTATTAAGACTATAGCATACGTCAAGGATGTATAAATTAAATAAACTTCAGCTGGAGTCCGATTTACCACAGCAATGCTGTTGACTGCATCACTGATCTCTTTCCATTCCTCATTCTTTCTACAGCCTTTAATACCAGTTTTCAGGCTGACAAATAGTACACACGTTAGTGCAAATGAACCTGAGATATCAGGGTTTCACTCTCCACCTCTGAAAAGTGCCGCTTCTTAGCCGGATTACGTCACGCCACGTCGTAAATTGTAGGGGCGAGGCCTCAAAACGGAGAATATTTTGGGGTGTGATAATTAAATTACGATCGTTTCCAGTCGCAGCATTTATCAATGTACGAGTATTCTTACGCTCTGATTGGTGTGATACGAACGTTTCATGAATCACACGTGAAGCCTGTTATAAGAGGATTTCTGCGCTCATATCTGCACTGGTTTCTACGTTAGGTTGATAAATGAGGGCCATTGAGTTCAGGTCATCCAGATCATTCTCATCCCGGTCAGCCAGGCCAATCAAGACTCTAAACAGTGACAGTCAACCGGCTCCGTTGAAGCGTCCACACTTGAGTCAATGAATGGACTGGACTGCAAGTGGATTGGCCAATTTAAACTTTAGCAAATAACTTGCATTGCGGAGCCAAAGCAGATGGTATCACTCATGACCCCCCCCCCAACCCACACCCTCCCTCTGTAGGAACAGTTTGGATAAGCCACACAAGTATCTCCTATGTGATGAATACAAACATGCCAAACCCTCGCCTGACTGCAAAGCCATGGCGTTCATCACTGGAAAAGTAGGAATTATGATCTTAAGGGATTTCTTTATGGCTTGAGGAGCTGATAGGATGAAGATGAAAAGGTCACAGGGTGATGTTCAGCTGCAGATGTTGATCCTTCAGTTGCACCTTAGCACATTTGCTGCAGTTGTAGTTTTTCTGGCTCTTTTTTTCTCTTTATTTCCCTGTCTCGGTCTCTTTCTTCCTTACTCAGGAGACAGCATTTTTCCATTCCTTTTCTCCTCCTGTTTTTCTCTTCTGGCAGCAGCCATGACAAACAATAGCCATGTCTAAAGGTCCCAGTTGGTGTGTTGATTAAGTCGGAAAGAAGCTTTAAACCATCCTTTCTTTTGCTTCTTTTAATTGATGATTGATTGCTGCTATCTTTCTCACCCACTTTATCGCCTCTCCTCCCTCTCATTCTCTTCTTTCTTGCACCCTATTGCTCATTCATCATCGCATTATTCCCACTGAAAATTCACCAGTTCATCTTCTTTCCACCTTTTCCACAATGAAGTAAGAACTTAACCTTCTCTCTAAAAGTTCAGCGTTGAAGGCTGGACATGGTGGCGGGAAGCTGCCAACATCAGGCAGTGTATTTTTTTAGTCTGCCCATCATTCCTCTGACACTTTGGTCCGAGTGCAGTATCTACAGCTGGTTAAACACAGCTTGAGGTAAGCCGAAACAGCATGCCGTTTACACAGAGCCTCACGGCATTTGGCCCCTGTGGACATCCCCTTTTACCACTAGCCTTTAGTTTCTTTAATTAACTTGAAGGCAGGGTAAGGGAGAATTGCTTCCAAGATTTTTTAAACACTATTAGGCATCACTTGTAAAGCCTTTATATGATGTGCTGTTTAGTCACTGTGTCAACTTTTTATATGTTACTCTGAGGTTTTACCACTTGACTTTTGTTTTTAAGAATCTCTAGACATAACCCTGCAGTGAACTCAGCATCTGGAGGAAGGCAACTGTTAAGAATGCAAAACTTGATGTTCTAGAAAAAACAGGTTATAATATTGTGAAGACTCTCTGCACCATCTTCCCTCTGTAGGCTGCATATATTTTTTTGTGTCTTTGAGGTTTTCTTGAAGCAAGCTCAACGTGGAATGACAAGTGAAGAGTAGCCTACTTTAAATATCACTTGCATGATCTGTATTCTGAGTACATTTGGAAGCATAATGAATGCACAGGCCCAGGACAAAGTGGAACTCTAGTGATACAGATGTTTATCTCTACCTGTATACCTAAGCAATAAGGAACGTAGTTTTCCTTTAAGTTTCAATTCTTGTGTTTTTCAGTAGCAAAAACATGAACCTTCAAAACTGCATGTAGCTCAGATATTATGCTGTAAAGTGACCCGCGGGGCTTTTAAGTGAAAAAATTAAGAAAAAACACAGCAAATATTCCGCTTTACAAAGGTGATACTGTTCTCTTGCCGACACTGCCAAGTTGGTGCCCCATATTAAGATGGAAGATAATAATTGTAAAGGAGCAGGGAGCTGGCGGCTATGTGTGTGTGTGTGTGTGTGTGTGTGTGTGTGTGTGTGTCTGTTTCTGGTGAGACAGGCAGGAGTAATACTTGGCTCCACTGACCTCACCGACTAAACTATTTGGCCTTTGGCTCTCTGCAGCCTTGGACCTAGCAGCTTGTACCGGCACACAGAAAAAAGACCCTTATCAGTGACCTCAGTCCTGTCTGGTGTTGGCTTATATGGGCACACTCCAGAGCTTTGAATCACTGGTCCAGACTCCCAGCAAAACAACTTTAAATCAGCAGGGACAGTTTGAATTCCTCTGTCTGAGCCAAATAGATTCCTGTACTCAGTGTTGACTTGTGTTACTGTCCAGTTAAAGGTTTTAGTAGAAAGTAATGATTATTGTATTGTATTGTAACATGACATTGGAGGAGTGGGAAAGGCACAGCAAGTGGGATATAAAGTTATTCATGAGTTATGAACATAAATCATGACACTATGAGCTTATTCTGTCCTGACCTGCAATGAAACCCATCCTCCTGGATGCTACACTTATACTGTTGTCATTATATGCTCCTCTTCCACAGTCTTTTGGAGTCACACTGAGACCTTTTTAACCCTTGTAAAACCTACAGCAGTGCTGCCGTTAAACCCCAGTCTTTCCAGGCAGACGTCTGTTTTTCCAGGACATACTTAGAACTGTTTTCGATGCCAATTTAGGGGACACAAAATAGCAAAGGATTAACACTTTAGATCCCGTATTGGACTTAGAAGTTGGACATCTTTGTGCTCAGTGTACTAATATGTACATGTGTCATTTGACTTAACTTTGCATCGTCTATAAGCTGTTTGCGTTTGCACAAAACTGCAAGTGACTCGTCTCTCACAGAAGACAGTTGATAAAAGAGCAGATTTCAACCAAAAGGCAGTGAATTTCAGTAAAAGCTTTCCTCTGCATACATTATGGTACATTAAATGGGCAGTCTATAAGACCACCGGCTGAGAAGAAGCTGGTCCGCCTCACTAAGAGACAGTCAACCCTACTCCCCAAGGTAGATGTTGGATGAAACACAAGAATGCGCTCTCCTTACCACTCAGCCCCTTTCAGCCCAGTCCAGACCTCACTTTACCTGTCACACATAAGGCTCCCGTTGTGTGTGCAATGTGTGTAGTGCAGTGTGAGAGAGGTATAGAAAGAGAGACCTTTTTAAAGCTGCATTAAGCAAGATCTCTATGTAGTAAACACATTGTTGCAGCTTTAAACTCGTTTGGTCTCTGTTGGCCTTATTTCCCCATATAAAGTAACATTTTTGTACAGTGTTTGGCCATTGGCAGCACACAAATAGCGAACAAATTCTAATATTGACAATAGCTTCATGACAACAGTCATGTATTCTGCTCTTCATGGGTCATCCTGAGGTATTGCCAGGCCAGATGGGATATATAATCCCTCCCAGTGTGTTCTGGGTTGACCCCGAGGTATCTTCTCCAAGTTGGGAGTGTCTAGAATACCTCTACAGGAAGGCTTGCTCATCATGTTCAGATGCCTGAACCGTTTTAACTGGCTTCTTTTTTTATTTTGGTTGCTTGTTTCCAATATCTGATAGTTTTGTTCACTACTTAGAACTCATGACAATAGGTGAGTGTTTGGATCGTAGATGGACTGGCAAATTGAGAGCTTTATCTTCAGGAGCAGATCCCTTGCCACCACGATTACAGTAAAACAGATGCATCACTGCTGACCCTGCACTTGTTGTAGTCACTTGTGAACAAGATCTTGAGCTACTTAATCTCCTTTGCTTTTGGCACCAACTTCCTCCCGACCTGCAATGGGCAATCCACTGTTTTCTGTAAGAGGAGGACAATGCTTACTGATTCCAACCACTTGATCCAATGCACGTTGGAGGTCACGGTCCAATAAAGCCAACAGAACTACATCATTGGCAAAAAGTAGATCCAACGCTGAGGTCACCAAACTGGACACTTCTCAACTGCGCCTACAATTCTGTCCATAAAAATCATAACCAAATCAGTGACAAGGCCCACAATCTGTACAATAATGAATCCCATCTCCTCACATCTGGGAGTTTCGCTTGGTGGTTTCAATACTCCAGCTGGCATCAATAAGAATGAGACCTCATTTTTCTGCGGTGGGTACAACGAATCATTTCTTGGAGCAGAAATTGGCAGATTGGAGCTGGATAAGATTCACTTGTTTAACAACAACACAAAGAGGTGTGCCTGTTTGGGCCACAATTGCAATGTTGTGTTCCCACTTAATTTCAAGGCAGCATCTGACAAATTGCAAGTGAAACCAATTTAAAAGACTTAGAAGTCAATCATTTTGTACGAGGTTGATTTTCAAGAGTGTGCCTGTTGCTGCACTTAACATATGCATAGGCTAGTCATTCTCATTGGACAAATACAATTATTGCAATAAAAAACTGATTAGATATACTCAAAGAGGCATTGTTTTCAGTCTTGAAATGTTTATTTGAGAAAATTCCTGAATACTTGGGTTTTAACGATACTAACCACAAAAATTTGCATGACCAAAGCCACTTCAACACCAGCTCTCCATCCAGCTTATCATATCCTCCTTGCAGGATCAGATATTATTTATACTGGGTCGGCTACTGTGGAATTTCCCCGAAAACATTGAATGTTTAGGATTTGTTTCCCTTTACCCCGACGAGGTAATTGCATTTTCTTTTATTTATTTTTTTCCCCCACCCTGGGAACTAATTGCTTGTGTCTGAATAATCAGACCCCTAGCATAATGCTGAAGCAGCCCTTTTCTTACTGGGGATCAGAGCTCTGCGTCGGGGTTAACTAGGGACACAGGCAGAGTTTTAGTTGAGTCAGTATTGGCTCTGAGACTTTTTAGAGCAACATTACTGAGCCAGGAGCATAATGTGTCAGGGAAAAGTGATTGGTTACGAAATCCTGCAGATGTTATTGGTGGTGATGGTTCTGGGTAATGGCAAATGATTGCAGACTGCAATTGCACATTTCTGTAGTTTGTGTTCTCAGAACTACTATGTTTGTATAACCAACCAACAATAATGAATGTGGGTACACCTACTGTACTCAGCATCAACTGATAAATGTGGCATACAGCAACGGAAAGCTCTTGTGAAACTTTAAACACAATTCTGTAATTTCAAAAGTTCCCAAATGTTGTGATCTCATCAAGTTTGAGCAGGAAATACCCTAAAATAACTCCCTCATGGCCAGTCTGGTGGAGACTGATTGGCTCCTCAAATTAGTCCTGCATGTTTTTTTTAACTGCCATTGCCCTGATAAGCAAGGTCAAACAGTCTGTTGATTGCTGAGAAAGAGAAGACCGAGGTACAAAGAGATGCATCCAAATATGCATTAAAATACCCATGGGAATATGTTTGGCTGTGTTCCAGCAGTGAGGATGGCAGGGTTTGAAACGACTTCTCAGATTCCCGTAAACCATCTGGCTCATCTCACAAGCAGTTTAAATTGAAATTGCTGTAAAAGCTGCTTTCCATTTTGCGAGATAATCAGCTGTGTTGTGTTGATGTCCCTTTGCAAGGCTATTAGAGCATGAACTCATGTTGGATTTATTGTGGAAAATGTCCTCCTACTTTATGAGGTCTGCTGGAGCCAACTGTTTGCACTCAACTGTGTGACGGAAACAATTGTTGTTATTGTACTTTTTTAATGTATGTTATGATCTTGTATATACATTGAACTATTTTGCTGGGTTTTTGAGAGGTCACCGCAAACTTTGTCCATCTCTTTACATTAAGTGAGCTTCCTGGACATTCTGGATTTAACTAAACTGAGAACAAGCCTCTTTTATACTTCTACATTAACGCTGCACTAGGTAACTTCCCACTTTGGAAACTCAACATGGCAGCTCCAGGTATCTATTTGCATTTCTGAGCATATGAAGGAATCCATTGTAACTGTGCTTCCTAAGGACTGAATAGATGTAACTAGGGTGAATTTACAGTTCCCTGTTGCAGCCCTGACTTGTGATTTAGGCTTAAACTTACACCCTAATTACATAAAAGTTAAAAAAAAAAAAAAAAATCTCTAAAAGTTGTATTAGATGCGATGCAGATGGTAATGAGATATCTACTTTGTCCACAGTTTTCATAGAGACTCTTTTGGTAAATAGTAGTTCCAATGAAAAATATTTACTGTGAGTTCAGTTTACCGTAATTCCTCAAATAAAAACCAGGGCCTTTATTTACCTGAACCTTGAAGCAGGCTTTTGTTAGAGGCAGGCCTTTATTTCTAATTCCATCTGTTTGATAAGTCTAATTGTTTTAAATAAACTGTTTAAATGAAAAGCCATAGAGTTCCAGTGGACAGAGATCATTCATCTTTTTAAGAAACATTTGCAAAAATATCACCATATACAACAACAGCCAGAAGGGCGACAAAGCAGTTTGGGTCAGAATGAATCAAACACCACCATTGTGTCAGTTTGAACCCTGTAAATGTACCGGGTATTTATTTCAAATACAGGTACTGCGGTATTGCTGGTAGATTACAATAAGAGCATACAGTACAGTTTAGTAAAACACATTGCTGGTTTGCAGCACACCAGTATCTGATTAACGTTACAGACAGTAGCTATTTGTTTCTGAGCCAGAGCCCGTCATTCTCTGCTAGCACTAAATGAGACCCGTGTTACATCCAGTGTAGCTACTGCCATCTATTGGCACCTGTACGTTACTACAAACTACACTTGGCTGAGTTACACATACAGCCGCATTGACTAAAATACCATTAGGACAATAATACTTTACATGGGTACCATAATCCAGAAAAAACAAAGTGTGGAAAAAAGCATGAATATATTGTTGAATCTGTTAAATTAAATTGGTAGAAATGTACATTACGATGAACTTTTTTGAAAATTTTATTTTTACTTAATATTATATGAAAGGCACTTAGGATATTATCCACACAAATTTTTCCTTTATTTATCTGTGTTGACCACGCCCCCGGCCACTATCAGAGGCCGGCTTTTAATTGACTACCGTTTTTTATTTGAGGAATTACGGTATGTTCAGGACACTGTTTCTAATAAGACACATTGCTTGTTTTCAATGCATGACAAACACAACTCCATTCACCTCCATTGCAAAGGGAGTGGAGACAGAGACACATGTCGACGTGGACGAATACAACTAATACCAAAACTATCTGCATGGCTAGATACTGCTAGATTTTGTATTTTTTTTTGTAAGGTGGATTAACCTGCCCTTTCAACAGTAGGATAGATTTTTCCATACAAATCATCCCGAGTGCATCTTCACAGTATTCGTCTCCATGTGTTGCTCATATGGTTCAGTTGCTGCAGTAAGGTGCTTGCAACGCCATGGAATCTGTTTTTCCCATTGGTACCAATAAATGGGTGCAATATCAACCACAAATTGTCTGTTTTGGATCAAACTTGTCTGAAAAGCTGCATCAAATTGAACAAGTCTGGTAGCTTGCTGACTTCGAGACATTCTTTATGTGTTAGATGTGTCTCTTTTTGTGCGCATGGTAGGAACACAGGCCTTCTACTCTTATCTGAGCATGACTATCACATTCCTTACATACAGGGGTCACATACGCAGGTGCTACCTCATTCCTAAGATACAAGAGTCTCTCATTTCTATTAACATGACGGCCACATTCCCAGGATTCAGTTATCACACACGCGCACACCAGTTCGATTAGTAGAATCCAAAGAATATGACAGTGGGACTTGACTATATTGTTCAGTGGACTAAGAATATTGTGGGGTTCACTTCCTTTCTTGCTTACATAACTGATAATGAAAATATACTCTGCTACACTGGTTAGCGTCTGCATAAATCCATGCAGTTCAGAAAGATTGTAAAAATATACATTTTGAGGGTGAGAATTAGATTTCCTAGCATCAGCAGTAAAATCTTGCCCTCTTTCTAGAACATACCAAATATATCCAATTGTTTAAGCAAAGTGCGACGTATCCCTGAAGTCAAGAAACGCGTCATTACTGGAGCATGACGTGTTTCTTCATACGCTACGCTAACACTAACAAGCCGTCAGACATTAATACATTAATACAAATGAAAACAAGTGCCTTTGTTTCTGACATCACCCTGAACTAGATCCATTCCAAGTGCTGTGAGTCTTTGATCACAGCGATAGCGTTAAATCTGCTCTTCTTAATGACTGCACTGACTCTGCGCTTTAGCTCGACACCAACAGAGCACCTTTGTGCTAAATGGGAGGCCTGTAGCCTCACCTGGTCACACACATGCGTGTGTACGTTCTCAAGTTAAATACACAGGCTGTGTGGTCTCAGCAATTAATACCTAGAAACTTCCCGCTTTTCACTACAACACATGGCTGACATCACCGCTGCGCTGTCAATCAAACACTGAGACTCTGGATGAAAGGATGGGAGGCGTCTTGTTTTGTCTACCTGAAGGAAAGATTTGAGGCCCTTTTGGAAACAGAGTTAATCTGTAGTTGTAGAAGGGAATAGAAAGGAAATGCCTGTTTGAGTCTGATTATTTATCTAAAGTGGTTATTTATTTAAATGTATTTAAACTGAGAGGGGGACATCTGGTTATTTGCAGTAAGCCACTTCATAAGTTAACAGGTGGCTACAGGCATGGTCTTTTACAGTATGTTTTAGCCTATTAACTATATTAACTATAAACCAAGTGTGCTTAACAATACTTCAATATGTCTATGATGTATTTCCTACATTCAAAGTTATTGGATGTAATCACATTCACATTAACATTGTGCTGGCTTTCTGTTTTTGTCAAAAACAAGTTATTGTTGCCTGGTAATGCAATTGTTAGCAGGTGCTCTCCCAGCTGTTGCATTCAGGGACACTCGAGACATTAAATATGTCAAAGTCAGCTGGCAAGAAGTAACCTTTTATGCAAGAAATGAACAAATTCACATTATTATTACGACACTGTTTCCATTTTAATGGGCATATTGGTTTTATTTCCCCACCTTAGCTCAATCTTTTCTTCAGGGCTGACTGTCAAACCAAGTGTTTGACATTAACTTTTTCAAGTTCGAGTCAATCGAGGTTACGGTTATGGGAACAGACGAGGGTTAAAATGATTACACAGTGAGATGGGCCCTGGGAGAGGAATCAGTGTGTGTGTGTGTGTGTGTGTGTGTGTGTGTGTGTGTGTGTGTGTGTGTGTGTGTGTAAGATGTGGTGTGGCCACATTCACAGAGGATTTGCTGTGTAACATTGAGGTTTTACATCTCTAAATACTTGGATAAAGTTTATGATATATTTGCGTGTGAATGTTTGTACGTGTGTCTACAGTACATGCACATACAGAGGTGCACTCACTGGAAAGCATGTTCCTATCTGAGTATCTGTGATGTGGAGTTATATATATATATAGATGATTGAGGTTTGATTAGATTCCCTTTTACTCAGTCTCTCATTAGATGTGACAGCTCATTACAAACTGCTGTGGACTGACTGACAGCTGAGTGACTCTGGCTGGCACCATTTAGAGCTGTCCAAATGCTGTGTCCATCATCGCCACATTATTATGACCTTTCTGTTTAAGCCCTATTTCTGTATCTTTACATCGCAGCCAAGTCCAAGCAAAACGCACACATTGTCCCCTGAACTGGAACTGTTATATGGTATACACCTTAGCCGATCTTACAGGGCCCATGATTCCTGTAATGTGTCCGAAACCTGGAAAGCTCCTGCAGTTTCTATCAGTAACCCTGAACTTAAAATCAAATGTTCCATAGCATGTGCTGTAGTGTCAGAAAAAGTGCACATTCTGCACAGTGTGTGTTTACCAGAAGGTACTGTCAGTGGTGGAAGAAATATTCAGTACCAATAGCACACTGTAAAAGTCCTGCATTGCAAATATTACTTAGGTAAAAGTATATTAGTGTCATCAGGAAAATGTACTTGCAGTATTAAAAGTAAAACTACTCAATGCAGAAAAATCCTCACATTTTAGAAACTGGAACCGATCCAAACAGTTCTGTGTTTAATCGGTTAATCATTTCAGCTAGACTTGCAAGCCTACATATTGTTGGGTGGTTTAATTTATAATTAAACATCATATTTTATAAACTACATGTGTTTTGTGTGCAAAAATCTACATTTGTAAAGTAACTAGTAACTAAAGCTGTCAGGTTAATGTAGTGGAGTAAAAAGTACACTATTTCTCTCTGAAATGTAGCGGAGTTGAAGTAGAAAGTGGCATGAAAAGAAAAGTACAAGTACCTCAAATTTGTACTTAAGTACAATACTTGAGTGTACTTAGTTACATTCCACCGCTGGGTACTGTCTTGTTCTATCCATCCTGTGAGCAAGGTATGTGTGTATTTGTGCATCACTGTGTGTGTGTGTGTGTGTGTGTGTGTGTGTGTGTGTGTGTGTGCTTTTATTAGGTCTGAAGATGATACCAGTAGTGGTGCACAAAGAGTTTTGCCCTGTCTGCCCTGATGTTTTATTGAACGCAGCATTTTGTTCATTTGAGTGCTGTGGCGTTTGTTTTCATCTGTTTACACTCAAAATGAGCTCCAGTTGTTCCATTGTACAGTTTAGCTGTGTATTTATCTCCGGGCATATTTTGGGGCAGCAAACAAAATAAATTTATGGAACTCTTATACATATCGGCCCTTGCAATATTTCACTCAGTAAACGTACCAGCTAAGGGGTCATAACGGTTTCGTTCCATCCTATAATATTTTTAATAACCAACGTAACCTGTGCTGTGTCAGTCATTTTATTGAGAAGGTCTTTTTCTCACAAAAGGAGAAAGGCTGCTTCATTGTAAAATGGCAATCCTTGTGTCTTTCAAGTGGTGCTTGTGTAAGAGTGGGGGTTACTGCACATTCTGCTATTCATAACCATCTGGATTGTGCCATAACAATGTGTCACACAGGGACTTTCTCAGTCAGAGGCACACACTCCCAAAACACACTGACCCATTTGAGAAACAGCCCTGTGTAGATGGCAGTTTTTGGATCGACTGTCTGTTGCTCATTTGGAAAGGGAGCAGGCATGCAAACACACTAGATGTCCTATAAACAGACACACCCGCTCACACACATTAACCTAATGTGGCAATATGTAGGAACAGGACAGAATATTCCTCTGCCATTAGTGTTGTAATTTTTCTTTTTCTTTAAAGGTGCTGTAGTTAGGATTGCGATCCAGGACTTAGCCAAAACATTTGAACATCGACAACTTCTCAGTCCCTCCCCTCTTTCTGCTAAACCCCAAAACGTTCTCCTAAGCCCCTCCCCCCACAAGGGAGAATGAATGTGTGTGCATGAGCAGTGATTGATACACAGTTAGACACCCCCCCTGGCCCTAATTGGTGCATCTGAACAGGGAGCTGTGGAGTTTTTTTTTAAATTACCTGCTTCATGTAGTTCTACTCGAACATAGGGTCAGTTTCAGCAAATATGACAGAAAGTTAGTTTTATAAGTCTTACCTACTGCACCTTTAACCTGGATTTTTCATATAATGCAGCCATGCCCTTTGCATCATGGTCTGCTGAAGCTACTGTCCGTGGAGACATCGATGTCTGAGTTTTTATTATCTTGCATTGCTTCATGAATAGAAGTACCTTCTCTTTGTTTCTGAGCTACTGACGCCAGAATCTTACTAACTGACTGCTTATGCAGAAACAATTCTTGTGCAGAGCAAAGGAAGGAGCATACTTTTAGGCGAGCACTCACAAATCTTCCTTTTACATGATTTTTTTTTTTTTTTTATGAAGTAGTTTGCAACAGTCCACTACACTCACTGACATTTTGGGCTATGCCTTCCTCATTTCCTCACATGCACTGATTACATCAGTTGTCACTGTCTGCACTAAAATCACAAGTAAAACTCCTCTGTGTATTTTGCAAGCCAGTTGTCCAACACATCCTCCTCTTCCCAAGAAAAGGGAGTTCGCCAGTGCTATTCCTCAGTGATTGAAATGACTTGATCACATGGCAGCATCTTGTAATTCATTCATACACCTTGAAGTTATTACTGTGAACACTAGCTAGAGGACATGTGCTGTATCTCCTGAGCCTTCCTCGCCCCCTCCGCTTTCTTTCTCTTGCCCTGTTCCAGTGCAGATGGTGCTCGGACTCAGCCAAGCCTGATTACACCGAGAAGTCACACCCTGACCCAAATTACTCAGGTTTCCCACAGCTGACAACTTTCTGCTTTCATTATTCACATTATTCTTAAGATGAGGACATTCATCTATACAGATTTCCACATTTCTTCAACATGATCAGCTGTTTTCTTAGAAATACAGTATGTCGTCGCGATGATGCATGACACGGGACTACACTGATTCGCCGAAGCTCTCGTGGGTTCCTGCTGCATCATGAGAACTTGAGCAATTGCAGACATTGAGTCTTAGTTGCCATGGCGATCTGGCCAGCTGTTTAGTCTCTTGACCCAGTGGAGGAACATCTGCAGTGATGTCACTTTCAGGCAAAGACGGAGCAAAGTGACAGGCTGAGCTGTGGGAATGTCGGCCGACACACTTTGGCAGGAGGAGGAGGAGGAGGTATAGTGTCTAGCGGCGAGGCAGCCAACAAGCCAGTCATCAATTTCTGATTCCAGGCTTCTTCGGAATCAGAAATGGGGCAATAAGTTAAATTAGTAAATTAGTAAATTCTCACTGCTTGTTTTAGCTTGCTTAGATTTCCCTGCATCCGCTTAATAAAATAAGTTGGTGAAAGTTAAGACAATCACAGGAAGTCTTTATTAAATCTCTCTCAAGAAAAATAAAAACAAAAAAAACTTCCAACAATCTTTTTCTTTCCATTTTGGCCTTCAGCCCACAACATAGCTTTCCAAATGAATTCCAGACAAATTCTAAAATGCCCGCTTCTCATTTTAGTGCGAATGAGGAAAACTGAGCTTTTTGTAAACTCTAGTGCTCAAAGTGCTAATGTCTGCACACATTTAGTTGTCTGTGGATGTAGTCTGAGAAAATCAGTCTGAGGAAAAAGAACAGCTCTAAAACCAACCAAAAAGTGTAACACTCGAAATTTCTGGTGGCTAAAACAAATACAACAGCAGCTCTAAACTACAATCCAGCTAAGTCGCAACATTCAGCTACAGTGGAGGTTATACAGCAGAGCGGTGTGGGTTGCACTTCATTGTTACTTTTTAAATTGCCACAGTCTGTAGAGGTTTCAATCCAATTAATGCATGGGCAATGGAGTGTGCCTCTTTCCTGTCTTCCTGCAGGAGGCCACACACACACACACACACACACACACACACACACACACACACACACACACACACACACTAAGCCTCCATTTACAGGAGCTGCCGCTGCGCAGCACGTGTGTATTAGTCTAACCTAATGCCTTCCAGATGCCCAGCCTCTACACCCTGCTGCCCGTACGCTCTAAAAGAACAGACGATTGTTCCAGGGGTCTTCCCACTAAGGAGAGCCAGGTGTAGATGGGACTGTAAGTGTGTGTGTCTGAGCAAGAGGAGGTGAAAAGAGGCGTTTTGGTACTGTGAGTGAGCATTGACAAAGTGCTTGCGTGTCTGTCGGAGAGACAATAAGAACGTGTGTGCACTTAATTTGTGCATGCATGGCGAGTGCATTCAGCTGTGCATACAGCAATGGTAAGATGACATGGGTGGGGGGGCTTTAGACAGATGGAAGCCCCTTCTCACCTTCTTGGCAAACTTTATGGGGTGTATCTGACGTGTTGTCAAACTTCAAAATGTCTGAAGACGGAAGCGGAGGAGGCTGAAACCTCCCAGATTGTCTTATACGATCCAGAATTCACATGGCTCACAGCTGGCCATTGCTCTGAACTCTAACTCCATAGTCAAATTCAAATTGAATATGTTTACAAATTAAAGATTACTGAAAAAAAACCCACAACATATATGCCTAAACCTATTCAAATGCAATTACTTTCCTAAGTTATTTTTTTTTCAGTCTAGTAGGAAATGAAAAGATAACTTATAAGATGACTTCACCTCCCACACTGTCTGTGGAATGCTTTAATTTCTAGGATAACATATTAGTCCTCTGACCCATGGCTAGATTAACCCACTAGGGGGCCCCAGGGCAAAAATGAGCTGTAGGTCGACCATTGCCTCTCTATGGATTGTGTACCCTGTCACCTCCAAGCATCTGTCAAACACAGAGCACACGGCACACTGCACATGGCAGCTTCATTATGTTTTGTCTCGCCACAGATACCAACCAGTGCTCTCACTGCCTGGCCACAGGTTTGCTGTGTATTAAATTACAGCGGCAATCAGATGGCACACAAATTTACTAAGTACCATGTAAACATACTTTTTAAAATGCCCTTAAGTTTCTGGAATAATCAATTACTTAAAGGTCTTTATCATTTTGATGTATTTTAGCGGTGCAAGTTCCCAAACAAAGTTGCACTTGACTAACTGACACATAGAAAACCTGGGCTTCTGCCACCCCTTGAGGTCCCCTTTTCTCGGACTTTTGCAAAGTACAAACCGTGCAAAACCCCATACATGTTAGGCTTATAGGAAAGTACTATAATGTGGTTAGAAAGTGATCATTTATAGCCCATTATTCAGAAATTAAAGGATTTTTACTTCACTTGAGAAGACTGCTGAAGGGAAGCCCATGCTGCAGGTGCTCCCAGACTAACAGGATTTGTCATACACTACACTACAGTAATTACATGCAGTGACTGAGCCAATAGACAAATAGGAAATGCATGAAATGCCAAATTTTGCGCCAGTGAAGTTCACTTTACCCTTTGGCACTGTGTTGTTTCCACATGACTATACGACAGCAATTAGTTTTCTTGTACCTCTCTGTTTGCTGGCTTTTTCAGCTCAGTTTTTTTTTTTTTGGTAAAAGGTGTCAGTAATGATGCACTCTGTGATACACTTTGTTGCATGAGACATTTATTTTCTTTTCCCCTCCTCTAATATGCTTTCCGTGTTTGTTTTTTGCAGTCCGTGGTCCTCAGGGAGCCTTGGACCTGACAGAGTTGATCGGCGTTCCCCTTCCTCCTTCCGTCTCCTTTGTAACGGGTTTCGAGGGTTACCCCGCCTACAGCTTCGGCCCGGACGCCAACGTGGGCCGCCTCACAAAGTCATTCATCCCCGACCCATTCTACTATGACTTTGCCGTCACGGTCACTGCCAAACCTACCACGCGGCGTGGCGGTGTCCTGTTTGCCATCACAGATGCCTACCAAAAGGTATAGGCCATGTAAATCCTTTAAACGCCACTCATGTTTTCATGTTATCGTTTCTGTAGCAAAAACTTTTCTGCTACATGTAAACGGAAAGAAAGTAAATCATTTCCATCTCGTTTGTTTTTTGGAAGGTTGTGCACTTAGGTATAGCGTTGTCCGAGGTAGAGGATGGTTCCCAGAGAGTCATATTGTACTACACCGACCCAGGAACAAGAGGGGGGACTCAGGAAGCAGCTTCCTTCAAAATGGGAGACCTGACGGGAAGATGGGCGAGGTTTACCCTGACTGTGCAGGGGGCAGAGGTGAGTGTGCTGTGTTCAGTTTGTTTGAGTAAAGATGCTATGTGTGGCATTTCGCCATCAATAAATCATTGACGCAGATTGACTATTTTAATAACAAGATTGGCTGGATCTACTCATCTGTGCGCTAACATTGGTAGACGATAAGGTTTTTTGTATGTAATGAAGGTTACACTGGAATGTATTAAAACAAACTATTTCTCCTTTGCAAGAAACGACAGATTATGTGTGAACTTTGCCACCATGGACTCTTTTTTTGTTTTCTTTGAAAACAGGGTCACGATTAGCCTAGAAATCTAGACGCACCCTAGCGGCAGCAAATGTAATTTGCAGCCAGGGTCGTCTAGCAACTCTCCGTTGGCAGAAGTTGCCAAAGTGGAGTGTTAAATAGGCTAGGATGTTGTCATAAAATGTCACTTTATATGTAACTGCAGGGAAAAAAGTCTCTTCCACACTTGTTCTATTTGTTTATTGGCATGTCTATTGTTTATGTCTATTATTTGCATGCATGCAAAATCCTTCATCCCCACTGCCATCACCAGACTGAACAGTCATACATAGCAACGTATCCCGCTCCATTCTCTTTTTGCATTTTTGCAGTTTGTACTATCAATGGTTTTTCTAAAATGTGTCTTATGTTGTATGTATTTTTGTCATTTAAGCATGCCCTGTCAAAGACAAATTTGCAAAGTTGTTCTTATCTTATCTAATGTGCCCCCTGTTCACTCAGGTGCGTCTCTACATGGACTGTGAGGAATACCACCGAGTTGCCTTCACCAGGAGCCTGCAGCCTCTGACGTTCGAGGCCAGCTCAGGGATCTTCGTAGGGAACGCTGGGGGTACGGGCCTGGCGAGGTTTGTGGTGAGTCTGGATGGGACTGGATTTATTGTTGTGTGTGTTTAAGTGTGTGCACATAACCACTCTGCATCAGTGCTGTGAGCATCATCATCTCTTCACGAGAGCTGCACTTTTTGTGCCCTTAAAGCAACACCAAAGCACTTTTCTTCTTCGGTACCCCTAGAGGTTGGAAGCGGAATTGTCCATTACCGCTGTCATAATGTCTCATTATGATTAGAACTACAGATCCGCTACCCGATCTGGCAAACTTGCATAGTGCGGTTATAGCTGATAGAGGGCCGCAAAGCGAATGCAGAAGTGCTGTTCACCCAGTTACGAGTTGATGAACCGCTGAAACGATTTTGGAAACATTATTTTAAGGTACAAAAGAATCTTTGGTGTTGCTTTAATTCCTGATTCCTATTGTCAGTGGGTTTGGATCAATGGGTTGAGGATAGATGTCAAAACCATTGCTAGTCGCAGAAACAAACGTGGCGTTTGGGCGGTTGCCTATTTTTACATTTGAGACATAAACACAATAGTCTTTCTTGGCAGCTTTATAACCGCCACAGGAGACAAGGAACGAATGACCGCATGTGTTTATGAGCACTGCCTTATCCTGTGAGAGCTCATAAATGACAAGCTGTGTGTGATTTACATTTTTGGAATATAGCTGATCTCATGTCTGAGCCTCTCATTTTAAATGACTTACACTGGATGCATCTGTGAGTGTAAATGCCAATTCTTTAATTAAAAGGAGTAGAATCAAACAATAGTCAGGATGTAATGGTGGCGGTTCCAGTCCCAATGTTAAAAATATCCCTGTGTGGTCATGATGAGGGTGTGTGTGATAGAGAAGTGCTGAGAAATTAGATCCAGGAGAAGGAGTAGCAACACATGCGATGCTGTATTTCGCTCTCAGTGCTCTTGTAAAAGAAAAGAAACCAGTAAATCCTGCAGCACTTTCCTCCCAATCATCTATGATTTGTAATTTGCAAGACAAGGCCGTGTTTGTCCCCGTGTAACATGAGGGATGATGAGGAGAAAATAGTCGAGTGTAAAGGGAATACCATTAATTTATAATGCTATATGCATGGGATAAGCAAGTAGTTGATATTTATCTGAGCGAGAAAATGTTTTCAATGTTATCAAGATGTTCTATCTGAGACTTGTCCAAAGCACTGTGAGAAATTACAATTTTAAAAAGGGAAGAGTTAAACCCATATTATAAAACATGCCAAAAATTCCTTTTTCTGAATAAATCAACTCGTGGCCGAGGGCTAAACCAGAATAAAATACATGACTTGTGACCTTTTCAAACAAAAACCAGGCCTCTTCAATGCTGCAATACAACCTCTGGCCTCTTCTTCTCCTCTGATTTGCAGTTATATATAAGTTCATGTGACAGACAAACTACAAGATGTTTAGTTTCCAGGACCGTGGAAAGAAAGCTTTTTCCCTCTCATTAAGATTTTATCAGAGAAGAGTTTCAAAGAAATCCAATGAGCCAGGGAGTTTATTCAGGATCCTTTGGTCTTACAGGGGAGTCCATTTTGTTGCTGGAGCAATTTATAAAGTAGGTTTACCTATCGACTGCGCTTTCAAACCAACTCTGACGTGAGTATTTACCTCCATGAAGAGCTTTAAGTTTCATTTCAGATTAAAATCACCTCATTCTATCGTTCAAAATCAAAAATATTTTCTGAGAAGGTTGATATCTGGGAACCATTTGTTTTGACTGTTGTGACTTTTAATGACTTTGTATTGGCTTGGTGGGGTAGCAGGGACACCGGACCATTAATAAAGACAACAGGAAGTTGTTTTTCCCATAGCATTATAATTCAATTTAGTATCATTTTAATTAACATAGAATTACTATCATTTTATCCCACGAGTCATAGCTGTGGCATTCTGTCAAAGTCTCGTGGGAACAAAGTCACATATGTTGCATCTTAACTAAAATACCAAGGTATCTTTAATATTCCTCCTGTTTTTGGTCTTTATGCTAGGCTAATATGGATCTAGTTCCATATTTGTAAAAGCAGAGTAAAAATCTTCGGCACAACTTCCAACACATTCTCACTCTCCCATCGCGTAAAATACAGACGTTTGGTCATGTGCCTTTGGCGTTTGTTATTCACGCTAAAAGTGCGTCCTTTGGCATTTGTTTTTCACTCTAAAAGTCTCCTTCAGCGCCGGGACTCTTGGCGTCCCTTGGCATTTGTTATTCACGCTAAAAGTTTTCTTTTGGTGCCAGGACTCTTGCCGTCCTTTTGACAGGGACATACTGACTGACATGCGGCACAAGAACGGGACAGTTAAGTTTAGGAAAAGATCGTATGTGGGGTTATAAAATGTACATTTCAGTGACACGCGGGGCAAGAACGGGACACGATCCTCGGTCTCCTGGGTGAAAGTCCTGTGTTGTTTGACCCATCCACCAACCCAACCAACCTCCTTACGCGGCATTTCGGTCTTTCATACTACTCGCTACCATTGTCGCTCTTAATACTACGTCATCTTACAGCGCCGCGGTCCCGCTGCTGCTGTGCCCGGTGCGTTCCATACAGGTGCTGAAGGGTACTTTTTGCGTCGTATCTGACGCTGAGAGCCACTGACCAAGCCTCTGTATTTTACGAGTTGCAACTTCACCCAGTTCCAAGGTGCATGGAAAAGGGGAAAATAGAATAGAATACACTTTATTGTCCCCAAGGGGAAATTTGTCTTGGACATAGTGCTACAATCTGTTGCTTCACAACATAAACAACAAAAAACATTCTCAGATTAACATAGAATGAAATACAAATACAATACAAAAAGATAAAATCAACATGAAAGTGAGAGCAGCACAGCGTCCTAAGACACAAAAGACACAAAAGAAGGACACACATGACAGTACGGAAGACACAACATCCTAAGAGTGAACTGTAATAATTAAAGTGTGAGGTGTAAAAAGTGCTGATGTATTTACTGCACCCCTGCTCTGCTGGGCTAAGATTTACCATTGGAGTTCAGCAGATTGATGGAAGTTGGAATAAACGATAACTTTAGTTCGTTGGTTTTAAATCTTGGCACACGGAATCTCCTCCCTGATGGCAGAAGTTCATATTCAAGAAGAGAGGGTGTAGAGAGTCTGCAGTGATTCTTTCAGCTTGTTTTCTAACAGCTTGCTCGTACAGGCTCTGTATGGGCTTGTACTCTTTCCTCCCTATTATCCTCATAGCTGTCTTGTGTGTGCTGACCACCCTGCTTCTCAGCTGCACAGTTAAGTTGCCAAACCATGCTGTGATTCCATATCTAATGATGCTCTCCAGAATCGCCTGGTAGAACATGAGCATGATCTGGCTGCTTACTCCATTCAGTCTCAGTCACCTTAAATAAAAAAGTCTAGATAGTCTGAAAAAGTCTGAGTTCCGCGGGACCCAACACAAATATCGCAGGAGCGAGCGTTTTTAACGGGGCTGCGGCTGGGAGAGGGCAGTCCAAAAATAGACGGCAGGTCCTGGGATTTAGCGCTGCTCCTGATCAGTGCTGTAACCGACTGCTAGGTTTGCCTAGCTTGGTTTCATAAGTAAATCAGCAACGCACACGGTGCGTCCAGTTAAACACCAGCCAGACACTTATTAACACTCTTCTCCTCCCTCTCTCTCTCACACTTCTTTCCCGGGCCACTGTGCCCCACCCCTTTCTCCTGAGGGATCCAATCAACAGGGACTTTAACATGAAATCGGTTAGAGAGTGCATTACAAGAGGAAATAAAACAACCTGAGCAAAACAAACCCCAGCCAACAACATGTTCTAAAATAAGTGAAATAAATAAATGATTACAATGTCACTTTGCCCTTATATTGCACTAGAATAACTTATTATTGCACTTGAATGTAATTATGCACTCAAACGTAATTTCGCTACTTATTAGCGACAGATAATGCATATTATACAGTCCTCCCCTCTCAGACAAAGAGGACCAGTAGTGACTCTTGGTTTCCAGATGTTCCGTGTTTGAACTGGCAGCTCCGTTAGAGATCTTCCTTCTCCTCCCAGGGAGAGCAATAACAGCCACACAGCAGCAGTAGCTCTCTGCAGTTGTACACTCACACACTGCTATACATGAACACACACACATGCAAACAAATACACTAAAACATTTTCCCCTACACTGACTTAACTCACTCATATTTTTGCTTTCCTTAGTTTCACTGAAACACACCCCACGCTGGGTGTTGGAAAGAGAGTGTGTGTGTGTGTGTGTGTGTGTGTGTGTGTGTGTGTGTGTGTGTGTGTGTGGGACACCATCTCTACGTGTTTGGTTGAAATATTAATACAGAGTGTGTGCAAACCATTATTTCTCCAAAAGCAACTGAATGCGATTTGCGACCCATAACATTGAGGAAAACCACTGTCGGCTATGCTTATGTTCAAGTTGTGGGCATGTGTGTTAAGTATTTTTTGGCACAGATTTAAGCATGCAGCTATTGAGCTATATAGATGCAGCTTGCTGTGGGATTGTTCTGTTTAAGGTGTAGAATTATTGAAGTCTTCATGCCCATGTTTTTAGCTTTTCAGACAGACGTATTTTGACTGTTCTGCAGACTTTGCAATAAAAGATCAGCTCAGGCACCTGTGTTGTGGAACAGCTTTGTTAAATGTTCATTTTAGATTAAAAGTGCAGTAGGTAAGCCTTAGAAAATTAACTTTCTGTCATATTTGCTGAAACTGACCCTATGTTCGAGTAGAACTACATGAAGCAGGTAATAAAAATAAAAAACATCCGGCTCCTCTGGCACCACCTACAGCCTGTAGTGCGATTTGCAAAAATCCACAGCTTCCTGTTCAGATGCACCAATCGGGGCCAGGGGGGGTGTCTAACTGCATGTCAATCACTGCTCATGCAGACGCATTCATTCTCCCTTGTGGGGGGAGGGGCTTAGGAGACTGTTTTGGGCTTTAGCGGAAAGGGGGGAGGGACTGAGAAGTTGTCGATGTTCAATTTTTTTGGCTAAGTCCTACCTACGGCACCTTTTAAAAACATGCTGAGGTCTGTTTGTTCTAAATAACTGTCCTCATAATAAAAAATAATTGCGATGTAATCTCATCACTTTACAGTCCAAGTCATGGTTCACTTTTTTCTAGTCAGATTAACTGATGATGACACCTTGTGGCACAACGAGGTTGTCTGCACATTATGTGATAAAGAGCACATTTTTTTATGGGTAGAAGTGTTAACTCTCTCTGTCTCTCTCTCTCTCTCTCACACACACACACACACACACACACACACGTTTGGCCAGTAGCCGCTAAAGTGACTGCTCTCTGTTGCTTTGGCAACACTTTCCTCAACACGGTGACTGCCAGTAACTGCAGACCCAGAACAGCACCTTAGAAGTACTTAACCTTTTCCTTAGTCATCCCTGACATCTGAAAGAGTACCAGACCAGACTGCCGAATCTCAACAAACAATCTTCATTCATATCCAAGACTAACATAAAGTAGCTTAGATATGTTGTGTTGGGGCAGTTCTCACACAAAGGTCACTAAATTTAGACCAAACCCCAAAGCAATCGGTGTGGCTCCAGATTCCGAGGAAACATGGCTGACCTTCTTTTGCCGGACCGACCGATTGTGTTGTCTCATGTCCAGAAACAGAGATGCTCTAGTATGCCTTCTGACAGTTCATAGTTATTAACAATGTTTATCATATGGGGCAGCCTTGTAGCAGGACAAATCCACTTCACATATGGTAACCCAACCTGCTTAATAGTACAGAATAATAATAATAATAATAATAATAATAATAATAATAATAATAATAATAATCTTTATTTATAGAGCACTTTTCAAACGCCACGTTACAAAGTGCTTCACAAAACAATATAAACAAGCCAGTCATAAAAACATGTTTTTTTAAACCAACAAAGAAAAACTGTTTAGTGTATAAAAACATGTACAGTGTAGGTAAGAAAAGAACAATTTTAAAAGAACAAAAGACAGTTCAAGGTATATAAGATAATATCACAGGTGGTATGACATGGTTTAAGCCAAAACACTTACACCTTTGTCCCCCAAATGGAAGGCCAACCCCCATATGTGACCGTGTGAAAGCATTTTTTGCTCACAATGTGATTGCAGACTTCCTTCATTCCCTCACATGCATGTTAGTGTGTCTCTTTTTCATAAGCCGAGACTTTCAACAGCATGTTTGGAAGCAGTCATCTGTGGTATAGGCTTAGCATAGCAAGCTTTTGAGCATGCAACTGTAAATGTGTCTGTCACTGACAAACCCTCCCACTGCCTTCAGGTGTTTACATGCCTATAATTAGTTTACAAACTGACCATCTGAATCGTGCATCCACAGGGACTCGCATACTAAAATTGAATTGAAAGAAGCGGAAACGTTTGCGTGGCACATTCTCTGTTTATTTCCGATGTGTTGTTTACTGCACAGACAGATGTATCTGATTATTTGCTACCACAACTCATATCCACCCATTCTTTCTCTTGCTCTCTATTGTTCCCCATTCATCTCTATTCTTCACTCCTTCACCACCATTAAATTTCATAGGCCGTGCTTCGTTCCATTAAAAACAGGTGTTTGTCCTCTGGTCTGAACTCAATATCAATAAACTTTGCTGAAATTGCCTTTGGCAAGTCTTTACTGATCTAATAAGGGGACAAGGCCTGCTGACTCTCAGATCTAAAGGACCATTCGCAGTTGCACGTGTACACACGCTCATGAATACGCTAAATAATTGGGAAAACATACCTTCCTTCTTCAGATGAATTGGGGCCCTTTTTTCATTGGCATACAACGGAACTGCTGCATACATTAGATATTTTCACACTTGCTTCTCCTATGAGCACATTAAAGGGTTTAAAACTCTTTGAAATTAGTGACTTCATTTTAATCGCTTCCTTAAAACACACTTTTATAGAGTTGCTTTTTATGTGATGCCATCTTTTTTATCGTCTTTCTCGTTGGCATTCTGTCCTTTTAGAGCTGACCCAGCTTTCCTTTTTTGCTATTACAATGTTTATGGGTATGTGTGTTATTTGATGTGTATATATGTGTATTGATTTGTATGTCCTTTATTTCCCCTGTCAAAGCACTTTTTAAACTATTATTTTTAAAGGTGCTATACAAATAAAGTATAGCACTTGTCAGAATAGCGACACCCTGAACAGAACTGCCAGGCTCGTGCATGGTTACAAGCCAGTGGTGGTTTGGAAGTATTTACTGGCATATTTAACTGGGTTACACTGGGTATGTTAACACCTGTGTATTGACAGTCTGATGCCAGAGTTTACCATCATCATCATCATCATCATGTACCACCCTAAGCAACAGATCAGGGATAATCCAGGGATGCTTCTAGAAACACACAGCTGGGTTGTGATCATGGCGCAGTGGATATGACACGTGCCTTTTGGTGTGGGAGATCTGGGTTCAATTCCCACTGCGATACATCAACCAATGTGTCCCTGAGCAAGACACTTAACCCATAGTTGCTCCAGAGGTGTGCAACCTCTGACATATATAGCAATTGTAAGTCGCTTTGGATAAAAGCGTCAGCTGAATGACATGTAATGTAATAATAAAATTAAAATAATAACCAACATCTTAGCCTGTTTAATACAGACATCAGTGCTTCAACGCTGGTAAACTGTTGCAGTGTTAAAGTGTCAAAGTTTTAACACTACTACAGGTCTACGGTATGTTGAGCCACAGAGGGGATAGAAAAAGTGACCCATAGTATATGATGAAATATTATTTCATAACCCATAAGATTTACATCTGAAGCCTGTCCACTAGAATGATGTCCATACTGTAAGTGGTGTTTCATGATTGATTTGAAAATGGTCTTTGGAGGGCAGACAGCTTGAACATGAAACACCTGTTCACTGCCAGATGTGTATGTGCTAGATAATGTGTTGAGCAATGATGGGAGGAAGAGATGGATAAAGTGTTATGCTGAAAGATAGAGACAATATGCTGCTGTGTGGGAAACACGCTAAGCTTTAATGAAATTGAATGACACAGAATGAACTAAATTACCACACAACATAATACGGTCTCTCTTAATCTCTCCCCCCCCCTCCCCCCCCACCTTTCCTTTCCAGGGCTCCATCCAACAGCTGGTGCTGAAGTCAGATCCCACGGCCCCAGATGACCAGTGTGAGGAGGACGATCCTTATGTGAGTGTGCACGAAAACGCACAAACACACACCCAAACACTGAGTCTGAAAGTCTGAAAAGAAGTGAAGATCCTATTGCTTATGTCAGAACACACAGCCTCAGCCGCCCCAAACATGGAACTAGTCCTCCCTCTACTGGTGAAAACAGTGACCAGCAGTAAACTATATGGACAAAATTATGTGGACAGCCCTATCTACACATTAACATACTTTTGTGTTATGTGGTCCTCCTTATTCCAGTTAAAGAAAATATTAAACCTATGGCATACAGTGATACTTTAGACAATAGTGTGCTTCCAACAGTTTGGGAAATACCCACACCAAATATAGACTTTGGTGTTTTAAAAAGGTTAGTTCGGATTCAGCAAAGTCGCACAATAAAACAAACAAAGCAACCGATCTAGGCAGCAGCAGGCCAGCGACTGTTGTGTTCTGTTAGTTAAATTACTTTTTGTCAAAGGAGTCTGGTGGCTTTGAAGAGAGCATAGATAATTGCTTCAGTTCTCTGTTGGAAAGGGCAAGGTAAAGCGCTGAAAATATTCTAAATATAGCATCCTGGAGGAGGGTCTGGCTAGTCCACACAGCATGGGAGTGCTCTGGTTTAATGGCATTTCTTTAAACCAATCACAATCGTCTTGGCCGGCGCTAAGCCCAGGACGGAGTCACGGTGCCGCTGCAAAATAGCCTCGGGAAGGAACTTGTTTTGGTGGATCATGTGCTCGTTCAAAAGTTGTTTCAGTCGTGCAACAGAAAACTCAGATTGGACAGATAGTCTAGCTAGCTGTCTGGATTTACCCTGCAGAGATCTGAGGAGCAGTTAACCATAGTCCTCAGAAATCCACCAGAGTTTAGAATGCCAACTCAAAGGAAGCGGAAGGTGACGGACATCCGGCCGAAAAGAGACACATCTGGAGAAGTTTCCGGCGGCACCGGAGCAATCCTGGAAGTGGAACGTTGTGGATATAGACTAAACTTTTAAACCTAATTTAAACCTAAATACAATCTCTCTCTCTCTCTCTTGCATTAATCCATTCATTTTTTTTGTTACTTTTAGAACAATTATATTCAAATCGATTTCATACATTTTGTCTTAGAAATGGATCCATATTAATCAAGGCACAGCAGTGTCCTTATGCTGTCTCAGCATGGTAAGAATCATGGATTAGTTGACGTACTGATATTAGGATTCACATTTCATTAGGGAGTTCATTTGGTGCCTGCGGTACCAATCAGCAGTCTACTATTTGAATGTGCAGAAAAGAAATATATATATTTTAGTTTCCTCTTTCTCTCTGTTTCTATCATTGTTTAGAGCATTAATCACATTTAATATCCAGTGTTTTTAAAGTTAAAGTTTTGTATCCAAGCATTCTTTTATTTACTGAGTGTAACTGCATTATTGGCTTGTTTCCTCATTCAGTTTTCTCATTCTGCAGCTCGAACTCGGATCACATTTGTCCGTTGAAGAGCATTTAATCATTTGTCTTTCTCCATGTTTATCTTCTGACTCCTCGTTCCCTGCTCTCATTTTCTTGTCAGGCCTCTGGATACGGAAGCGGTGATGATGCTTACGAAGACATAGAGGGAATAGATGAAGTCAAGAAGATTGTGGAGGAGAGAGCGTACACCATGGTGTGTGCATACACACTCCTCATACACACCACACTACCCCTCCGTCCTTCCCCTTTAGCTATAGGTTGGACTTGGACCAAAGAAAACAGCTCTTATCCTTACTGGCCTGGTGGAGACTGGAGCATGGTGATATGTGCTGCTCCCTGCCCCCTCTGAGCTCTCTGAAAAAAAGAATACAACAGGGCAGAGGAAGAGAGGCAGGGGTTGGGGAGAGTACTAGATCATTTTACTTAAATAAATAGTTTAGGGAGGTTTGTACTTCTAAATTTATACTTTCTAAAAGCAGCGAGAAACAGCTAGCCTAGCTCTCTCCAGCGGAAAATGCAGAGAGTCGCTGGCCCAGCCAAGAAATACTCCCAGAATGTAACAAACAAGAGATAGTGTGTTAATAAGTGAGCTTTAGGGGCGCCGGTAGGTGCATTTTTTAAACTATGGACAGAGCAAGGCTAGCTGTTTCCCATTGCTTCCTGTCTCTATGCTAAGCTAATTGCCTGCTGGCTTCAGATTCTTATTTAAGGTACAAATATGAGACTTACGGTACAATCTTCTTCTCTAACTCTCCGTAAGGAAGCAAACAAGTGAATTATTACTTTAAAGCTTTAGTGCGTAACGTTTTATATTACTGAACGTCCGTTACATTCAAGCCATTGCCAAAAGAGTTAATACAAAGCTAATTAAGACTATCCGCTCCACAAAACTCTCTCTGTATTTCTCAGTATGGCTATGTTCAGAAACTGGTGTCGTCCGGCGACTTTTGCGTGCAAATAATCGAGTGAAGATAATTACCTCTTCTGAAGAATCCAACATGTTTTTTTTAATCATCCGTGTTCTCCTTGGTTACATCAACTGCGTGTAGTAGGGGTGGGGGTGGTACGCGATCACAGAAGGCTTGTATCAGCCAACACTTTTGTTGTCATTACTTAGAATTCCTCATGGGGGGAGACAGGAAATATGCACTATAGCTTTAAAGATAAGTACCATAACATGGCCAACTTGAATCGCATGAAAATGGCCAACATGCCATCTTGGATAATCTTCCTGACTGTGCCTTAACAGCAGAACTAAAGCCACTTTTTCATCTTTCACTCTTGCTTTTCCAAATAAAAACCCTGTGCTCTGGTTTAATGGCATGTCTTTAAATCAATCACAATCGTCATGGGCGGTGCTAAGCTCCGCACAGAGCCACTGCAAAATAGTTGTGCGAGAGAAAACTCAGATTGGACTGATAGTCTAGCAAACTTTCTCAATTTACCCTGCAGAGATCTGAGGAGCAGTTAACCATAGTCCTCATAAATCCACCGAATTTAAAATTCCAACTCAAAGAAAGCCGAAAGGTACGGAAAATACATGCATCCGGCAGAATTTCCTGCACCACCGGAGCAATCCCGGAAGTGGAACGCAAAGGATATAGACTATACTGAGGCTGACCTCTCAAATTACACATTTGCAGTATCGAGTACTTTTTCGGTCACTTTTCACCCCTGTAGAGAACTCTAACTAATAAGTACTCTTATTACTGAAATTTGGTAAAAGCAGTGTGTAATTTCTCGCACTACTTTACAGCTCACTCTTTTGATTTTTCAAGTATTTCAAATCCGGGAAACTTCAATATCCCACATTCACAATCTCAGCCTTGTTGGTCACTGGAGCTGCTGGAGATTTCAGTGCTTGCTTAAGGGCACGTAGATAGACACTCTCAGGAGAGATCAGGTATTTTCCTCATTTACTCAGATTGTTTTTTAACTCCATGTCACTGTGGCCCAAAGGAAATACTTGTATTTAGATTTTGTTGATGGTACCTGAGGTAACTCAGTGCTGTGTCCCCTAAGATTTGGAAGTGTGCAAGCATGAGGTATATTCCAGATGTGTGACAGCTCTTATCCAGCCAGCTCTGAGCTATTTAAACAATTTCCTCCTCAGCCACATCAGGACAGTGAGACAGATTCAACGAATCCAACACTCTTCAAGAAAGAAAAGATGTATTGCTTTTTCAAGATGTTTTATCGCCACAGCCGATCTTGTAAAGATGTTGCAGAAATAATGTTGAAGAAATGCAGCGCTGTGAGCCAGCTTTGTGCACCGTGTGGAATGTTGCATTAAATCTGACACTGTAGTTGGATGTGGTCCGAGAGATTTCCTACCATCCGTGGCAAACACTTACTTTTTTTTTTTTTTTTTTCTGAGCAAATGTAATACACCAAAAAGTCAAAAACCCAAATATGTACACATGCTAGGGTGTTAATCTTCTTATTTTCTGCATGGATGTGCAACATTTTACAAAAAAAAAAACCATGCTGAATGGCTAGATCCCAGGCCTAGAAAAACGTTTTTATTTTTTTCATCTTATGTCTTTTTTTAGCCCCTCCCAGAGCTAGACCCCACTTACAGCAGCCCAGTCCGAGCTCCGCCCACTGAGATGTCGCTGGGCAATGATGATGACATTGATGAAGATATAGAGGAGACTTCTGGACAGGAGATGACCACAATGAGAGGTAAATAAAAAAAGTAAAAAATATAAATATTTTTAAATTTATTTATTTTAGGAAATCTGTCTTTGGTGGCAACAGTCGGCAGTTATGGGGCTCCCTGCTAGCTCACCTGGTAGAGCGTGCACCCCATGTACAAAGGCTCTGTCCTTACCGCAGCGGCCGGGGTTCGATTGCCGACAACTGTCCTATCAATTAAAGGCCAAAACATAATCTTAAAAAAAATAAATCGGCAGTTATTTGCCAATTTTTTTCTTTCGGGTATTAAGCCAAACAATCATCTCGGCCTCTGTCACTAACATGCGTATATACACATAGCATTTATTTTAGATGAGTGTTCTGACATAGAAGTGATACATGACCAAGGCCGCTCCTCCTGGGGTGTATTTCCCATATTAGCCAGCAGATGGTGCTGGAAGAAGCAAAAAGCAGCCTTCTCTGTCTCTCTTTTTCTATCCTCTGACCTGCCCTAAATTAAGATTTCATATCGTCATAAGTCATATATGTTATCATTTTGTATGATTCCACCTTTTTTAATCATGCTAATAAAATGCCATATTCTTTTATTGTAACCTGAATTATTTGAAAGTGCTAATTTTGTGTCTTTGGTACAGTGAAATCATTTCAGACAGGTACTCCAGACTCCGTATTTGACTCTGTAAGTAGTGATTTCTTTTCATAATTTAGATGATGATGATGATGATGATGATGATGATGATGATGTAAAGCACAGCACATATTTAAGATTTTATGTAATACATATATCTGTGTGGTTGTTCAGTAAAGTAAACACAAATCCATATTTAATTGCTTAAGTCAGTGTTCAATTAGAGCAGTTAATAGGCAGGATTCGCTATACAAAATATGCCCATCCCTTTAGCCAAACTTCTGCAGTGCAAGTGTACCAATCCCCCCAACTGAGACTCCATATTTGCCCCATTTGAAATTCAAAATCATAAAAAAGCTGAAGTCCCCACCATCATGATGATACAATTATTACAAAAATCAAGTTTTGTCTGTTAACCAATTTATGCAGAAATTACTGCTCATTGGCTCTTTTTGCAAAGCCAAATATACTCCCTCTCCCTAAAGTTAATGTTAGTATCTGCAGTTGTCTTCACACTGTTTGAACCGTAACCCATGCCTTGCTATATTTCATTGAATGAATCACTCAGACTATTCCATGTTCAGTCCCTCCAGGTGTCTCCGGGACAGAAAGGGGAGCCAGGTGAGCCAGGTCCATCCGGTCCCCCAGGGCCACCCGGTCCCCCAGGACAAGCCTCAGGAGAAGGGGTGGGAGGGGAGCCGGGACCCCGGGGTCCACAAGGACCACACGGACCTTCAGGCCCACCTGGAGTTCCTGGGAAAGATGGACATCCTGTGAGTTTTATCTGTTTGTTTGTTTGGCAATATTCAAAACATTCAATTTCTAAACTGTGTAGCTTTTTATTTACAGAACAGCATAACAATGATTGAGCACATTCTGTTGTTTAGCTCAGTCTGACAAGTCAAAAGATAAAATGATGGATGAGTTTTCTATTTTTTTCCTTTGTTCAGGGAAGCAAAGGTGAAACTGGTGCTCCAGTAAGTAAAGTCTTTCCAGTCTTGTAGATTAATAGGTTCATTTGTTTTGTGTCTCTGGGAAAAAGTGTTGCAGGAATGTACTCATTTTCAGCTACTAATTTAGAGAGCTACACTTTATATACTAACTGATGATGCAGCCCATTAGCTTTAGATTGGGGCCACAGATTAAGTTAAGGTCTTGGCCTCATTCCTGATATCATTGTCTGTATGGTTCCTGCTTTCGCTTCTTACAACTGCATGCAACATGACCTGTGATTTGGTGATATCTCATGTAGCATTGAGCATTGAGCTGTAACTGTCTTTTTCCCAGGGCGCAACTGGGATTCCAGGATTCCCAGGACTACAGGGAGAGCCTGGTCCTATGGGAGAAAAGGTAAACAATACCCCTCTATAATACTATGATACCTCGACTTGAATAAGATTCTAATAGATAGCACTAGGTGAATTGTCACAGACTTGTAAACATGAGCCAGTGTTCAAATTTCATTTTCATTTCATTTCGTTTATTTGAGTAGGGACAGACGCTACGACATTTGTGCAACAAGTCTCCAATGTACAGCATCACAGCGTTTTTTGCTAAATCAGTGATGAATCACTAAATGTACAAATAAACGCATAAAAATCCCACTGCTGTCTCCTTCAGGGTGATCCTGGTGTTGGACTACCAGGTCCTCCAGGCCCTCCTGGAATTCCAGGTCGACAAAGCAAGTCTTCCATGTACCTGGTAGGTTATTAAACAAACAAGCTTTAGTAAAATCTGGTGTTTATTAATTAACAGTTGATTCAGAAATTAACATTTAAAATGTAACTACCGTTTTTTTCAACCTGGACCTTTTTGACTGACACTGGTCCAGTATTAAGCGAGTTCACTGCAGTCAGCAGCGGCGAAACATGCTACAATGTAAGTTAATAGGGCAATTGTCCAGCTTGTATTTACCTTCACAAAAGTGCTCGTTTTGCCACTGACAGGCTCAGATTATTATTCTAAGTGTCTGATAACATTATGGAAATGATCCCTTCAGAGATAGACCTTTAAAACCTCTTTGAGACCTTTCTGTTTAACCAGAAACAGCTCTGAAGTCGCTAGCTCTAAACCCACCAGACTCCATTTAAAAAATACTTTTAGCGTGTATAGAGCCAACATATTTTCACATGTAAATTGGTAAACTATGTGTTTATTTCAACCATAACTAGAGTTGTGATGGTTGGAAAAGTGGAAAGATGACCCAAAACGGATTTTCATAGTTTTATTTTGTTTCTGTCGACTTTAAATTAAGTGTTTTTTCCGATGCTAAAATTACTATTAATTAACGAACGCAGTTTCATGGATGTTTTTATGTTTAAAGAAAATATCTTACTCTTTAACAGAAAGGTCTATCTCTGAAGGGATCCTTTCCATAATGTTGTCAGACACTTAGAATATTAATCTGAGCCTGTCAGTGGCAAAACGAGCACTTTTGTGAAGGTAAATACAAGCTGGACAATTGCCCAATTAACTTACAATTGTAGCTTGTTTCGCCACTGCCGACTGCAGCGATCTCGCTTAATACTGGACCAGTGTCAAAGATTGTTGTTCCCATCAGTCACTTAGACACTTAAAAACATAGTAAAATAGGGTCCAGGCTGAAAAAAATAACGGTAGTTACTCTTTAAGTCCAGGCCCAGGCTAACGTACTGTAATATTGGGCTGAAATCCATAATGTTTTATAGTAATATCGCTTTATTATATCCATCTGTAGCCACATGTATCATGGAGAATTGGGTTGCATCTTTCCTGTTGCAACTCTCTTGAATTCAGAGAAAGTTAAACACATTGCAGCTGTGTCTTTCAGCTTTTGGATAATCCCGTTGTTTTTCATTCATCGTCAATTCTGTTCATTTGTTTTAGTTTTTTTCTGCAGTTCCGGTTATAGTTTCAGGTATTTATTGATTGCTACAGTTGTGCTCTGTGGCATCTGTTCTTTTAATCACGCTCACTGGCTTTTTTATGCACCAGTCATATTTATGAATATGATTATAAAAACAAAGGTTGCTCCAAAACTAAATGTCAATTTTGTGAAAATGTGAAATAAATGATTTGCCTGTTTGGCTTAAGCATTTATGTTTTACAAGTATGTAATTATGAATCTCCGGGAGCAACATGACTGGACTGTGATATGAAGCATTTAGACATGAAACCCTTTAGTTGTAGTGGTTTGAGCCAGTCTGCATTCATTAACTGTGACTGACATATGTCCTGTGTTCATTAGGAGGGGTCAGGATTTGAAGACTTTGACAGTGATGCAGAGATTATTAGGGTAAGTGAACTTTGATTTCTCTCCCCGTGACATTAGATAATATACAGCATCACGTTGCAATCCCACTTTCTTTTTTTCAGTCATTTTTTTTTTGTGACACCCTTTTCAGTTCGTCATCTCCGGCTCCATGTTGAAGTGATGCACTGTTTGTTTGGACGCGGCCTTTATCTCATGTTACTTGTTGTCTATTTCGGGCTACTGTGGGAGCCGTAGTGTGATATACCTGATGGATTGTGGGTTACTTTGGTCCCGGTTTTTGGTGTTAGCCATGCTGTTGTAAACACATACTGTTGGTCTAATAAAATGGTTAATATTCCGACCTAGTCCGGGTTATCATTGTTATATTTAGTAACATCAAACAGTGAAGAATATAACAGTGCTACTTGTCCACTAAAAGCAAGCTTTTCTCAACGTGTTGCATTTTGACACTACAGAACGCTCGCTAACAATTGACCATTAGCTAGAGAGGTACACAGAAGGTGCTTTCAAGAGTCTTCCTTTTGTGTGACCGAGTTATGTCGTCTTGTTTCATCAGGGGCCTCCAGGGCCGCCTGGCCTCCCGGGACAGCCAGGGCCCCCAGGAACCCCATCTGAGGACATCCTTCCTGGACCACCTGGGGCCCCTGGGAAAGATGGGAAGGATGGAGAGAAAGGTGAACCTGGACTGCCTGTAAGTTAAACATTCTTTTCTTTTTTCGCTATTTTCTATTTTTCTTGTACAGTTCATCAGTAAGAGAAAAACACAAATATATAATCCTGTACGATGTCTAGTGTACTGTGTTGTATTATCAGTTAATTGTACTTGGGAAAAGCCATGTAGTAAGCTACATGTAGCTAAATTTGAAGGTAGAACGTTCTAGAGCAGATATCTGTTGTCCGGGACCCCTAGGGGGTCCTCAGAGTTGCTGCAGGGGGGCCGCCAAATTATTGTTCGATGGTTTAACAAAAACAATTGAAATATGTCTGAAATATACATTAACATGAATCCAACATATTATTAGTCAAGATAAAAGATTTTTAATGTACACAACATTGATGTTAGGCTTACTGGCCTACAGCTAAGGTAGCCATCCACAGATACAGTTAAGCTTAAGAATTTACTGTGCCACATTTTAACATTAAAACATGATGTATAAATATATGAATGTGCCAACAATTTTTATTTTTAAAGCTTAGTATTGTATGCACCATAAAAACGTATGTGTATAGGCTTTAGGCCGCCCTACACTTTATTGTAGGTCCAGTTTATTATTCAACAACATTTTATACAATATACGTAGTAGAGGTAGCCTGGAAAAACCCTGACAAAATTCCTGCAAATTTGAGATTTGCTCTGCAAGTCAGTCTGGCCAAGAGCCCATTCAAGCTCATTTCCATTTTTTCCAAATCGAGGCACCAATCACAACCGTTGAGGCGTGCTTTACACGATGAGGATAGCGCAGCGACGGCGAGCAGCTTTTTGTTTACATTCAACATAACAGCCACCAAAGCGCAGCAACCCATTGATGCCGCTGTAGCTGCTACTTCACCCGGATCGTTTGTCTAATTGGTTGAAGGACTATCCAATTGCACCCAGAGGCATTTGAGCGACATCCGTTGGTGACGCCCCTTTGGAAATGGGCTGTGAATGAAGCTTGCCCAGACCCACTCTCACAACTGAGATTCAGTTACAACTGAGAAGGGTCTGGTGTCAACCAGGCTATAGTAGAGGGTCCCTGCTCCGTCTCTCTTCCAGCTAAGGGGTCCTTGGCATAAAAAAACATAGAAGACCCCTGCTCTAGAGGAATATTTATTTTCTCAAGACAGCAGGGATTTATCGAGAAAGGTGTGCTCTTGAAGTTCACTGACTGAGGCTTGGCCTCAGAGCACTTGCATTGCTGACCGGACTTCTTTTTTCAGGTGATTGAGGAGTGGTTTAGTGGCTCTGGGTCTGGTTCTGGTTCTAGTTCTGGTTCTGGTCAGGTATTAACATTTGGTCCCATCAGATCCAAGGGACTGAAAAGACAGTATTTCCCCCAACTTTATTTGAAAACCCATGTTTTCTCACTGCATCCTGCCATCGCTTGCTGCACAGTATTGCACAGGTGTGTGTGTGTGTGTGTGTGTGTGTGTGTGTGTGTGTGTGTGTGTGTGTGTGTGTGTGTGTGTGTGTGTGTGTGTGTGTGTGTGTGTGTGTGTGTGTGTGTGTGTGTCAGAGAGTGAGATCCTGTGTGCATATATTGGTTGAGGTATAAAGTACATTAGTGTCTGTGTGTTTAAGGGCCCATCTTATATCTATATGCACCCACATAGTATGTCATGTCCTTTTCCAGTGATCCGTGAGCTACTGTATAGTAACAGCATTTTGGCAGAAACTACTGTAAGGCCTTTTGAACATGGTGTGAGCTGCAGCATCTGCTGGGGGAAATGTGTCTTTTGTCTTTAAAATATCAGCTTTTACTAACTGTGTGAATGGACTACTCGCAGGTTTACAACATTTACTGCAGCACTGTTTTAGTGCATAAAAGGTTTAGTCACTTCAGTCCCATTAGCTTTGTTTAATATGTTCAAATTTTAACCAGTTTACATCCACCTTTGTTCAAAAATATGAGTGGGACCAACAATTTAATAAACCGTGCAAACTGTGCAGTGAGTACAGAGGTAATTCCCACTGGTGGAGGTATCAGGAAAATAAATATGCATCTAAAATCTGAAATTTAAATCTAGTCATGTCACTCTTGCAGGGAGTTGATGGAAAAGATGGGGATCCAGGACCTGCTGGGGAGAAAGGAGACAAGGTGAGGCTAATGAACATTAGTTTGCAACATAGAATACATAATTACAAAATATATATATATAGGTATTGTTTTCATGCTGTGACCCACCCAGTACAGTTTAAAAATCAGTCATTTCCCTTATATGTGAATGTGCAGCACACCAACCAGGAGCTGGCTCTTTGCTTATGTGACTTGTACCAATATCAGATTTTTCTATGAGCTCACTCTGATTTCCCTTGAGCTGGCCTCTTAGTGCTCCGTTAGTAAAAACAATTACACACGATCTAAATAACCACCTAACACAAAGAGCCAAGCTCTTAATGAGATGACCCCGCGGACTAATAAAGCATGAGTGTAAACAAGTCTGTGTTGCAATATCTGCTCTGCCTTTTTGTGTGGACCTGAAACCTCTCTCTCTCTCTCTCTCTCTCTCTCATCATTGCGGTAGCTCATGTGATTTTATTGAATTTCATCTGTTTAACAGGGAGAGTCTGGTGTCAGCGGGCAACCAGGAGCAAAGGTAAAATCTCGATTATGTCCTTGACCAGGCAGTGAAGCACCTTTACTGATATTAGGAGTCATACTTATAATTCACCTTTTAGATTCCTGTTGTACCCAAAGTGGTATTTGTACAGTACATTACATTTAGATGTGATTAGAAAATCAAATATCACAATATTTTGGACGAAATACCTCAATATCGATATTGCGGAGATATTGTAGGGTAGGGTTATTGAGGGTGCTTTCACCAAATATTTACACAATGAGATCCGTGATACATAATAATTAGTAATGTGGATATAATGATTAAGTGGGTAAAGGCAAATACCAGAACAGTTAGAACAGTCTGGTAAGTTCAGAATATATTGCCCAGCCCTACTTGTAATGTATGTTTCTATTCTGTCTAGTCTATTCTTGTAAGTGGCTCTCCCTTTCCACTCACCCCATTTTCTCCTTTTGTCACTATCTAACATCCATATCCCTAGCTCACCCTTTACCCCTTCTCGTACTTGTGGGAACTTTATTGGTTTAACTGATTCTATCATCATCATTTTAAATATCACCTCTCTTGCAGGGAGATCAGGGCCCTGCAGGGTTTCCAGGCCTACCAGGCTCAGAGGGTCCAGAAGGGCAGCCTGGTCCCAGGGGGCCAGCTGGCCCCCCTGGGCCTCCAGGTCCCCCTGGGAGAGCCTACACCATGGACTTTGAGGTACTTGCTGTTTCTTTACATGATGACCAGTTTACTTACAGTATAGCTCAACCTGTCACAGACAACATTAGATTGATGGAATTAGGAGATATTGATATCCGTACCATTTTCTTTATATGAGGAACTACAGCATGATGGTTGTTTCTGATTGGTTGTCTAGAAAGAAGTCTGGACCTTGCACTGATTTTAGCATAATATCTGCACACCATCCCATCCCATATATGCCTGGTCTCAGCACAGAAGCAGTGCCTTCTCTTCTCATATCACCAAACTAGTTTGCAATGTGTGTGAGATACATAAATAGTGTTTTGTAATTGGTATTAGTTGTTTGCCGTCAGCTTTTTCAGTGTAAATCTGCTGTATTCAGCCAGGTGGGGACATTATGAAATGTATTGAAACGGTTACAGTATACCTACTTGGACACAATATCTTCTTAGACACTCACAATTCAATCATTATGAATATTTCTTTTTTGTAAAATGTTTTAGGACTTGGAAGGCTCTGGGATACAGAATGGTTTTGGAGCTGGGCTCTCCAGAGGCCCACAGGTACTACTCTATGAAGAACATTTAGCACCATAACATTTAGCATTTATGTTCATCGTACAGTGTAATTTAATCATATCATCAACTGCTATTTTTATCACCTTTTTGTATTTGTTACACAGGGTCCTCCAGGAATCCCTGGACTCGAAGGACCAAAGGTGAGATATCTGAGTGTCTGTGATACTTACAGTAATACTGTAGTCCAATTGTGCTCTAAAAGCACAGACACACCAAACCAAAGAACTAACTGCGATGAGAGCCGACTGTTGCATTGCCTTTTTCTGGCCCAAAACTTTTCAATTGAACACACCGCAATGACTACAGCCAATAGCCAACTAGCATGTACATCCTGCGTCTGCGTGAGAGGAAATAACTGTCCGTACCAGCAGGTGGCGTTAGTCTGTATTCAAAAAGGGAAACCAGAAGACACTAATTAGCCAGCTAGCACATAAACAACACAACCCGATGTTGATAGAACAAATTATTTTTACTGTGCGCTAGAGAACAATAACACAAACAGCTTCTGCTGAAAAGCTCAATGGCTAAAAAGAAAATCTTACCTGATATAACAAGTTTGTTTTCGATCTCATGCCCCTATGACTTAAGTCGTTTGCTTGCTTTCCTCATTTCCATTTCTGTTCTTGCACACTGATTCGTTTAAACTAAACAGCCAATCAGAGTAATTTCTCTGACCGACGGGGTGAGTCGCCGATTCAACATGCTCAATCGGCCGAAAAACCGCCAACAAGGGCCGACTAGTGCCAACGGTGCTGGATACACCGCAAAAACTATGGCTACAGATGCTCATCGACAGCTGGCCCTCTGTTTGGTGTGTCAGGGTCTCTGTCTGGTGTGTCAGGGTCTTAAACGCTGGTTATTTATAATGATCATTTTAATTAATGTATTTATTTCCTCTTTGCCTCTCATAGGGTAAAGATGGTTTAGACGGCTCCCCAGGAAAGCCAGGGCAAAAGGTTAGTCCGCTGTACAGTTCAAGTTCTGTAACCGTTTTTGAGATATTAGTGTTATCTCAGCACAAGCTGTTGGCACAAGCTTCTTAAATGTCTTGAACTTTGAGGTCACAGTAAACAGCTTTAGAGTGAAAGACCACATGGCAACAAGCAATGTCAGCTTTTGGCAGCAACACTGTCCTTTGACCAGGTTCACAACCTCCCGTTTTGTGTGAAGCAATACATCACAGGGAATCTTTTAACTTGATAACATGGAGCTTGGGGGAATGCATTTTGCCACTGTTAGAATGAAGGTGGCATGTTTTCTTTTACAGTACAAGTGATGTATATGATGAATGTTTCTTTGTGGCATCTGTAGGGGGAGGCAGGTGCTACAGGACCAACAGGGATTCCAGGACTGGAGGGACTAAAAGGGGAAGAGGTCAGTAAATGGCTGGACTTATACTGTAGATACATGAATAGATTGAACGATTCTGTGTCAGATGTCTGATTATACAAATGGTTCTTACTGATATTACTTTTACCTATAGATAACTTCTGATTCTGAAATATGGTTTTACTTTGAGCGTTTGTGTCTTACCTTGTCTCATCTACAGGGACCAAAGGGGAACAATGGAGATCCAGGACAGAAGGTAAAACAACGAAGGAAAACACTTATTTAAAATGTAGAGCATTTTGTATTGCTATTTACTGAAAGGCTAAAATGTCAAACTTGTTTTTTCAGGGAGAGAGGGGAAGGGACGGGCTCAGTCTGCCCGGCCCTCCAGGACCACCTGGACCACCAGGATCCCTTACCAACCTCCAGGATGTAAGTAGCAGCCAAGCGGCAACTTCCGGGGCTGAAAACTGCAGTTCTTCAAATGGCCACTTGAGCCTGGTTTCAAAAGCGAGTCAATCCCCATTAGTCTTGCTTTGCCAGACCTTCCTTCACAGCGCTGCGGAGGAGGGTCTGGCTAGTCCACACAGCATTCCAGGATGGGAGAAAGACGTGCTCTGATTTATTGGCATTTCTTTAAAAAGCAATCCCGGAAGTGGAACGTCGTGGATATAGACCAATCCCCCATAGACCCCAATGCTAAAATGCTTAATGCCTTTACTTTTCAAAAAAAGGTTTTGGTTTCTATACCCAAGTTCCCCCTTCATGACAACTGTACAGGGGCAATTTCTTTTTCCATTACTCACCCATTTAAATTATATTAAGGCTTCAAATTGTGCATAATTAATGGTGCGGCCGCTTTGAGTGACAGGTGGCTGCCGTCACAGGAGGCGGCCATAGACTGTAGCTTACATTCAACGCCCGCCTCAGCTCCATCTACACTCCATCTCTTTGTCCATTTTTGGATTAGTCCGGATCATGGCGATACCAGGCACCACCAGGATGGCGACTGTTGTAACCACCGGGAGCCGCCCACTTTGAGCTTCATTTTTGCTTTTCAGAAACCTATGGATGACTTCATGGAGATCATGTACATATTTTATACAGTCTATGCTAGCACCTGAGCAAAGCCAGTCAAGACGAGGCTTACTTACAGTAGGCCAAAAGGGAGAGTCCAATGTTAGTGCCACTTTTCTACTACCATGTTGAGGGATAAAAACTTCAATGGCCTGTAATATTGGGTAACCAGAGTGATTGATTGATTTTTTCACTGAGTCAGTTTGATTACATTGAAAATTTTTCTCCTTCTGCCTCTTATTCAGCTTCTACTTAACGATACAGATGGTGTCTTCAACTTCTCAGGGATTTTTGACGCTCAGGGATCCGCTGTGAGTATCAGATAAAAATCAGAAACCAAACGATGATGATGTCCTGACAACAACAAATGTGTAGTTAGATAGCTACAGTTGGTTTATGTTTGCAGAGTGTAACAGGCCTTTGTTCCAGTTAATGCTTTCGGCTGTCAGGTTTTCTTCTTCCAAACAGAAGTAACATCAGAAGCACTGTACATGACACTGCACGAACATGGATACGACAACATGAAGAGAAATTATTTTAACTTCATGACAGAGTCCAGAAGTTAGATATGAAGTTATCTTACTTTGTAAATAAATATCCTAAATGTTTGCAGGGACCACAGGGTCCAAAGGGTGACAGGGGGTTGCCAGGAGTTCAAGGACCTCCAGGACTGAAAGTAAGTGGGACACGCATGCCTTGTCTATGCACATAAACAATATCTAAGCAGACTAAATACGCAAAACAAACTGTTATGTTTCTTTATACACACAGTTTAACAGAAGTTAATGTCTAAGTCTCTGTCTACATGGTTTATGTGTTTGTTTACTTGTGTGTATGCATGCAGGGTGAAAGGGGTGAGCCAGGATTTGTCATCGGTGCAGATGGATCCATGACGTCAGGCCTGGCTGGTCCAGTGGGACCCAAAGGAGTCAAGGTTATATTTGTTGTCACTGTTTTTCTAGACCCCGATCATTTTACTCGCATTGTTCTTTTGAGTGCACTTACTATGGATATTTAGTGTATGCATGCTGGTCAGGATTTGAGTATCACTATACATCAGTAACTTATTGTAAAATGTGTCATACGCATGGTTTTGAAAACATCATAAAAATGAGTGTAACTGTATCTTTGTCTGTAGGGAGATAATGGTGTACCCGGAGCCGCTGGAATTCCGGTAAGTTTTAGCAGCCAACACCAAAGGCAAATCATTTCACTTTTCAGGTTCTATAACACCATTAACTCCAATTGTTTCCACTGCTACGGATGAAGGTGCTGTTAATGTGTTTAAGATGTACTGTCAGACACTTTGTTTTGTTCCCAACAGGGGCCTATCGGACCACCAGGACACAAAGGAGAATTTGGTTTTCCTGGAAGGCCTGTAAGCACCATGAACTCACCCAACATTTTGATTACCAACTATTTGATTAATTCAATTCAATTCAATTTTATTTATAGTATCAAATCATAACAAGAGATATCTCGAGACACTTTACAGATAGAGTAGGTCTAGACCAAACTCTGTACTTTACGAAGCCCCAACTATTACAGTGGTTGCCTCAAGAGCAAGCATTAGCAGTAGCTATAGCGACAGTGGCAAGGAAAAACTCCCTTTTTTTGTTAGGAAGAAACCTCGGACAGACCCAGACTCTTGGTAGGCGGTGTCTGACGGCACCAGTTGGGGGAGTGGTGAATGGTGGCAATAATAGTCATAATAAAGATAGTGAAGCAGTGATCACAATGGTAGTCATAGTAGTTCATGTCATAGTAGGGCACAGCAGGGCGTTACGGGGTGTAGTGTGGCACAGCAGCCTGGGTGGACGCGGTTGGACGCGGCAGGACGCAGTCGGACACTGCGGGGAAACGCAGAGCGTAGCAGGGTGTAGTAAGTCCATAGCGTCAGCTGCACCCAGGACCCCGGTGTAGGTGCCACCCAATTCCAAGGCGATGTTCTGGGTGAAGAAGAAACAAAGGGACTCCGGGGAGAAAACTCCCCAGAGCTAGGTTAGTAACAGGCATTTCTGGGACTAAGATGCACACAAAAGGAGACAAGTGAAAAGAGAGAAGAGGGAGCGGCTCATTGTGTCCTTGGAAGGAGCTTCCCACAGCAGTCTAGAGTTATAATAGTATAACTAAGAGAGGCAGGCTAAAGAGAGGGGCCCTGGACCGGGCTCGTACTCTCCCCTGCCGGAACGGGCTTGTACTTCCTGCCTCCCTCTACTCTACTCTACTATGCTGCAACTCCTCACTCCCTAACTATAAGCTTTATCAAAGATGATGGTTTTCAGTTTATTCTTAAATGTGGCTACGGTGTCAGCCCCCCGAACCCAAGTTGGGAGCTGGTTCCACAGGAGAGGGGCCTGGTAGCTGAAGGCTCTGGCTCCGATTCTACTTTTAGAGACTCTAGGAACCACAAGTAGCTCTGAGTTCTGGGAGCGCAGTGCTCTAGTGGGACAATAAGGTACTAAAAGCTCTTCTATGTATGATGGTGCTTGACCATTTAGTGCTTTGTAGGTCAGGAGAAGGATTTTAAATTCAATCCTGGATTTTACAGGAAGCCAATGCAGAGAAGCTAATACAGGAGAAATGTGATCTCTTTTGTTAGTTCTTGTCAGAACACGTGCTGCAGCATTCTGGATCAGCTGGAGGGTCTTGAGGGACTTATTTGAGCAGCCTGATAGTAAAGAATTACAGTAGTCCAGCCGGGAAGTTACGAATGCATGGACTAGTTTTTCAGCATCGTTTTGAGACAGGATGTTCCTGATTTTGGCAATGTTACGAAGATGGAAAAAGGCTGTTCTTGAGGTTTGTTTTAAGTGGGCGTTAAAGGATAGATCCTGGTCAAAAATGACTCCTAGATTTCTGACAGTAGTGCTGGAGGCCAGGGCAATACCATCTAGGGTAGCTATATATTTAGATAATGAAGTTCGGTGGTGCTTGGGTCCCAGCACAATAACTTCCGTTTTGTTTGAGTTCAACATCAGAAAATTGTGGGTCATCCAGGATTTTATATCTTTAATGCACGCTTGAAGTTTAGCTAACTGACCGCTTTCGTCTGGCTTGATTGACAGATATAATTGGGTGTCGTCTGCGTAACAGTGAAAGTTAATTGAGTGTTTCCTAATAATATTGCCTAGAGGAAGCATATATAAAGAGAATAGAATTGGTCCAAGCACTGAGCCTTGAGGAACGCCATGGCTAACTTTAGCGTATTTGGATGGTTTATCGTTAATATTAACAAATTGGGATCGCTCAGAAAAATAGGACTTAAACCAGCTTAGTGCGATTCCTTTAATGCCAACTAAATGTTCCAGTCTCTGTAAGAGGATGGTATGGTCAACAGTGTCGAATGCAGCACTAAGATCTAATAAGACAAGTATGGAGACAAGTCCTTTGTCAGCAGCAGTTAGAAGGTCGTTAGTGATTTTCACCAGTGCCGTCTCTGTGCTATGATGCATTCTAAATCCTGACTGAAAGTCTTCAAATAGACTATTTCTATGCAGAAAGTCACACAATTGATTAGCGACTACCTTCTCAAGGATTTTGGAGAGAAACGGGAGGTTAGATATAGGTCTATAGTTGGCTAAGACCTCAGGGTCGAGGGTGGGTTTTTTCAGAATAGGTTTTATCACAGCTACTTTAAAAGACTGCGGTACGTGACCCGTTAATAAGGACATATTGATCGTATCTAGTAATGTGGTGTTGACCACGGGTAGTGCTTCTTTAAGTAGCTTCGTTGGAATGGGGTCTAAGAGACAGGTAGTTGGCTTAGCTGAAGAGACCCTTAACATTAATTGTTGGAGGTCTAAAGGATAAAAGCCGTCTAAATAAGTGGCACACAGACACACAGACACTAAGACTTCCTTATGTTTATTGTTGGTTCTTTGATCAGGAGATTCAGATTAAATATATATATATATATATATATATATATATATATATATATATATATATATATATATATATATATATATATATATATATATATTTTAATGTTCCTTTCAAGTGACAATAGTATGACTTCAGCTATGAAAAACACAGCTTTTCAACCCATAAGTTCAATACACCTGCTGTTTGATAGGTTCAACTATAGGCATTATTTACAGGGGGTGGGGGATCTGGGGGTTACAGCACCATCACTTGTTGCAGAAAAAGCACAAATTGTTGCAGAAAAAATGATCAGCCAGTATATATATATATATATATATATATATATATATATATATATATATTAATTATTGTATTTATAATATAATATTATTATTATTATTATATTAATCCAAATATATATATATATATTAAAGTTACGCCCTTGGCTTCAACATTACATTAAATCACACATTGACTCAGTCAACAAAAACCCAATTTCCCAAATGTCCCTGTGGGAATCGTTACTGTTAAATCCAATCTAACTTTCCATACTGTTGTGACTTAGATGCCTGTGTGTGTGTGTGTGTGTGTGTGTGTGTGTGTGTGTGTGTGTGTGTGTGTGTGTGTGTGTGTGTGTGTGTGTGTGTGTGTGTGTGGGTGTGTCTGTGTGTGTGTAGGGTCGTCCAGGCCTGATGGGACTAAAAGGAGAGAGGGGGGACTCTGCAGGCCTGCCGGTGAGTCACACACCTGAGCCTGTAAAGAGACTGTAGAAGTTTGTGAAATTATACAGAAGATACTGGTTCAATATCTGCAAAGGAAACCTGTGGTGATTGAGTGGTAGAATATGATTGATTTGTGCCAGTTTGATGTTGCTATTACTTTTAGTTTTATAGCACCTACAGTAGTTTTCCTCTTTCATTCACGGTATGCTTTAAATTGTTGAAAACGCTCACTCTTCTCTTACCTTCTTCCATTTAATGTTTTCTTGTCTTCTTCGGTTGCTCTCTTTAGGGACCTCCTGGCCGTCCTGGGCTGCCGGGCCGCCCAGGAATATTCAACTGCCCCAAAGGAGTAAGCGCACACACATTCATCAACACACAGTTCTGACTCAATCATCACATGTGTTTTACTAATGTGCTCACTGTCCCCGTTCTCCCCTGGTTATTGAAGACCGTGTTCCCCATCCCTCCCAGACCCCACTGCAAAATGCCCGTAAGTTTCCATCCGTGCAGCCATGTTGCTGATAAAACATGTCTTTATAAATGTGTTTTATTACTGCCTGTGCTTGTGAACCTTTCATCCTGCTGTCTATATTGTAAATGTTCATTTTACTCATGGTGGCCTGGAAGATTAAAAAAATATACATATGAGTCTAGAAGAGATGCTACTATGCATGTTTTATTTCCTTTAGCACATGCACATAATAGTCAATGTCCAGATTGAACTCTCTTTGCAGGCCTTTAGAGTGAAGGCTAAGCTGCATCCTAAGTGTCAGTCTGTCTTCAATAAAGCACAGTTGTCTGCACAATATCATAATTTCCTGCTAAGCCCATTCAGACATATCTTCTAATCACAAACTCCCTTCCAATGTGTATGTGTGTGTGTGTGTGTGTGTGTGTGTGTGTGTGTGTGTGTGTGCGTGCATGCGGTCGTTCGTGCGTGCGTGTGTGTGTGTGTGTGTGTGTGTGTGTGTGTGTGTGTGTGTTGCTCTGTGTAACACCGGTACTACATAACCTTTTATCACTCAGGTTCTAAAATATTCCTGCATGCTGCATGTCCAGTCTGGAAAGGTGAAGGCTTATTGCCAATACAAACATGAGGTAGTTACTAACATCACATCCACAGAAAATCTGCATGTGTCATTTTCATGTTGATTATGATATTAACAATACAGCTTAGATGATTAAATATTTGATAATGGAATGTAATTTAACAAAAATAAAATGATATTGCAGTGATAATTAACCTGATATGTATTCTGAAAGTAATTCAAGCTTTGTTGAAGTTAGTATGATTTCCAAATGAAGTCATCGCTGACTGCTGCTGATATGTTTGTGCTCAATTATTTCAGCTTAATCCCAATGGAACCATTGCAGTGGGTAGGTTGGGTTGCCTTTTATGTTTGCCATAAATGATAAAGCCTGAATGTTGTTTGAACCACTTTTATCCAAACATTTCAATATACACCAACTTTACAGAATACTCAGGATAGCAGCAGTACAAATGAATGTAGAACATACTTTCAATAAACACAGTCTTTTCAATTTAAAACCAATCTCTGCATCAACAAGTCAATTGTATGGACATGCAATTAACTCAAATTTGGCTCTTTGTGTCTAAGGTAATTGTGAGACGGGACTAAAAGGAGAAAAGGGAGAGAGAGGCCTTCCTGGGATACCGGCGCCACCAAGTGAGTCAACACTAACAGCTCTCAGATGTATAGACACTGAAAAATAAAAATGTAAAACCCTTTAAATACATTCAAAGAGAAAGAATAATCCATAATGAAAAGGAAAAATTGGTTGTTAAAATTATTGAATTTAAAGGCCTGATTTTATTCTTAAGAAGGACATTTTATTTTGTATTTTCTCTGTACTTCCAAAACTTTTTCCTGGTGTTTTAAAAAGAAAAACAATTGAATGATCATCCTGTGAAAATCTGTTTTTAGAATATGTCTTTGAATTTTATAATAAGTTATAACTCCCTCCTCTGTTTTCTCTGTTTTAGACACATTTATTCGTAGGGGAGACTGGGTAAGTTTTATATGGAAGCGTTTAAAAAAAAATAATAATTTGGGGACATGCTTCTTTAAGTGCAATCAGACTCACCCTTCAGGTGTGTGTGTGTGTGTGTGTGTGTGTGTCCTTGCCTGTGCGTGTAACCGCAGGGGGTAAGTGGTGACGAGGGCATTAAAGGCGAGAAGGGAAACAAGGGGGAGGCAGGGTTTCCCGGGCAACCAGGTATCCCTGGGAGACCAGGACTTGTGGTGAGTTGCAATTCCATGGATACACACTGTGTCATCTTTGTGACAAAATATGTACCAACTAAAGCAATCAATAACTTCCTCCTGACACATTTCAGGGACCCAAAGGAGAGTCTGTCGTTGGTCCGCCAGGCCACCCTGGGGTGCCAGGTTCACCAGGTATCCCAGGCTATGGCAGAGCAGGACCGGTTGGCCCTCCTGGGCCACCGGGGCCTCCAGGACCCTCTGTGTCAACCCCAAGATATGGCTCAGGTACAATACATCAGTCATACATATGTCATCAGCAGCTAAATGTTATCCTGTATAGGTTTACGTGACGTTCTTGTAGCTGCTGTGCTTGTGTGAAAGAAGTTGACATTTTTGTTATAGCAGCTTTGACCATTGCCGGCCCCCCTGGACCTCCTGGACCCGCTGGACCTCCTGGAGCTTCGGGTAACGCAGCATCTGTAAGTGTTTTTCTGGCCAGGCTGTTGAACTACGTATAAATGATACACCAGCATGCTTTGCTAACATGTGCATGATTACCCACCATGTTGCTGTAAAATCAATAATGTAGCAGTATAAAAGTTTACAGAGAGAGGTTCAGGGTTTCTTCTCTTTATTTGTTCCTCAGCTGAAAACATTTGCGAGCCGTGAGAGCATGATGCAGCACACCGTCAGGGATGCAGAGGGAACTCTGGCGTACGTCACAGCCACAGGAAGTCTCTTCCTCAAAGTCTCCCAGGGATGGAAAGAGATACAGGTACTGACTTGGACTAGTCTTATATACAGTATTTAGGTTTGGTAAATCTGACATCAAATCACTCTGTACTAAAGAAATGCAATGACATCGATATGAAACATAATTAAGAAGCATCACATTTGCACATTACTGTCAGAGTAGTCTGAAAAATGAGGCTGTAGCATACAGTAGCTGGGAGCTGCGCCCCTTAAAATTAAATGCATGTAGGTCAGGGCTTGTCTGCAAATAAAATGGTGTAAAAGTTGAATTGCTTCTCTGTTTATTACTCGGTCGTTTTCATGGTCAGCGAAGCATTGAGTGAGTTTCCTGATTTGCCTTTGAAACCTGTCTGAATCCATTAATTGGAAAATACGTTCCTTTCAGGAATGATTGCTGCAGATTTTGGTCTTATTCACTGGCTTTGAATCAGCACTCTAACATCATCTCTGGTTATTGGAAACATTTTAAAGGCCAATGATCGATCATTAGCATTATTTGACAAAATGCTCTTAATTGATAAAAATGGAGAGTTTTACTTGAAACACGGTTGTACGAGTGAAATGCTTCCACTGTCCTGTAACTTTAATACAGTGGGTGCGTATGTAATGTAACAAACTGATAGTTGGGACATTTTGAGTTTTTTGTTGTTCATCCAACACATTTAATTTAAGGACTACATATTGCATCTAATTTACAATCTTAATCTTTCTGTGTTTTGTCTCCACAGCTTGGCAGTCTGATCTACCTCTCCAATAACATTATCCCGCAAGATGAGGTATGTTTTGCTTGTTTTTATGTTTTTTTGCTCAGTAAAAAAATGCTGTCGTGGAATGTTGTACTTTGTATGCATTATTCATTCATTTAACATATATTCAACTATTCATTTAGCCCCGAGTTGCATACCAGATAAGAGGAGACCTGATGGAAAGAATAATTTCAGTTAAAGAAAGGGTGAGTGTCAATAAGACTATTATTATTATTATTATTTTAAATACCGCTTCTCGCTTAAGTTGACTTTTTACAGTGAAATATTAATTCCTATAAAATTCTTCAACAATGAATTTGGAAAGGTATGCTATGAAATATTTACTATTATTTGAAAACATTATGTTATGAAAAATTAAGGGCATTTATGGTTTTCACAGCATAGTTGTCTTTACTTGACTTTCAAATGTGTTTGTCTGTGGTCAAAACGCATGACAACTGTGAAAATGTATGACATTTTTTATTGCAGACTAACCCTTGCAGGGCTCACTCTGAGGTGTTGTTTAAAGGTGCTGTTGGTAGGATTGTGAAGATCCAGGACTTAGCCAAAAAATTTGAACATTGACAACTTCTCAGTCCCTCCCCCCTTTCCGCTAAAGCCCAAAACGGTATCCTAAGCCCCTCCCCCCACAAGGGAGTGCTGTGCACGATAGAGCGTGTGTGAAGAGGGGGGAAGGGGAGGAAACCTATCTGCAGCTCGTGCGAGGGGAAGGGGGAGGGGAGGACGCTATGAAATGCGTGTGCCTGAGCAGCGATTGACACACAGTTAGACACCCCCCCTGGTCCTGATTGGTGCATCTGAACAGGGAGCGGTGGATTTTTGCAAATCACACTACAGGCTGTAGGTGGTGCCAGAGGAGCCTGATGTTTTTTAAATTACCTGCTTCATGTAGTTCTACTGGAACATAGGGTCAGTTTAAGCAAATATGACAGAAAGTTAGTTTTATAAGGCTTACTTACTGCACCTTTAACTGTAAGGAATGACAAAAAGGACCCGTTTAGTATCCTACAGTGGACTAACACTGATCCGTTGCTTCCTCTCCTTCCAGCTCAACCTGGTGGCTTTGAACCAGCCCCACTCAGGCGACATGATGGGGCTCGACGTAGCCGACCGGATGTGTTATGAACAAGCCAAGGCAATGGGTTTGGCTCCAAACTATCGCGCCTTCATTTCTTCCCAAAGGCAAGACCTGGTCCATGTGGTCTTTCCTGGTTTCAGGGAAACTCTGCCCGTTACCAACCTCAGGGTGAGTCTGCTCTGCTGCTGTTTTTTACGGGTCCAAGCCCAAGGGGGCTAGGTTCACAGATCCAGCGGAGCTGTGGAACCCTATTGTTTTCCTAAGTTTTATTATTATTTTTCTCTGCCTGAAAGTCCCGCTACAGCCTAAACCGTACATGGTGGCGGGGTGCCATTTTATTGCGATTTATCGTAAACCTACTTTTTCGAACTCCTCCTAGACCGTGCAACCGTTCTACACGAAACTTGGTACGTAGCATCTCCAGACCGACCTGACAAAAAGTTATCAATAAAATTGGATAAAAATTTCGCAAATTACGCACAAACAAATTTGTGTAGCTAGCTACGAAAACACAAACTTTGCCATATCTCGGCCAACATAAATGCTATTAATGCAAAACTTTATATAACTACGTAATATATAAACTACAAAAAGTTTATATCTCATGAATGGCTCATCCGATTTTTATGAAATTTTGAGGGTACCATATATGGCCACTTCTGAGGCCAAGCCTACAGTGGGGTACTGATTCGTCAAAGTGGGTGTGGCCTTTGGGACCCAGGTTTGGATTCACCACTTACATTAATGTGAGCAACTTCAAATTTACAGTGTAGCTGTGCAATGGTTCATGGACCTCACATATCAAAAAATTACACATATGGACCACTAGGTGGCGCTATAATGACGTCAAATGTGTTTTTGCCTATAACTCCCACAATACACATCGCACATTAGAAACCCTTACATCCACGTGTTCCTTGAATCGAGCTGAATCTGACAATATAGGCCCTGCCCATTTTCGCTAAGAAGCTTTTTCGCAATATCGTGCAATGTGCAAAACCAACTTTTTCGAACTCCTCCTAGGCCGTGCGACTGATCTGCACGAAACCTGGTACCTAGCATTTCCAGATGAACCTGACAAAAAGTTATCAAAAGAATTTTGCTACGTTAAACTATGCGCAATTCACAACCAAACAAATTTTCGTAACTAGCCACAAAACACAAACTTTACCATATCTTGGCCAATCAATAGGTATCAGAGCAAAACTTGGTATTATTGTTTGACGTCCCACTCTGAGGCTCGCTACCAAATGTGGTGAGGATCGGCCATTAGGGGGGCGCTATAATCAACGTTTATGTGTTTTGGCCAATAACTTAATGCATGTAAATGGGACATTTGCGATTGCAATTTCTCTGCTGTAGTAATTGCTATCAACATGAAACTTGTGATCCTTGTTTGGCATGCCGCTCTGAGGCTCTGTACCAAATTTTGCGAAGATCGGCCATTAGGGTGTGCTATAGTTAACGTAGACCAGTTTTGGCCCTTTTACTCAATCAGTGTTAATGGGATATTTGCAATGGCAATGTACCACAGACCTTGCAGCTCACATCTCTCGATATTTACTGACGTTTCCCTCCCCATGTTATGCTTTGGGTCCCGCTTTCGCACACTCCCTGGGTCGTCAGGGGCAACTCGCGCCGGGAGGCTTGGACCCCGTCATAACTGCTTGCAGTTCTAGTTTAATTAATTTTTTACTGTCAAACAGCTGCTAGCACTTACCAAAGGTGCAGTAAGTGATTCTGCACAAAGATTGTTGATATTTGAACTCAACAGCCAAACAAATACAACCGCCCCTTCAGAACCTCCGCCCCCCAGATTCCCAGACAGATAACTACTGGCAGGCACATTCAAATGCTGCCCCACCCCCACCCCCCACCCCAACATCAACTATCCCTGCTTGTTGCTGATTGGCTGTAACAATGTTTTGTGCCTCGTGCACTCCTTTCTGTTTGTTTTCCATTTTCACAGCCAGGGCTGTGTATTGACACCATTTTTTTTTTCAGCACACACAGTAAATAAAGAGCTAGGTGACCGTATGCAGATATTCACTGAATATGGCAAAAAGTGTATTAGATTAACATCACTTACTATACCTTTAACCTTTATAATGCCCTCTACAGACAAAGAACTTCTGGCTGCATCTAACTCACAATGGGTCTTCTTTTAGGGAGACGTGATGTTTATGAACTGGCGGTCAATTTTCAATGGCGACGGGGGACCATTGGATGCCAGGAAACCTATCTACTCCTTTGACGGCCGGGATGTTTTAGCTGACCCCTTCTGGTCAGTAAACTTGACTCCCTACTTGTTTGTCTGTGTCTGTCTGTTGCTATTTAGATTTTTTGTTGTTAATATATTCTGTCATCTACTTGTCAGGCCTCAGAAGAGTATCTGGCACGGCTCCACCAGCAGGGGTTTCCGAGTGGTGGACAAACACTGTGAGACGTGGCGAGCGGACCACATGTCTGTCATGGGCCAGTCATCGAGTCTGACCTCAGGTCTGCTCCTGGGCCAGCACACGCGGAGCTGTTCCAACCAGTACATCATTCTTTGCATCGAGACCCACAAAAACTCTTAAATCCTCCGTCCCAGACCACTCCACGAAGGAGCCCACCCCAGCCACTGTAAATGTTAGATTTGAGTGTCTTTCTTAAAAAAAAGGTCGTTTTCAGCACATCTTTGGTGCTACAGTAGGTGTAGCATTTTGTAGTTTTTAAAACAGAGGACCACATTTAACACTCTGTGTTCTTTCTGAGTAGCGAGAAGATTATTAAGAGGCAGTAACAAACTCTTGACCACAGCCAAGATATAATCTGTGAGGGTAAAGTAACGTCATGGTTGATGCTACGCTGTGGAACTGGAATAATTTTGTGGATTGCGTGCAATCCAAATTTGCGCCTTAAAGGAACGCCCCTTAGTGTTCTGAAGCAATCCAGAAGATTTCTCCTTATATTCAACCTGGTGGCACATAATGTTAAATGCAACAGAGAGGCTGATGGAGGCTGCCAGTCTTCTTCTGTACCTATTAATGGCAATAATGCTAATATCTCAAAGAGAATGTGGTAATGATTTATTAATGTTAAAATGATACACACAGCACCTTTTAACCTTTTTTTCAAAGGAAGTGGACTCATTTGCAACAAAAGAATCAAACATAAAGTAACACAAATTACTTTTCCTAACATAGTCACCGAGGTGTGCTGAGAATAAGACGTCTCTTTTTTAAAGTTTATCGTCTATTTGTGGTTTCAAGAGACTGAAGATGCAGCGGCTGCAGGAATCTGCACCTATCCTGAAATGTGGCAGTTTATTTTTTACAAATGATAGATTTCCAAAGACTTTTGTGATGGAAACATAAAGCTACTTAAACTGTTTTGTTTACAGGTTGTCATGGAGAGTTTAAAAAAAATCTTTAGACATTTGTTTCCATAACTTACCTTGTCCCTCGTCCAACAGTGGGAAGACCAGACAACCAGTGTTGCCAACAAAGTCATTTTTGATGCACTGTACTTTATTTTAAAAATATTTTCTAGTTCAATATTTTCATCCTTGAGCGTGTTGTTTGTGTTGTAGCTTTCCATACATCTTGGTGATCTCACACCTTAGCAGCTCTTTCTCTCAATAGGCTATTTAATTTAAATTCAATGATTTATTTATACCGTCACAGTACATAACATGAAATCAGATGATTCAATTTAAGAATGTAATTTATCGTTTGTCGTTTGTCCAATGACTGTTTCTTCTCACTTTTTGCCTCTTTTCTATTTTTTGTACAGTTTTTTTTAATGTTTCTAAATTTCTGGAGAATGTTGAAACAAAAGTCCACTCAGCGTAGAGATACAATTGAAACAAGCTAAATATTTTCATGCTGAAAAAGAAATTCCAAGGGAAAATGTCAGATGTTTCTGTATAAATATTGGTGCTTTGTTGAATAAAGCTTTCTCTTTTCATAACCTGTTCCTGTTTCATTCTCAATTCAGTGCATATAATAACTCAAATACCTCTGACTGTAGGTAGAACAAACAAAGTCTATAAAGTAGGTCATTTGAGGTCGAACTGGATGCTTTTATTCTGAAGGACGTAGCCCGGAAGTGTGGACAAAGATGCAAGCGGAGGCGGAATGGCGATAATTAAACGTGCTACGGTATGTTTTACCTTTAGAATAATGCTCTTGTTATTGTTTTGCGTTTCTCTTTCGTGTCTACCGTTTTATCCTTCGGCCAAGAGGAATGACAGGCCTATAATTGGTAAGTTTATAATTATACGTTATTTACTGCAACACTAACTTGACTAGCTACGTTTTGACGACAGCAGTGACGTAGCAGGCTAAAGCTGTAACGTAGGCTATTACTGTTGGTTTAGTTTGTAAAGTGACAGAATGCTAACGGTGTAGTATATCTAAACTGGTTGTGTGTTTTCTCTCAAAAGGTGTACTTGCTCAAGAAGTTTATTCCCCAAAACCAAATCAAACTGCTTACATCGCTGCCTCTTATGTCAAATTCCTTGAGTCAGCAGGAGCGAGGGTTGTACCTGTCATGTGAGTTGTTACTTATTTTCATAACTGTCATTCCTTCAGTACATAAGAGCTTGTGTAACATCCTGTTGCTACAGCAGTGTTTTCAAACTGAAACCTCCCCTTTGCTTTTCTGCAGGATTAACCAGACACTGGAGGAGTATAAAACACTGTTCAACTCCATTAATGGGTAAATGTGTTGTAATATTATAACCAATTTAGCTGTCAAAGCCTGTCTGCTTTGTTTGTGGAAGTATGTTCCAAAAATAATATTGATGTGATATATGTATGTGGTCATTTATAAAGATAATATTGATGTGATGTATGTATGTCAGGCTCCTGTATGTTTCAGAAAGTAAACTGTTAACTTTATGTACAGGGCTGGACAAAATAACTGAAACTTTACAGTGCCTTTAAAACACTCTAGTTGAGGCCATAATGATCCGTTTTTCAATGTAATTGACATTTTTAAGGCCACTGGTATGACGCAATTATCCCATGAAGTACTTGTATCCCATGAAGGACTTTTACATTGCCACATTACATAATTTTGCTAAGTTTATGGCTCATGCACCAGCAGAAACCACTGTAAATCTGTACAATAGCAGATACATGTAAGTTATACTGTAGGTTAAGTAAATTGTTAAAAATATAGATTTTATATAATTTGCAATATATAACAGTGCAAAGCAATACACAGGTAAATAGAAGTTATATAGTATAGCTGAACATTAGGTGCATCAGTTCAAAACACAATCATATGATGTGGAAAGTAGTGAACTGACGAAGTGTTTGGCAACACATTAACCTCAAAATGTGCTACATTGAGTTGAAGGCCACAAGTAGAATATTAAATGGTAAGGTTTTCTTTTATGTTGTCCACCCCCTGTATTTGTAGGTTTAAAAAAAATGAACGGAACATTTAGATTCTTTGGGAGTCGTGACTCAGTTCCATTGTCTCTGTTACCAGGATCCTTTACCCAGGCGGAGGTGTCAGCATCATCTCGTCTGGTTATCAAAGAGCTGCAAAAATCTTTTATGAACTTGCTATTGAGGTAAAAATTTTAAATATTAGTAATTAGGTGTTAGTGTGTTGCTGCCGGATTATGCTGCAGACTGTATCTTGATGTTTCAGGCAAACAAGAGAGGCGACTATTTTCCTGTGTGGGGCACCTGCCTTGGGTTTGAGCAGCTGGCCGTTTTGACGAGTGGAAAGACAGTTCTGTCATCTACCAACACAAGTGGTGTGTCATTGCCTCTGGACTTTACTAATGGTATGGCTTGTAGATGTACTACTGATTACTTACTCTAACCTAAAGGATTATTAGGAACACCCTACTAATACTGTGTTTGACCCCGTTTCGCCTTCAGAACTGCCTTAATTCTTCGTGGCATTGATTCAACAAGGTGCTGGAAGCATTCTCTAGAAATGTTGGCCCATATTGATAGGATAGCATCTTGCAGTTGATGGAGACTTGTGGGATGCACATCCAGGGCACGAAGCTCCTGTTCCACCACATCCCAAAGATGTTCTATTGGGTTGATCTGGTGACTGTGGGGGCCATTTTAGTACGGTGAACTCATTGTCATGTTCAAGAAACCAATTTCAAATGATTCGAGCTTTGTGACATGGTCCGTTATCCAGCTGGAAGTAGCCATCAGAGGATGGGTACATGGTGGTCATAAAGGGACGGACATGGTCAGAAACAATGCTCAGGTAGGCTGTGGCATTTAAATGATGCCCAATTGGTACTAAGGGGCCGAAAGTGTTCCAAGAAAACATCCCCCACACCATTACACCACCACCACCAGCCTGCCCAGTGGTAACAAGGCATGACGGATCCATGTTCTCATTCTGTTTACGCCAAATTCTGACTCTACCATCTGAATGTCTCAACAGAAATCGAGACTCATCAGACCAGGCAACATTTTTACACTCTTCAAGTTAAATCAGTATTTATTGTTACAAAATGTATTAACATGACCAAAACTAGTTATTTAGGATGCCTAAATGTTACCATAAGCTACACATAATTCAAAGGCCACCTTTGCTTTGTTGTAACGCTGGAACTTAGTCACGTTTGTGTTTGAGCAAATAATACATACATACATTTAGACTATTCCTCAGTTTCATGGCAAGGTTGTAGCAGCACAGAGTTATCATACAGCAAAAACAGACTTACTTTACATCCACTGCTTTAAGTATCTTATGTGTATATTTGTGAAAAACTACTTTAATGATAATTGTATGACCCATTTCCAGAAACCAAAGACAGCAGGATGTTTAAAGGTTTCCCAGCTGAACTCATGGAGGATCTGGCCAATGAGCCGCTGACGGAAAACTCTCACAAATGGAGTTTGGCAGTGTTGGTATGTAATGTATTACTATTGTGTTGAGAAATCATATTTAATAAGGAGTGCAGTCCAGGAACCACAGCACTACTAGAGTACACCAATATTACTGGTTTGTGGTGAAATATGAGCCTGTTTTATTTAATTTTTTTTTCAGAACATAGCACAAAAATTGGATGCATTGTAACTCACCTCTCGGTTTCTTTCAGACTCTTAACACAAATGAGGAGCTGAAGAAGTTTTACAAAGTTCTCTCCACAAATACAGATGGAAAAACTGAGTTTGTGTCAACGATGGAAGGTAGGAACAATGCAGCATCACTTTATCGGTACAAGTTTACAGCAAAATAATAAATCTAATGAGGACTTTCTCTTTCCTCACCCATCGGCAGCATATGATTACCCTATTTATGGGTCACAGTGGCATCCAGAGAAAAATGCATTTGAATGGGGGAGGCCTTACATTCCACACTCTCCATCAGCAGTCAAGACCACCTTCTACATGGCTGAATTCTTTGTCAATGAAGGTATGAACACAGCATAATTGTGGGTGCTTTAATAGTCAGTAGCTGCACCAGAAAGCCTTTGTGATCTGTTAATCTTGCCTTGTTTTCTCTCTTTACAGCCAGGAAGAACTTTCACAGATTTGAATCTGAGGACGAGGAGAGCAAAGCGCTGATATACAACTATAATCCTGTTTACAGTGGGCCCAAGAGTGCTTTCGAACAAATCTATTTTTTCTGATGTCTGTTTGCGAGGAAGCTTTCTCTTTGCAACAGCTGATTCGCTGTCTCAGTCACCTGACTCATGAATGTTTGCAGATAATTTGAATTTACATTTGCTGCTTGCTCCATCCATCTGTTAAATCTGCAACTATTGCAGAGGGGGGATGTTATATGCTCTATTGTTTATTCCCTTTACATATGTTTTTTTGTATGCACTAAACACGCCAAGGCAAATTCCATGCAAGTAAAGCCTGGTTCACACGGCAGGATAATTAGGCCGATTTTAGCCCCGATTCACCCCTTCCGACAATCTTAAGGATGCTCCGATTATCGTAAAATAATCTGATCAGATATTCCTGCCGTGTGTGGTGTGTTAAGACTGCTCTCGTCTGCTCGGAAGGACGTCGGGACCGCTCCCATCTCAAATCGGGGCTATCCAACATGTTGGATTTATTTGGCCCGATTTCTCCTCGTGTGGTGTCCCCCGGGGACAAACGAGCACGCAGCCTGTGGCGTGTAGCCAATCAGAAAGCGAGGTGATGAGGCGGCGAGGAAAGCACCGGGAAACAAAATCAAAACAGCCGGCGGCATGGCGCACCAGAAAGTCCGGTGGACGTCGGAGATAAGTATAGCAAGTATAGTCCATGCTCGCGTTGTCTCCACTTCTTTGACCATCGCCTTTTCTTTTGATAACGTTTTTTTTCCGGTTAAAAACAAACTACGAACTATCGCCACTGCATCCTCTTCGTCCGCCATGATTGTTTACTCTGAAGTCACGTTTGATCTCGAGGGATTTTGCGAGATTTCCCGTCTGACCTGGGAATGCTCGGGAGTCAAATCGGTTCGTGTGTCGGAACACCTCATGCTAGCCCTATTAATTACAACATTCATGTGTTGACCCGGCATCAGTAAGTTACACACACAAGCATGGCAGGATAATAGCAACATCTCCATCTTCCCATGATGTAGTCAGAAACTTAAAATAACAATCTTTGCCTGTCAGTGGCAAAAAACAGCACTTGACACACAGTGGACATAGGCAACTTAGTCAATTAAAAAAATGTAAGAAACATTGTTTTTACTAAGACAACAGAGCAGTTCAAATCCTTACAGCAGCTCTGAATTGTGAACTTTGACCGTCCCATCAGCGAGAAGACTGTACGTTGCTTGGTTGCATTTTCCTCTTTCAAATATAGCTGGGAGCTTCTCTATTTCGTAAATCCGACACAAAAGGCAAGGCAGCTTTATTTATAGGCCTATAGCACATTTCATCAACAAGGCAATTCAAAGTGCTATTAAAGCTGAAACCCATGGCATAAGACGCTGTAATAACATGCTTATTTCACTGCAACAGCAGAAAGATCTAAAGGAACAAAATGCATCTCCATTACAAGCACAAAACAAAATGCAATTAATTATTAGTTATGTAATGAACTCTTTCCATTGTTTCGAACTGATAAGGCAATCATATAACTGCATTGGTTTACTTTAATCTTAATGTTCAACCTTAAAGAAGTTAGAAAGTAAGTAAAACAACAAGTGTGATTCAACATTGAATTGCCTTATTGCTGTCTGGTTCAAAACAAGTATTCAGCATAGTTCCCTCTTTTTTCATTTCATACCTTTGGTCTGGTCACAACCAGTCTGATCACTGACTGTAAGGCGGTTTAAGTTTACACCAGCAGAAGCCAGCTCATCGTGTAGCTGGCTAATGACGTCCTCAGTCAACACCCGAGTGCGAGCCAGGATCCAGGCGTAGTCAACGTGGAAAAGCCCAAACAAGTCGAAACAAGAGTACACCAGAGAATATGACTGGTAGTCTGTGGACAGTACCCAGTAGGGACCGTCTGGAACACCTGCACACAGATATGGATGGGATAAAATAGATCAGTGTAAGGTATTCTGTATTGTATTACAATAGTAAAACATACTAGCTCAATTTTCTAAAAAATAAAATAAAAATAGTTCCATGCATGCACAGTATATTTACCTTTAAAGAAGCTGACAGTAAGAATAGCAGGTTGAGAAGAGTTTTTCACTTTAGCAACACCCTCAATTGAATTTATCTTCCCATTAGGCCTACACAGAAGAAGAGAGGGAGAAAGGGACAACAAATTTACATTTTCACTTAAATAGTACATGAAAAGCAAATCCATCCATACTTGTTTTTATGCAGAGCGCAGGATGAACAGATGCATGTAGGCAACTTTTAGTCAATTAAAAAAATGTAAGAAACATTGTTTTTACAAAGACAACAGGGCAGTTCAATCCTTACAGCAGCTCTGAATTGTGAACTTTGACCGTCCCATCAGCGAGAAGACTGTATGTTGCTTGGTTGCATTTTCCTCTTTCAAATATAGCTGGGAGCTTCTCTATTTCATACCAGGTGCCCATATACTAGAAAGGAGAAGACATCACAGTTTGTTAATCAGCAGCTGGGTTTTAATAGCATGCAATACAATACGACCAAAACCTGTTTACATCAACTAATATAAAACAGGCAAGAATGTCAACACTGCAAAAATGACCCAATAAACAAAAATCATCAGTATTTTACCCTTGTAACGTCGAAGTCCTCCTGAACAGATGGCTGCTGGCATTTTCCCAGGTGGAAAGACTGACCGTCAGCTACCGCAGCGGTCAGGAGAAGCATGAACAGGACCTTCACATCAAAGTTGGAATAGTTCATGTTGTTAAACTGGGCCCAATCTCTTGGTTAAAACTACATTAAGAGTGCAACAAGCCACCCATTGTCAGTGGATTGTTGCAGATAATTCATTTTACACATTACAAATGTGTCATTACATGAAAAAAGCTTACAGTACCTGGAAGGCCTTCATATCCAAAACACTCACAAACACTATGTGGTCAAAGTAAAGTAAGAGCACTTGGCACACTGGACTACTCTATCGTGTACTCCAATTTATCAGTGTAGTATAAGCTGAGAGCAGTTTGGTTTTTTTGGACATTTGTTTTTCTTTCTACGCTAGACTTTGGAATGAAAATGTGTTTGAAGAGCTATATTTGGACATTGTTTACAAAACCTTTAACCTTCAGTGCAAGACCGAGTTTTCTTCACAGAATACACTGACTCACAAAAGGTATACAATACAGTATACTGTAATACTACTGCTACAGAGGCTATAGCACTGGATAGGCTGCAACAAACTATTATTTTCTTTAACCCACAGATAATTTCTTAATCACTGCAGTCAACAAAATATAAAATAATAATTTCTGAATTCAAGTAAGCAGTGTTTAATAAAATCTTACCTTGTAGCTTGCTCCTTCAACAGCAGCTGTAGTCAGCTAAAATGTACAGCAATTAGAATTCAAACAGCTGCCACGCTATAGGGTTGCAACCAACTGTTTTTCTATATAAATATCACGGTTTCATGGTATTACACCGTTGGTTAGAAAGATGAGCAGTACTACTCTTAATGTAACTACATAGGTGACTTTTACTTTGCTGTTACTGCAACAACCTCGTACACTTGAATTTACCAGACAACATTTTATGTTGACAACTATTAAAGGGTAATTTCAGTATTTGTTTTAACTTGGACCCTATTACCCACGTATTTGTGTCTGTATCCTCAACGTTCCACTTCAGGGATTGCTTCGATTGCTTCGGCCGGATGCATGTCTTTTCGGCCGGATGTCCGTTACCTTCCACTTTCTTTGTGTTGAAATTTTAAACTCTGGTGGATTTATGAGGACCATGGTTAACTGCTCCTCAGATCTCTGCAGGGTAAATCCAGACAGGTAGCTAGACTATCTGTCCAATCTGAGTTTCCTCTCGCATGACTAAAACAACTTTTGAGCCTCTTTTGTCAAGTCCCTTGAGTCAGCAGGAGTGAGGGTTGTACCTATCATGTGAGTTAATATCTAACATTTTTAACATATAGAAGTCATAGTCATTTCTCCAGTAGGCTACATAATTGCTTTTGCTACACCAGTATTCTTGAACTGAAACCATTAACTTCCCCTTTTCATTCCTTCAGGATTAACCAGACAAAGGAGCACTACAAAACACTGTTTAATGGGTAAATGTGTTCTAATATAGTAGCAGTCAAAGCCTCTATGCTAGGTTTGGGGAATTGTATTGCAAAATAAATAATGATGAGATATGTTTATGTGGTTATTTATAAATTGTTCTTGACAAAAATAACATTTGCTAACAGGTTCGTGTATGTTTCAGTAAAGTAAACGAACAACTTTATGTACACTGGTGGACAAAATATCAGAGACTTTAGTTGGGAGAAGATATTATAGATATTGCTCTAATATGCTGAGATTGAGTTCATTATAATATACTTTTTTAAGACCATTGTTATGAAGAAAATATCCCACAAAGTATTTGTTTTTCCTAATGTATTTTTTGCCCATGCCATCAGGACCCTTTACCATTGCCTATGACTGATACACCAGCTGAATTACTGTAAATCTTAATTACAATGGCAGATAAATAAGTAAGTTGTAGGTTAAAAATATAAAGCTTAGATAGCAGATAGATTAGATAGCTTAGCAATATATAACAATACTGAATATGGCAACTTTTGTTAACTTTTTAAGGCAACATTAGGCCACTTCCAGGTGTACAAAGATGATTTATAGTCAGCACCAGCTGAATATTTTGGGCATCTCTTGCAAACGCAATTATATAATGTGGAAAGTGGTGAACTCACGAAGCGACTGACAGCACATTAACCTCAAAACATGTCATATTAAGTTCAGTCAACACATCTGAAGGCCGCTGAACGTTTTCGATTATTTTGTCCACCCCCTGTATGTATCTTTAAAAAACAAACCGAACATATAGTTTCTTTGTGAGTCGTGCCTCAGTTCCATTGTCTCTGTTACCAGGATCCTTTACCCAGGCGGAAGTGTCAGCATCATCTCGTCTGGTTATCAAAGAGCTGCAAAAATCTTTTATAAACTTGCTATTGAGGTAAAAGTGTAACATACATCTGTTAGCGTGTTGCTGCGGGATTATTATGCAGAATCTAGGTGATGTTTCAGGCAAACAAGAGAGGCGACTATTTTCCTGTGTGGGGTATCTGTCTTGGATATGAGCAGCTGGCCGTTTTGACGAGTGGAAGAAGAATCTATTGTCGCGTACTAATACAAGTGATGTGCCATTACATCTGGACTACTAATGGTATGGCTTTGTCCTAATGGAGGAAGTCTTAAAGCTTTAGTGCGTAACATTTTTATATTAATGAACGTCTGTTACTTTCAAGCCATTGCCAAATGAGTTGATACGAAGCTAATTAAGACTCTCTCTGTATTTCTCAGTATGGTGTGTTCAGAAGATTGTGTCGTCTGGCGACTTTCGCGCGCAGAAACTCAGAAACTGATAATTATCTCTTCTGAAGAGTCCATCATGTTTTTTTAATCCTCCATGTCCTCCTTGGCTACTAGCAACTGCGTGGAGGAGGGGTGGGGGCAAGTGCGCAATCACGGAAGGCTTGTATCATGTGGATGCGTCGACAGTTTTGTTGTCATTACTTAGAATTCCTCATGGGGGAGACAGAAACTACGCACTATATAGCTTTAATGTTAAATTAATACAGTTACCTTCAACTCTGGAAATCCATGTTCCAGTCATAACTTTTGAAGATTTTTTCTACAATTAGTGTAAACTATTGGTAAATGTTTTGTTTGTTGTTGTTGTTTATTTTAGCCGTTTCATTTTTAGAACATTATCCATGATCTTGAAGGGGGCATTTTTCTCAGAACAGAAAGCTGAGAAAGAGAAAACGGTGTAGTTTAATTGGGTGCATTGTAACTCACCTCTCGGTTTCTTTCAGACTCTTAACACAAATGAGGAGCTGAAGTCTGTGTCAGCGATGGAAGGTAGGAACAATGCAGCATCACTTTATTGGTACAAGTTTACAGCAAAATAATACTAGCACTTTCTCTTTCTTCACCTCTCAAAAGCATATGATTTCCCAATTTCTGGGACACGGTGGCATCCAGAGAAAAATGCATTTGAATGGGGGGCCTTACATTCCACACTCTCCATCAGCAGTCAAGACCACCTTCTACATGGCTGAATTCTTTGTCCACGAAGGTATGAACACAGCATTATTTTTGGTTCTTTCATAGTCAGTAGCTACATGATGGAGTCTTTGTGATTGTTTTCTCCTTTTAGCCAGGAAGAACTATCACAGATTTGAATTTGGGGACGAGGAGAGCAAAGTGCTGATATACAACTGTAATCCTGTTTACAGTGGGCCCAGGAGTACCTTCGAGCAAAAAGATTTTTTTCTGATGTTTGTTTGCTGGGAAGCTTTTTAACACCCGATTCGTTGTCTCGATCTCGTGAATGTTTGCGGATAATTTTACTTGTTTGATTTTGTTTGATTTGCTGCTCACTCCATCTGTTGAATCTGCAACTAAAGTACTGAGTCAAAAATGTCAAATCATTCTTTGTGGATGCTGTAGCTAGGTTTACAGCTGAGTAATCAAATGCCAATACAAACAATGCAGATAGTGACATGGAATTTTGCATTGAACATTTGAATGTTAGTGGCCTACATGTTGAGGATTTGTACACTTACCAATATTAAATAGAATTTCTTATAGCTGGTGCATTTGTGAACATAACAGATTGTTTAAAAGCTGCATGGATAAATATTTTTACGGCCTGCAAACTCCATTCTCATTAGCCCCATTTATGCTACCTACACGAAACGGCAAACAGACTGTCAGCAACTAGCAAGTGAACTTTGTGGAGTATATAGCAACTTTAATAGCCAGAATATTACTCTCAGAATTTTTTGAAGACCGAAACAGAGCTGAAGTGATTCAATGTTGGACGGGTCGCTCAAAACATGGCTCAAATGATTGCTAATGTTGCTGTGTGTCTGCTAGACATGTAAATAGGCAATCTTTAGACAACATGTAACAACTTAACAGTGATAATATATCAATGTTCTGTTTTCGGCTGCCAAAAGAAAATCAATACATCTTTAAAATTCACAATAAAACAGATGAGCCAAAAACACTGATGGCTGATAAAATATCTATTTTTTTATTCTAACATTTACCGTCATGCCACAATCTGCCATAAATCTCCTTCTGTGCTTTCGATAACAAAGTTAAGCGTCTTGAAAAAGTCCTTTACCACTGCAAGAAACGTCATTTTTGCCAAGTCAATTCAAGGACAGCAACTTGAGAACAGAAGTGAATAGTCAAATGTAATTTCCAAAATGCTTTATGCACAAATAACACTCAGGTAATAGTTTCTTTTTTCTTAGAATAAAATGATATTTGAATAACATTTACACATCAAGCTGACGAGACTGGGATCTCAATCACAATACTACTGGAAATGTAATTTATGCAACAATCCAGTAAGGAACATTCAAGATGTCAAAATTACCATGTGGAACTGAGCTATCAGGGATAGTGCTGCAAATGACCTTAACATGCACTGAAACATAACGCAAATGTTCATTTAAATAAAGAAATGGAAAATTAAATTTGTGCCTCAAGAATTCTTCATTATGTATGCCATGTCTTCATTGGACAATTATCCCCTTTATATACAAATGCATAATCTCTCAGGGTATAACACTAATCTTAATGGCTTCTTGCCTTCAACCTTGAACAAAGTATTTACTGGTTTTGCCAAGTGTGACACTTTCAATAGAAAAACACTGCCGTTTCTGTACAGTTTTCTTCATCTGCAATTCTTATAAGCAATGTTGCATGCAGATTCTGTACATTTCAACTTGGTGTAATGTCGTCATTGGGCATATTTCCAAAGAATCGTTGATATTCCTTTTAAAAACTTTAAAATTTGATAATTATCTATTTCAAGCTATAGATTTAAACAATAGCTGCCATTTTGAGAAATATGCTTTTTCACGCTCTTGCTAAGAGTCAGATGAAAAGATTGATACCAGTGTCATAGCTGTCCGCTAACTATTGGGTTAAATCCAGGAGATGCTTAGCTTAACTTAGCATAAAGACTGAAAGCAGGGAAAACTGAAAGCAATGATTTCCTGGAGACAATTTGTAGTTTTTACATGTTAGGCTAAGCAAGTTACAGCATAACTCGCTAACAGTGATAGTCAAAGGAGCTAGTAGACAGATTATTCTGTTTTGGACAAAGCAAGGCTAGCGGTTTCCCATTTGCTTCCAGTCTTTATGGTACGCTAGCTTCATATTTAATGGGCAGATGTGAGAGTGGAATCAAATTTCTCTTCTAACTCTCGACAAGAAGCTAAGCTCAGAAGTTTATTTCCCAAAATCAAACTGTTCCTATAAAATTGGCCTTGTAGTCAATAAATGCAGTCCCACAGCAAGATGTTTTCTGATACAGTAAGGCACAGTGACTAAAACAAGTTAATGCTTCTGCTTTTGTAAAAAAAAAAAAAAAAAAAAAAAAAAAAAACTCACGGTGCTTTTTTTCATCCAAACATTTTGCCACTTAGAGAATTATGTCAGCATCACTGAAATACATAAAATGAGGCTACGAGATGAACATCGGGGCAAACAAGAAAAATGTATCTGTAATAGCCAAGTGAATGTCTGTGTGCTATTTTACATACTGTAAGAACAATAGACACAACCACAATCCAACATGAAAGTCTTCACAACTTTAAAAATAGTAACATTTCCTGTATCGGCACAATTCCAGACACTCATTGTGAACACTGTCAACCAGTGTTTTTCACCAGGCGTCTGATTTTCATTAATATACAAGCCCACGAGATATGTGCTATAGGTGTTCCTTCTCCTCACAGCTTGAAAGTCTGTGTGAAAGCTGATGCTTTGTCTCCACTGCTTTTAAGGAGCTGGTCCATCCTGCTGTGAAGGAGACGTCTCTTTGTTAAATCAATCAGTATATTCCAAAACATCATGTCAACTCATCAGTCTGTTGGCTCTCTGGAGGGCCGTTTGGATTTGAATTCTGGGCAGAAGGTGGGAGGATGGATGTAGGACTAGATCCGTCGTCTGCTGGAGAGGCAGTCTCAGGTTCAGCATGCGGATGCTGGGAGTCCAAATGCAAATCAAATTGAGCAAGAACAGACGAGAGTTGCATATTGTGGAAAAACTGTATGCCAGTGTTGTGCTTAGGCACAGGGACAGGATGGAGGTTAGGTAGGTGAACGTATGGGTGGGAAGGATTTGGGGCACACGAGGCTCAGGCGGTCAAGCTAACCCTCGTCTTCGCTCTCCTCCTCCAGGGCCTCCTCAAACACTCGTTCTGGTAGCCTGAAGCATTCCTCGAAGAAGTTCACCAGGGACTGGCTGAGGTGCTGCCTTGTTGCTTCACTGTGAATGAAGTGGCCTTCATCTGGGTAGATCTGAGACACAAAGAATAGGTGAGTGACACACACTGTTTTAGGACACGTTTTCTGTCATAGTCATGAGTGAATACATGACAAGTTATTGCACTGCTAATTGTATTATATCTGGTTAGATTTATTCCAAATTGGGCTGGTAGAGAGTGGGACAAATTACTTTTGAATGTTCAACTCTGACCTCTGACCTCAATGGCATAATTATAGTTTAGTATGCTGTAACAAAGTCATAACATAGGCATAGTATGCCATAACAAGTAATACGAACATCATAGTATAGTATGTCAAAAAAAGTCATAGTATATGTCATGAAAAGTCAAAAAAACATCATATTATAGTATGTCATAAATAAGTCATAGTGCAGTATGTCATTACAACTCCTAAAAACATCATTGAGTAGTTTGACATAAAAAGTCATAAAAAATTCATAGTATACTATGTCGAAAAAAAGTAAAAGAAACGACATAGTATAGTATGTCAAAAAAGTCCATAAAAATGTCACAGTATAGTATGTCGAAAGAAAAGTCAAAACATATTGTAAAATATCGGGAAAAAAAGAAAAAAAACATTCATAGTATGTCATAAAAAAGTCATAGTACAGTATTTCATTAAAAGTCATAAAAACATCAAAAACTGTGACGTAAAAAGTCATATTATAGTATGTCGAAAAAATCCATAAAAACATCATAGTATATTATGTCGAAAAAAGTCATAAAAAGTTTAGTATGTCAAAAACATCCATAAAAACGTCATACTGTAGTACGTCGAAAAAAGTAATAGTTTAAATATGTCTTAAAAAAGTCACAGTATGCTATGTGGAAAATAGTCATAGTATAATTAGTATATTTTTTCAATGATTTTTTCTGTGTGTATGCAAATAGGTGTATGCCAGGACGAGGAGACAACCGGACGGCGGCACCCCATAAAGGCTAAGCATAGCATTTGCTATATTGATGGACCCCAGGGGACTACACCTCTGACTTCAGACACAACAAGGAGTAATGCCACCTGCAAAAGTTTTCAGATGACTCTGCAATTGTGGGGTGTATCAGCTGACAACAGGAAGAGGAATTACAAAGGACTGGTGGACTACTTTTTTGGACGGTGCAAACGGAACCACCTGCAACAAGACAAACGAGCTGGCAGTGGACTTCCGCAGCAATAAGCCTTCTCTGACTCCTGCATCCATCGAATGGGATGATGTTGAGGTGACTCACTCCTATAAATACCTTGGAGTGCACCTGGACAACAGGCTACAGTGGGATGGAACCCAGAGGCCCTCTACAAAAAGGGTCAAGAGGCTTCAACATCTGCAACAGAATACTGCAGATCAGAGACACTAGTAAGCTCAACAAGTTAGTCAGGCCAGATCAGTGAGTGGAGGAGTTGAGCTGGACTCTCTGGAGGTGGTGACAGAGAAGTGGATGCTGTCGAAGTTGGTTAGCATCCTGAACAACATCCCCCATCCCTCCACGACATGCTGGTTGAGAAGAGGAGAGTCTTCAGCCAAAGATTCATACCCCCGAGGTGTTTCACCGAGCGGCACAGGAGGTCATTCCTGCTGGTGGACATCACATTTTTTATTTTATCCCCAATTTGTCATAGACTGCTGAGATCCTACAGACTCACTAAGTGAATAGTATTTCTGCAACTCTGGCAAAGTGCAATATAAATGCTATCTTTTTATAAATATAATTATAATAACTACCAATCTGCACACTGTATGCATGCACATGTTTATAGGACATACTTTTTTGATTGTGATTCCTTGCACTATTCTGTCTTAACTGTTTTTCGTTTGTCTATCTATCTGATGGTTTACTTCTGCTGGAGGTAGTAGGGGTGGCCTGCCTATTTTTTTAACTAAAGTAAACTGGCTGAAAAAAAGGGTTAACAAGATTAGTGATTGTATTTTGGCTTGTTTGTTTATTTTCTTATGGTCAGTGGTGTTTTGTTCCCCCTGTGTTCCTATGGGACTATAAATAAACCAGATTGTTACCACTGTCTCTGTGGCTACTTGGGACTTGGGGGCATTGCATAACGGTATGTCATTAAAAAGTCATAGTGTAGTATGTAAAAGAAAGTCATAGTATAGTATGTCGAAAAAGTCATAGCATAGTATGTCGAAAAAAGTCATAGTATAGTATGTAAAAAAAAGTCATAGTATGGTATGTAATAAAAAGTCATAGTATAGTATGTCGAAAAAGTCATAAAGAAGTCATAGTATAGTATGTCGAAAAAAGTCAAAGTACAGTATGTCGAAAAAGTGATCAAAAAAAGTCATAGTATAGTATGTCGAAAAAAGTCAAAGTACAGTATGTCGAAAAAGTGATCAAAAAAAGTCATAGTATAGTATGTCGAAAAAGTCATAAAAAAGTCATAGTATAGTATGGCAAAAAAAGTTAAGAAAAGTCATAGTATAGTATGTTGGAAAAAGTCATAGCATAGTAAGTTCGAAAAAAGTCATAATATAGTATTTCAAAAAAAGTAAGTCATAGTATAGTATGTCGAAAAAAGTCAAAAAAAAGTCATAATATGTCGAAAAAAGGTCATAAAAAAGTCATAGTATAATATGTCGAAAAAGTCAAATTATACTATGTCGAAAAAAGTCATAAAAAGTCATAGCATAGTAGGTTAAAAAAAGTCAAAGTATAGTATGTCAAAAAAGTCATAGTATATATAGTATGTAATAAAAAGTCATAATATAGTATGTCGAAAACGTCTTTAAAACGTCATAGTATATTATGTCATAAAAACGTCAAAAAAATATGTAAAAAAAAAGTCATAGTATAGCATGTCGAAAAAGTCATAGTATAGTATGTAATAAAAAGTCATAGTATAGTATGTCGAAAAAAGTCAAAGTACAGTATGTCGAAAAAGGGATCAAAAAAAGTCATAGTATAGTATGTCGAAAAAGTCATAAAAAAGTCATAGTATAGTATGGCAAAAAAGTCATAGTACAGTATGTCGAAAAAGTCATAAAAAAGTCATAGTATAGTATGGCAAAAAAAGTAAGTCATAGTATAGTATGTCGAAAAAAAGTCATGGTATAGTACGTCGAAAAAAGTAAAAAAAGTCATAGTACAGTATGTCGAAAAAGGCAAAAAAGTCATAATAGTATGTCGAATGACAACATAGTATAATATCTCCAAAAAAAGCACAAAAAATATATAGTGTGTCGGAAAAAGTCATAGCATAGTAAGTTTGAAAAAAGTCAAAAAAAGTCATAGTATGTTGAAAAAGTCATAAAAACGTCATAGTATATTATGTCTAAAAAAGTCAAAATATATTATGTCCAAAAAAGTCATAGCATAGTATGTCAAAAAGAAGTCATAGTATAGTATGTCCAAAAAAGTCATAGGATAGTATGTTGAAAAATGTCATTGAATAGTATGTCGAATAATGTCATAGTTTAGTATCTCGAAGAAAAGCAGAAAAAAGTCATATTATAGAATGTCAAAAAAAGTCAAAAAGTCATAGTATGTCGAAAAAAAGTCATAGTATAGTATGTTGAAAAATGTCATAAAAAAGTCATAGTATAGTATGTCGAAAAAAAGTCATAATATAGTAGGTCTAAAAAATGTCATAAAAAAGTCATAGTATAGTATGTCAAAAAAAGGTCATAAAATAGTCATAGTATAGTAAGTCGAAAAAAGTCATAGCATAATATGTCGAAAAAAGTCAAAGAAGTCATAGTATAGTATGTCGAAAAAAGTCATAGTATAGAATGTCAAAAAAAAGTAAAATAAAGTCAGAGTATAGTACGTCAAAAAAAGGTCATCAAATAGTCATAGTATAGTAAGTGCAAAAAAGTCATAGTATAGTATGTTGAAAAATGTAATTTAATAGTATGTCGAATAACGGCATAGTTTAGTATCTCGAAGAAAAGCAGAAAAAAGTCATAGTATAGAATGTCAAAAAAAGTCAAAAACGTCATAGTATAGTATGTCGAAAAAAAGTCATAGTATAGTATGTCGAAAAAAGTTATAGTATAGTAGGTCAAAAAAAGTAAAATAAAGTCATAGTATAGTATGTCGAAAAAAGTCAAAAAAGTCATAGTATAGTATGTCCAAAAAAGTCATAGTATAGTATGTACAAAAAAGTCATAAAAAAGTCATAGCACAGTATGTAAAAAGAAAGTATAGTATAGTTCATAGTATAGTATGTCAAAAAAGTCATTAAAAAGACATAGTATAGTATGTCGGAAAAAAGTTATAGTATAGTATGTCGAAAAAAATAATAAAAAGTCATAGTATAGTATGTCGGAAAAAAAAAGTCATAATATAGTATGTCGAAAATAGTCGTAGTATAGTATGTCGAAAAAAGTCAAAAAAGTCATAGTATAGTATGTCGAAAAATGTCATAAAAAAGTCATAGTATAGTATGTCGAAAAAAGTCATTTAATAGTATGTCGAATAACGTCATAGTTTAGTATCTTGAAAAAAAGAAGAAAAAAGTCATAATAGAATGTTGAAAAAAGTCAAAAAGTCAAAGAATAGTATGTCGAAAAAAGTCATAGTATAGTATGTCAAAAAAAGTCATAGTATAGTATGTCAAAAAAAGTCATAGTATAGTATGTCAAAAAAAGTAAAAGAAAGTTATAGTATAGTATGTCGAAAAAAGGTCATAAAAAAGTCATAGTATAGTAAGTCCAAAAAAGTCATAGTATAGTATGTCGAAAAAAGTCAAATAAGTCATAGTATAGTAAGTCCAAAACAGTCATAGTATAGTATGTCAAAAAAAGTCAAATAAGTCATAGTATAGTATGTCGAAAAAAGTCAAAGAAGTCATAGTATAGTATGTTGAAAAAAGTCAAAACGTCATAGTATAGTATGTCGAAAAAAGTCATAGTATAGAATGTCAAAAAAAAGTAAAATAAAGTCAGAGTATAGTACGTGGAAAAAAGGTCATCAAATAGTCATAGTATAGTAAGTGCAAAAAAGTCATAGTATAGTATGTTGAAAAATGTCATTTAATAGTATGTCGAATAACGGCATAGTTTAGTATCTCGAAGAAAAGCAGAAAAAAGTCATAGTATAGAATGTCAAAAAAAGTCAAAATAGTCATAGTATAGTATGTTGAAAAAAGTTATAGTATAGTATGTCAAAAAAAGTAAAATAAAGTCATAGTATAGTATGTCGAAAAAAGTCAAAAAAGTCATAGTATAGTATGTCCAAAAAAGTCATAGTATAGTATGTACAAAAAAGTCATAAAAAAGTCATAGCACAGTATGTAAAAATAAAGTATAGTATAGTTCATAGTATAGTATGTCAAAAAAGTCATTAAAAAGACATAGTATAGTATGTCGGAAAAAAGTTATAGTTTAGTATGTCGAAAAAAATAATAAAAAGTCATAGTATAGTATGTCAAAAAAAAAAAGTCATAATATAGTATGTCGAAAATAGTCGTAGTATAGTATGTCGAAAAAAGTCATAAAAAAGTCATAGTATAGTATGTTGAAAAATGTCATAAAAAAGTCATAGTATAGTATGTCAAAAAAAGTCATTTAATAGTATGTCGAATAACGTCATAGTTTAGTATCTTGAAAAAAAGCAGAAAAAAGTCATAATAGAATGTTGAAAAAAGTCAAAAAGTCAAAGTAGAGTATGTCGAAAAAAGTCATAGTATAGTATGTCAAAAAAAGTCATAGTATAGTATGTCAAAAAAAGTAAAAGAAAGTTATAGTATAGTATGTCGAAAAAAGGTCATAAAAAAGTCATAGTATAGTAAGTCCAAAAAAGTCATAGTATAGTATGTCGAAAAAAGTCAAATAAGTCATAGTATAGTAAGTCCAAAACAGTCATAGTATAGTATGTCAAAAAAAGTCAAATAAGTCATAGTATAGTATGTTGAAAAAAGTCATAAAAAGTCATAGTATGTCAAAAAATGTCATAGTATAGTATGTCGAAAAATGTCATAAAGAAGTCCTAGTATATTATGTCAAAAAAAGTAATTTAATAGTATGTCGAATAACGTCATAGTTTAGTATCTCGAAAAACAAGCAGAAAAAAGTCATAGTATAGTATGTCGAAAAAAAGTCATAGTATAGTATGTTGAAAAATGTCATAAAAAAGTCATAGTATAGTATGTCGAAAAAAGTCATAGTATAGTATGTCAAAAAAAGTAAAATAAAGTCATAGTATAGTATGTCGAAAAAAGGTCATAAAAAAGTCATAGTATAATAAGTCCAAAAAAGTCATAGTATAGTATGTCGAAAAAAGTCAAATAAGTCATAGTATAGTATGTTGAAAAAAGTCAAAAAGTCATAGTATAGTATGTTGAAAAAGTCATTAAAAATTCATAGTTTAGTATGTCGGAAAAGTAATAAAAAAGTAATATAGTACGTTGAAACAAAGTCATAAAAAGTCATAGTATGTCGAAAAATGTCATAGTATAGTATGTCGAAAAAAGTAAAATAAAGTCATAGTATAGTATGTCGAAAAAAGGTCATAAAATAGTCATAGTATAGTAAGTCGAAAAAAGTCTTAGTATAGTATGTCCAAAAAAGTCATAGTATAGTATGTCGAAAAAAGTAAAATAAAGTCATAGTATAGTATGTCGAAAAAAGGTCATAAAATAGTCATAGTATAGTAAGTCGAAAAAAGTCTTAGTATAGTATGTCCAAAAAAGTCATAGTATAGTATGTACAAAAAAGTCATAAAAAAGTCATAGTATAGTATGTCGGAAAAAAAGTCATAGTATAGTATGTCAAAAATTTCATAGTATAGTATGTTGAAAAAAGTCATAGTATAGTATGTCGAAAAAAAGTCATAATATAGTATGTCGAAAATAGTCATCATATAGTATGTCGAAAAAAGTCATTAAAAAGTCATAGTATAGTATGTCGAAAAAAGGTCATAAAAAAGTCATAGTATGTCGAAAAAATTCATAGTATAGTATGTCGAAAAACGTCAAATAAGTCATTCTATAGTATGTTGAAAAAAGTCAAAAAGTCATAATATAGTATGTAGAAAAAAGTCATAGTATAGTATGTCAAAAAAGTCATTAAAAATTTATAGTATGTCGGAAAAGTAATAAAAAAGTAATATAGTACGTTGAAACAAAGCCATAAAAAGTCATAGTATAGTATGTCGAAAAATGTCATAGTATAGTATGTCGAAAAAGTCATTAAAAATTCATAGTTTAGTATGTCGGAAAAGTAATAAAAAAGTAATATAGTACGTTGAAACAAAGTCATAAAAAGTCATAGTATGTCCAAAAATGTCATAGTATAGTATGTCGAAAAAAGTCATAGTATAGTATGTCAAAAAAAGTAAAATAAAGTCAGTACAGTATGACTTTATTTTATTTTATAGTATGTCGAAAAAAGTCATAGTATAGTATGTCAAAAGAAGTCAAATAAGTCATAGTATAGCATGTTGAAAAAAGGTCATAAAAAAGTCAAAAGGTTGTAGCATAGTATGTCGAATAAAGTAAAAAAAAGTCATAGTATATTATGTCGAAAAAAGTCATAGTATAGTATGTCAAATAAGTCATAGTACAGTATGTCAAAAAGTCACAAAAAAGTCATAGTATAGTATGTCGAAAAATTTCATAAAAAGTCAGCATAGTATGTCAAAAATGTCATAGTATAGTATGTCGAAAAAAGTCATAGTATAGTATGTCAAAAAAAGTAATAAAAAGTCATAGTATAGTATGTCGAAAACAAGTCATAGTATAGTATGTCGAAAAATTTCATAAAAAGTCAGCATAGTATGTCAAAAACGTCATAGTACAGTATGTCGAAAAAAGTCATAGTATAGTATGTCAAAAAAAGTAATAAAAAGTCATAGTATAGTATGTCGAAAAAAATCATAGTATATCGAAAAAAATCATAGTATAGTATGTCGAAAATAGTCGTAGTATAGTATGTCGAATAAAGGAAAAAAAAAAGTCATAGTATATTATGTCGAAAAATGTCATAAAAAGTCAGCATAGTATGTCAAAAAAGTCATAGTATAGTATGTAAAAAAAGTCATAGTACAGTATGTCAAAAAAGTCACAAAAAAGTCATAGTATAGTATGTCGAAGAATTTCACAAAAAGTCAGCATAGTATGTCAAAAAAGTCATAGTATAGGATGTCAAAAAAGTCATAGTACAGTATGTCGAAAAAAGTCAAATAAGTCATAGTGTAGTATGTCGAAAAAAGTCATAGTATAGTATGTCAAAAAAAGTAAAATAAAGTCATAGTATAGTATGTCGAAAAAAGTCAAATAAGTCATAGTATAGCATGTTGAAAAAAGTTAAAAATGTCATAGTAGAGTATGTCGAGAAAAGTCATAGTATAGTATGTTGAAAAAAGGTCATAACATAGTCATAGTATAGCATGTTGAAAAAAGGTCATAAAAAAGTCAAAAGGTTGTAGCATAGTATGTCGAATAAAGTAAAAAAAAGTCATAGTATATTATGTCGAAAAAAGTCATAGTATAGTATGTCAAATAAGTCATAGTACAGTATGTCAAAAAGTCACAAAAAAGTCATAGTATAGTATGTCGAAAAATTTCATAAAAAGTCAGCATAGTATGTCAAAAATGTCATAGTATAGTATGTCGAAAAAAGTCATAGTATAGTATGTCAAAAAAAGTAATAAAAAGTCATAGTATATTATGTCGAAAAATGTCATAAAAAGTCAGCATAGTATGTCAAAAAAGTCATAGTATAGTATGTCAAAAAAGTCACAAAAAAGTCATAGTATAGTATGTCGAAGAATTTCACAAAAAGTCAGCATAGTATGTCAGAAAAGTCATAGTATAGGATGTCAAAAAAGTCATAGTACAGTATGTCGAAAAAGTCACAAAAAAGTCATAGTATAGTATGTCAAAAAATGTCATAAAAAAGTCATAGTACAGTGTGTCGAAAAAAGTCATTTAATAGTATGTCGATTAACGTCATAGTTTAGTATCTCGAAAAAAAACAGAAAAAAGTCATAGTATAGAATGTTGAAAAAACTCAAAAAGTCATAGTATGTCGAAAAAAGTCATAGTATAGTATGTCGAAAAAAGTCAAATAAGTCATAGTATAGTATGTTGAAAAAAGTCAAAAAGTCATAGTAGAGTATGTCAAAAAAAGTAAAATAAAGTCATAGTATAGTATGTTGGAAAAAGGTCATAAAATACTATGTTGAAAAAAGGTCTTAAAAAAGTCATAGTATAGTATGTCGAAAAAAAGGTCATAGTATAGAATGTCGAAAATAGTAAAAAAGTCATAGTATAGTATGTTGAAAAAAGTTATAGTATAGTATGTCAAAAAATCACAAAAAAGTCATAGTATCGTATGTCGAAAAATTTCACAAAAAGTCAGCATAGTATGTCAAAAAAGTCATAGTATAGGATGTCAAAAAAGTCATAGTACAGTATGTCGAAAAAGTCACAAAAAAGTCATAGTATAGTATGTCAAAAAATGTCATAAAAAAGTCATAGTACAGTGTGTCAAAAAAAGTCATTTAATAGTATGTCGATTAACGTCATAGTTTAGTATCTCGAAAAAAATCAGAAAAAAGTCATAGTATAGAATGTTGAAAAAACTCAAAAAGTCATAGTATAGTATGTCGAAAAAAGTCATAGTATAGTATGTCGAAAAAAGGTCGTAAAATAGTCATAGTATAGTAAGTCCAAAAAAGTCATAGTATAGTATGTCGAAAAAAGTCAAATAAGTCATAGTATAGTATGTTGAAAAAAGTCAAAAAGTCATAGTAGAGTATGTCAAAAAAAGTAAAATAAAGTCATAGTATAGTATGTCGGAAAAAGGTCATAAAATACTATGTTGAAAAAAGGTCATAAAAAAGTCATAGTATAGTATGTCGAAAAAAAAGTCATAGTATAGTATGTCGAAAATAGTAGTAGCATAGTATGTCGAATAAAGTAAAAAAAAGTCATAGTATAGTATGTTGAAAAAAGTCATAGTAGAGTATGTCCAAAAAAGTAAAATAAAGTCATAGTATAGTATGTTGAAAAAAGGTCATAAAATAGTCATAGTATAGCATGTTGAAAAAAGGTCACAAAAAAGTCATAGTATAGTATGTTGAAAAATTTCATAAAAAGTCAGCATAGTATGTCAAAAATGTCACAAAAAAGTCAGCATAGTATGTCAAAAACGTCATAGTACAGTATGTCGAAAAAAGTCATAGTATAGTATGTCGAAAAAAGTCAAATAAGTCATAGTATAGTATGTTGAAAAAAGTCAAAAAGTCATAGTAGAGTATGTCAAAAAAAGTAAAATAAAGTCATAGTATAGTATGTCGGAAAAAGGTCATAAAATACTATGTTGAAAAAAGGTCATAAAAAAGTCATAGTATAGTATGTCGAAAAAAAAGTCATAGTATAGTATGTCGAAAATAGTAGTAGCATAGTATGTCGAATAAAGTAAAAAAAAGTCATAGTATAGTATGTTGAAAAAAGTCATAGTAGAGTATGTCCAAAAAAGTAAAATAAAGTCATAGTATAGTATGTTGAAAAAAGGTCATAAAATAGTCATAGTATAGCATGTTGAAAAAAGGTCACAAAAAAGTCATAGTATAGTATGTTGAAAAATTTCATAAAAAGTCAGCATAGTATGTCAAAAACGTCATAGTACAGTATGTCGAAAAAAGTCATAGTATAGTATGTCAAAAAAAGTAATAAAAAGTCATAGTATAGTATGTCGAAAAAAAGTAATAAAAAGTCATAGTATAGTATGTCAAAAAAAGTAATAAAAAGTCATAGTATAGTATGTCAAAAAAAGTAATAAAAAGTCATAGTATAGTATGTCGAAAAAAATCATAGTATAGTATATCGAAAAAAATCATAGTATAGTATGTCAAAAATAGTCCTAGTATAGTATGTCGAATAATGTCATAAAAAGTCAGCATAGTATGTCGAAAAAAGTTATAGTATAGTATGTCAAAAAAAGTCAAATAAAGTCATAGTATAGTATGTCGAAAAAAGGTCGTAAAATAGTCATAGTATAGTAAGTCTAAAAAAGTCATAGTATAGTATGGCGAAAAAAGTCAAATAAGTCATAGTATAGTATGTTGAAAAAAGTCAAAAAGTCATAGTAGAGTATGTCAAAAAAAGTAAAATAAAGTCATAGTATAGTATGTCGGAAAAAGGTCATAAAATACTATGTTGAAAAAAGGTCATAAAAAAGTCATAGTATAGTATGTCGAAAAAAAAGTCATAGTATAGTATGTCGAAAATAGTCGTAGCATAGTATGTCGAATAAAGTAAAATAAAGTCATAGTATAGTATGTTGAAAAAAGGTCATAAAATAGTCATAGTATAGCATGTTGAAAAAAGGTCACAAAAAAGTCATAGTATAGTATGTCGAAAAAAGTCATAGTATAGTATGTCAAAAAAAGTAATAAAAAGTCATAGTATAGTATGTCGAAAACAAGTCATAGTATAGTATGTCGAAAAATTTCATAAAAAGTCAGCCTAGTATGTCAAAAACGTCATAGTACAGTATGTCGAAAAAAGTCATAGTATAGTATGTCGAAAAAAAGTAATAAAAAGTCATAGTATAGTATGTCAAAAAAAGTAATAAAAAGTCATAGTATACTATGTCGAAAAAAATCATAGTATAGTATATCGAAAAAAATCATAGTATAGTATGTCGAAAATAGTCGTAGTATAGTATGTTGAATAAAGGAAAAAAAAAGTCACAGTATATTATGTCGAAAAATGTCATAAAAAGTCAGTATAGTATGTCAAAAAAGTCATAGTATAGTATGTCAAAAAAGTCATAGTACAGTATGTCAAAAAATGTCATAAAAAAGTCATAGTACAGTGTGTCGAAAAAAGTCATTTGATAGTATGTCAATTAACGTCATAGTTTAGTATCTCGAAAAAAAACAGAAAAAAGTCATAGTATAGAATGTTGAAAAAAGTCAAAAAGTCATAGTATAGTATGTCGAAAAAACGTTATAGTATAGTATGTCAAAAAAAGTTAAATAAAGTCATAGTATAGTATGTCGAAAAAAGGTCGTAAAATAGTCATAGTATAGTAAGTCCAAAAAAGTCATAGTATAGTATGTCGAAAAAAAGTCAAATAAGTCATAGTATAGTATGTTGAAAAAAGTCAAAAAGTCATAGTAGAGTATGTCATAAAAAGTTAAATAAAGTCATAGTATAGTATGTCGGAAAAAGGTCATAAAATACTATGTTGAAAAAAGGTCATAAAAAAGTCATAGTATAGTATGTCGAAAAAAAAGTCATAGTATAGTATGTTGAAAAAAGTCATAGTAGAGTATGTCCAAAAAAGTAAAATAAAGTCATAGTATAGTATGTTGAAAAAAGGTCATAAAAAAGTCATAGTATAGTATGTCGAAAAAATAGTCATAGTATAGTATGTCGAAAATGGTTGTAGCATAGTATGTCGAATAAAGTAAAAAAAAAGTCATAGTATATTATGTCAAAAAAGTTACAAAAAAGTCATAGTATAGTATGTCGAAAATGGTTTTAGCATAGTATGTCGAATAAAGTAAAAAAAAGTCATAGTATATTATGTCAAAAAAGTTACAAAAAAGTCATAGTATAGTATGTCGAAAAATTTCACAAAAAGTCAGCATAGTATGTCAAAAAAGTCATAGTATAGGATGTCAAAAAAGTCATAGTACAGTATGTCGAAAAAGTCACAAAAAAGTCATAGTACAGTGTGTCGAAAAAAGTCATTTAATAGTATGTCAATTAACGTCATAGTTTAGTATCTCGAAAAAAAACAGAAAAAAGTCATAGTATAGAATGTTGAAAAAAGTCAAAAAGTCATAGTATAGTATGTCGAAAAAAGTTATAGTATAGTATGTCAAAAAAAGTTAAATAAAGTCATAGTATAATATGTCGAAAAAAGGTCGTAAAATAGTCATAGTATAGTAAGTCCAAAAAAGTAATAGTATAGTATGTCGAAAAAAGTCAAATAAGTCATAGTATAGTATGTTGAAAAAAGTCAAAAAGTCATAGTAGAGTATGTCAAAAAAAGTAAAATAAAGTCATAGCATAGTATGTCGGAAAAAGGTCATAAAATACTATGTTGAAAAAAGGTCATAAAAAAGTCATAGTATAGTATGTCGAAAAAAAAGTCATAGTATAGTATGTTGAAAAAAGTCATAGTAGAGTATGTCCAAAAAAGTAAAATAAAGTCATAGTATAGTATGTTGAAAAAAGGTCATAAAATAGTCATAGTATAGCATGTTGAAAAAAGGTCATAAAAAAGTCATAGTATAGTATGTCGAAAAAAAAATCATAGTATAGTATGTCGAAAATGGTTGTAGCATAGTATGTCGAATAAAGTAAAAAAAAAGTCATAGTATAGCATGTTGAAAAAAGGTCATAAAAAAGTCATAGTATAGTATGTCGAAAATGGTTTTAGCATAGTATGTCAAATAAAGTAAAAAAAAAAATCATAGTATATTATGTCAAAAAAGTTACAAAAAAGTCATAGTATAGTATGTCGAAAAATTTCACAAAAAGTCAGCATAGTATGTCAAAAAAGTCATAGTACAGTATTTCGAAAGTCACAAAAAAGTCATAGTATAGTATGTCAAAAAATGTCATAGTATAGTAATGTCGAAAATAGTCGTAGTATAGGATGTTGACAAAAGTCAAAAGTCATAGTATAGTATGTCGAAAAATGTCATAAAAAAGTCATAGTATAGTATGTCGAAAAATGTCATAAAAAGTCAGCATAGTATATAAAAAAAGTCAGCATAGTATGTCAAAAAAGTCATAGTATAGTATAGTATGTCGAAAAATGTCATAAAAAGTCAGCATAGTATGTCAAAAAAATCACAAAAAAAGTCATAGTATAGCATGTTGAAAAAAAGTCATTAAAACGTCATAGTCTATTATGCCAAGTACGTTTTTTACACATACAAGGAATTTGTTTTGGTGTTGTAGGTGCATGTCACACATTCTCTAAAATAAGAAGTTAAACAGAACAAAACTAAAAGTTAAAACACAAAACAAAACAACGCGCACCAACACACAGAGTCGACCGTCTGCGGCGCCATTTTAGTTGACATAGTATAGTATGTCAAAAAGAAATCATAGTATATATTGTATGTCGAAAATAGTCATAGTATGTCGAAAAAAGTCACAAAAAAGTCACAGTATAGTATGTCGAAAAAGTAATAAAAAAGTAAAATTATAGTATGAAACAAACTCATAAAAAGTCAGAGTATGTTGAAAAAATGTAATTTGATATGTCGAAAAAAGTCATGAAACGTCATGGTATAGTATGTCGAAAAATGTCATGAAAGTCAGTATAGTTCGTCGAAAAAAGTCACAGTATAGTATGTGGAAATAAATTCATAGTATAGCATGTCAAAAAAAGTCATCCATCCATCCATCTTCGTCCGCTTATCCGGTCTCGGGTCGCGGGGGTAGCAGCTCCAGCAGGGGACTCCAAACTTCCCTTTCCCGAGCCACATTAACCAGCTCCGACTGGGGGATCCCAAGGCGTTCCCAGGCCAAGTTGGAGATATAATCTCTCCACCTAGTCCTGGGTCTTCCCCGAGGCCTCCTCCCAGCTGGACGTGCCTGGAACACCTCCCTAGGGAGGCGCCCAGGGGGCATCCTTAGCAGATGCCCGAACCACCTCAACTGGCTCCTTTCGACGCGAAGGAGCAGTGGCTCTACTCCGAGCTCCTCACGGATGACTGAGCTTCTCACCCTATCTCTAAGGGAGACACCAGCCACCCTCCTGAGGAAACCCATTTCGGATGCTTGTACCCTGGATCTCGTTCTTTCGGTCATAACCCAGCCTTCATGGCCATAGGTGAGGGTAGGAACAAAAACTGACCAGTAGATCGAGAGCTTTGCCTTCTGGCTCAGCTCTCTTTTCGTCACAACGGTGCGATAAATTGAATGTAATACCGCACCCGTTGTGCCGATTCTCCGACCAATCTCCCGCTCCATTGTCCCCTCACTCGCGAACAAGACTCCAAGGTACTTGAACTCCTTCACTTGGGGTAAGGACTCATTCCCTACCTGGAGAAGGAACTCCATCGGTTTCCTGCTGAGAACCATGGCCTCCGATTTAGAGGTGCTGATCCACATCCCAGCCGCTTCACACTCGGCTGCGAACCGATCCAGTGAGTGCTGAAGGTCACAGGCCGATGATGCCATCAGGACTACATCATCTGCAAAAAGCAGCGATGAGATCCCCAGCCCACCGAACTGCAACCCCTCGCCACCCCGACTACGCCTCGATATCCTGTCCATAAATACTACAAACAGGATTGGTGACAAAGCGCAGCCCTGGCGGAGGCCAACTATCACCTGAAAAGAGTCCAATTTACTGCCGAGAACCCGGACACAGCTCTCGCTTTGGTCGTACAGAGATTGGATGGCCCTGAGAAGGGACCCCCTCACCCCATACTCCCGCAGCACCTCCCACAGTATCTCCCGGGGGACCCGGTCATACGCCTTCTCCAGATCCACAAAGCACATGTAGACCCGTTGGGCATACTCCCAGGTCCGTTGTTCCACGACCAGGACGGAATCTGCATTGTTCCTCTTCAACCTGAGGTTCGACTATCGACCGAACCCTCCTTTCCAGCACCTTGGAGTAGACTTTACCAGGGAGGATGAGAAGTGTGATACCCCTATAATTGGCACACACCCTCTGGTACCCCTTTTTGAAAAGGGGAACCACCACCCCGGTCTACCACTCCTTAGGCAGCGTCCCAGACTTCCACGCAATGTTGAAGAGGCGTGTCAACCAAGACAACCCCTCCACACCCAGAGCTTTAAGCATTTCTGGACGGATCTCATCAATCCCTGGGGCTTTGCCACTGTGGAGTTGTTTAACTACCTCAGCAACTTCCACCAGGCAAATTGACGACAATCCCCCATCATCCTCCAGCTCTGCCTCTACCATAGAGGGCGTATTAGTCAGATTTAGGAGTTCCTCAAAGTGCTCCTTCCACCGCCCTATTACCTCCTCAGTTGAGGTCAACAGCTTTCCATCCTTACTGCACACAGCTTGGATGGTTCCCCGCTTCCTCAGAGGCTGCAGCCCTTCGGGCCCTTGCAACTGACTCCGGAGTCCTCCGGGTTAACATATCCCGGAAAGACTCCTTCTTCAGTCGGACGGCTTCCCTGACTACCAGTGTCCACCACGGTGTTTGTGGGTTACCGCCCCTTGAGGCACCTAAGACCCTAAGACCACAGCTCCTTGCTGCAGCTTCAGCAATGGAAACTTTGAACATTGTCCACTCGGGTTCAATGCCCCCAGCCTCCACAGGGATGCACGAAAAGCTCCGCCGGAGGTGTGAGTTGAAAGTCTGTCGGACAGGGGCCTCCTCCAGACGTTCCCAATTTACCCGCACTACCTGTTTGGGCTTACCAGGTCTGTCCAGAGTCTTCCCCCACCCCCTGACCCAACTCACCACCAGATGGTGATCGGTTGACAGCTCTGCCCCTCTCTTCACCCGAGTGTCCAAAACATACGGCCTCAGATCAGATGAAACGATTATAAAAATCAATCATTGACCTTTGGCCTAGGGTGCTCTGGTACCAAGTACACTTATGAGCATCCCTATGTTTGAACATGGTGTTTGTTATAGACAATCCATGACTAGCACAGAAGTCCAACAACAAACAACCACTCTGGTTTAGATCAGGGAGGCCGTTCCTCCCAATCACACCTCTCCATGTGTCTCCATCATTGCCCACATGCGCGTTGAAGTCCCTCAGCAGAACTATGGAGTCCCCCACTGGAGCCCCATACAGGACTCCACTCAAGGTCTCCAAGAAGGCCGAATACTCCGAACTCTTGTTTGGTGCATATGCACAAACAACAGTCAGAGTTGTCCCCCCCACAACCCGCAGGCGTAGGTCCTCTCATCCAACGGGGTAAACTCCAACGTAGCGGCGCTCAGCCGGGGGCTTGTGAGTATCCCTACACCCGCCCGGCGCCTCACACCCTGGGCATCTCCGGAGAAGAAAAGAGTCCAACCCCTATCCAGGAGTATGGTTCCAGAATCGAGGCTGTGCGTAGAGGTAAGCCCCACCAGATCTAACCGGTAGCGCTCCACCTCCTGCACCAGTTCCGGTTCCTTCCCCCACAGAGAGGTGACATTCCACGTCCCCAGAGCCAGCGTCTGCTGCCCGGGTCTGGTCCGTCGAGGCCCCTGACCTTCACTGCCACCCATGTGGCAGTGCATCCGACCCCAGCGGTTCCTCCCACAGGTGGTGGGCCCATGGGTTGGAGAGAGAGGTGCCACGTAGCTTTTTCGGGCTGTGCCAGCCGGGCTCCGTGGCAAACCCGGCCACCAGACGCTCACTGACGAGCCCTCCATCTGGGCCTGGCTCCAGACGGGGGCCCCGGGCTTCCTCCGGGCAGGGTCACTCCATCTCTTCCTCGGTCACTCATAGGGTTTTTGAACCATTCTTTGTCTGGCCCTTCACCTGAGACCACTTTGCCTTGGGAGACCCTACCAGGAGCACAAAGCTCCAGACAACACAGCCCTCAGGTTCATAGGGACACAAAACCTCTCCACCACGATAAGGTGATGGTTCCCGGAGAGGCAAAAAAAGTCATAGTATGTCGAAAAAGTCATAATATGGTATGTCGAAAAAAAGTCATTAAAACGTCCAAAAAAATACATCAAAAAAAGTAATAGTATAGCATGTCAAAAAAAGACATAAAACGTCATAGTATACTAAATTAGAAAAAAAGAAAAGATTTATTAAAAAATCATGTTATAGTATGTCATAAAAAGTCATTGTATAGTATATAGAAAAAAGTCATAAATAATAGTACAGTGTCATTAAAAGTTCAAAAAATGTCATTGTGTAGTTTGACATAAAAAGTCATAAAAAGCTTCATAGTATAGTTTATGGAAAAAAGTCATAAAAAATTCATAGTACAGTATACTATGTCGAAAAAAGTAAAAGAAACATCATAGTATAGTATGTTGAAAAAAGTAAATAGTCACAGTATAGTATGTTGGAAAAAGTCCTTAAAATGTCATAGTATATTATGTCATTAAAACAACAAAAAAATGTTGAAAAAAAGTAAAAAAAAGTTCATAGTATACTATGTCAAAAAAGTCATAATATAGTATGTTGAAAAAAAGTCATAAAAAAGTCATAGCATAGTATGTCATTAAAAGTCAAAAAATGTCATAGTATAGTATGTAGAAAACACCCATAAAAATACATAAAAATAGTACAGTATGTCATTAAAAGTCATAAAAACAACATAGTGTAGTTGATCATAAAAAGTAATCAAAACATCATATTATAGTATGTTGAACAAAGTCATCAAAATGTCATTGTTTGACTGTTGTTGAAAATGGAAAATTGTCTTTAAAAAGTTATTCTATATATTTTTAGGGATCTCTGCATATACCCTGTAGTCATGTGTTCAAGCAGCATTGTACTGCTGATGATTGTGATAATTATTTTCCATCACTGTCAATAACCCATTTAATCTCTGAATACATCTTAAAATTAGTCTAGGATTGCAATTTTATTACAATTGTAATAATTATTAATCCTTTGATTTTCAGTTTACTCATCCTTTAAAGTTATTCAATGTTTGAAAATACTATTGCAAGGTGAAGTCTTGTTTTGTTCAAAACCAAAAAGGGATGTAATGATGGAAAATAAAAACCTTTTTATCATTAACTTTCTTGGATTGACTAATTAATTAGCCCTACATCAGACTCATAATACATTTGTGGAGTATAAGCTTAACAGGGATATTTTAACTGAGTTATCAAGTTGACATATTGACCTAAAGCCAATTAGAGCTTTGAGAAACCAGGTTAATGCATGCGTGTACAGTAACCCGTCTACCGGTCAGTAATAAGCTCCGATGAACACTCAGCTGCAGTACATTGAATCCTAATTGGATTAGTCCTGGTGTTAATACAGGATGCCCAAGAAGGTCTCATAATCTCATTATGTGGAATGAAGGCATTGTGAGGGCTAATCCTCTGCCTGCTGTGGGATCCCACTGGGATCACAAACCTCCCAGAGGTTGGAGAATAACTGAACGAGGCAGGGAAATTGGATCAGCAGCGGTTGTAATTACAAAGGGGAGAAAGTAAAACCACATACCTGTAAAGTATAGTTGGCCTTTTCATTGATGAGCTGAGCGATGAATTTTGCTGTATGTTGGAAATGGACCTTTTCTGGGAAAATATAACAATATATATGCCAAAATGTCAGAGATCTTTTTGCTTCATGTAAGATTTAAAAAAAAAAAAAAAGATGTACACACAACATCCGTGTCCTACCATCAGCTGTTGGATGAATAATAAGAAACTTCTTATCCATGAACTGAGATGCTCTGTGTGCTAAATTAGCCATCTGAGGAGTAATGAGACACACAGTAACAAATTAGATCAAATGAGATGCTACAATAATTATCACAACTGGAATTTGAACTTTTAACAATTGCAATTAAATCTTACTGTGTACGCCCTTGGATCAGGTTTAGGCAGCCCAAGATAACGCTCTGAAAATGCAGAAGCTACAGGGGAAAGGTGGTTTCAATTAATGCTTTGCTTTGACATCAAAATCTAATCAAAACGTCATATTAATAACCAGAGTGATGAGTCATTTCTGAGTCATTTTGAAGCAAAAAGTACACTTTTTAAGGTTTTTCTCTTGATATTCAAATATATTCACAAATCTACATATTCTTTAGTCTTGGAGCGGCTGTGGACTGTTTTCGTTTGCAATTCCAAACTTATATAGTGTCATAGCATGTCTCTCACCCCCTCTGGCAAAAAGCGAGAGAAATCAAATTGATGGGAAATCAGTCACACCGGGACGCCAAGCTCTTCCTTAATTTACAGTTTCCTGACTCGGTGCAGCTACAAGAGCACCGTCTCTCGTTTTCCGGCATACACATAATTCTACATCTCACACATTTCATTCCTTTGGTAGCTGAGGTGAGGCTGGTGTTGTTGACTTTATCTGGCACTGTTATCTCAAGTGAACAAGCTCTTTTTTTTCCTAACACACAGAGCACATACATGTATAACACAGTCACGAAAAACAACTCCGCTGCATGGGTCAAGGTGCTACATTTGCAATCTCTTTTTCCTTTTGAATACTTCTTGATAGCACTGCATGGGCCTAAATGATTGTGCAGATATACTGTATGTGTTTCTACATACAGCATAGACTATATATTGTGATTTTCTGTTTTTATTTTCTTATTTATTATTGCTGTCCATCCCTCTGTCTGTTATTTATTGTATGTTAAAGTGTATTTTTATGTGCTGCCTTCTTGGCCAGGGCTCACTTGTAAAAGGGATTTTAATCTCAATGTGATTTTTTCCCTGGTAAAATAAAAAAAAAAATATATATATATACAGTATATATCTACATACATACACAGAGACCTGTATACAGATAAAACAAATTTCTGCAAACAGACAGCTTACCGTATAATTCAAAGTCTGTGATGGGTGAGAGGACAGCGCCACACTTTACAGGGGATTCCTCGCCACTGACCAAAAGGCTGGTCACATAGCCGCCATACACCTGAGGTACAACAAACGGGCATGTTATCACCAGTGGCGGAATGTAACTAAGTGCATTTACTCAACTACTGTGCTTAAGTACATACTATTTAAGGTACTTGCCCTTTCATTTTATGCAACTTTATACTTTTATTCCACTTGACCTCAGAGGCAAATATTGTACTTTTTACTCCACTTTTTTCTTTTTTGTCTGACAGCTTTAGTTACTTTTCAGATGTGTTTTTCACCACCTTCCTGTCCAGTAAAAATCATGTAACTCCAAATGTGTTGATTTTGACTGTTTGTGATAAACTGAAGGATGAAGTGTTCCTTTATGCGTTGAGACATTTCTCCTTCTTAAGCTAAATAAACTCTTTAAAAAGCCTCTTGAATCAGCTGGAAAATGCATCGTCACAAAACTCAAAACAGGGCTGTTTTTCTGAAACCACTTTCTAGAGCTATTTGGTTTCTACTAGGACAGCAGCGCTACAAACATGGTGATCTTATATAATATGGTGCATGGCTGTACACAGGGAGACTATTCTTACCTTTCCAAAAGCTCCAACTCTGGTTTTGTCAACGTAAGGCTCTTTCAAAATAAAACTGCAAAAGATAAACATTGGTTCTAGTTAGGAAGAACATTTCTATTTCAACTTTTATATACACTCTCTCACTAACACGCAACCGTGGCTAATACATACAAGATGTTTTTAGCATCAGTGCTAAAAATAAAAAGTAGTAAGTAATGTTTGCTGATTTGTTGAATAGCAATTTAAAGGTTTAAACCACTTATTTTAAACAGATTTTAATTGATTTCCAAATGGGCCAATTCATCCTGATTGAGATGTTCATTTTTTTGGGAAAATACGTGGCTTTATGCAAACACTGATACTGTTTCATAAGCCATAGGAAATGGTATCATTTATTTCGCACTTTGACTGTTTCTAAATGCTGAAAATATCAACCGATAAAGCCCCCAGGACATCGATTGGAAACCCCATTTTGTGGTGAGATAGAGCATGCCACTGGTGTTTGAATGCACCTTCTAAAATAGATGTTTTGTTTAATTTTCAGACAACAGTGAACACTGGCCCCCAAGTAGCTATTTATTGCATGTTTACTCCAATGTCTATTAAATCTTTAATAAGACAAGGTGAAAATATCACATACTTGAGTGCTTCCTTCTGATCCTGTTCCTCGTACACCCCCAGTTTCTTCTGAATCCGGTGCAGCAGGTTGGTGCCCTGGAAGCCACTGCCTCTTCCATCGCAACGCACCACGATGGCACCGAAGCTGCTCACCAGCACCGTGGCCCAGTCCATGTGAAACTGCTCCGCCACCATCTGGCCACCAGGTGTCCCATCGCTGCACACAAAGACAACCAGACCAGTGAAATCAGGACTGGTAAATGCAATGCTTTTTTTCTTCTCATATCTAAATAAAAGTTGGTTGATGATGAGCTTGTTTCTCTTTGGGTCCATGTTGGTACAAAGCATTATCTCCTCCTATTTGCATGAACATTGCTTTTAAATCATAATTTATGTTTTTGGGTGTGTACTAGGGCTGCAACTGATGATTGTTTTCATTCGATTAATCGATTAGTTTTTGGGTCTATAAAATGTCAAAAAAGGAAAATTGTTTATCAGGGGTTAACAAAGCCCAGGAAGATGTCATCAAATGTCTTGATTTGTCCACAACTCAAAGATATTCAGTTTACTGTCAGAGGAGTGAAGAAACTAGAGAATATTCACATTTAAGAAGCTGGAATCAAAGAATCTTTACTTTCTTTTCATAAACAAAATGACTCAACCCCAATTAATCGGTGATTAGTTGGCGATTCATTTAATAGTTGACAATTAATAAATTAATCAATAACTCTTTGCAGCTCTAGTGTGTACTACTTATTCTGGGTATCTGTATCTGTAATTTAAAGTTTCTGTGAGCTGGCAGTGAGCTGCACTACGCAGGGAAGATACTGCATCATCAGCAGTACAGAGTAGCGATACAGGGATGAAAGAAAGCATGCAGCAGACATAACTTCCTCCAAACATTGAAACTTGATATATTTAAAATACATATTATGATTGCAGATACCCTCTGCTTACTGTCTGATTATTCAGGATCTGTAGGTGATTAAACTGAGTGAAAACTGAGAGGCAGGCAGAGCACAAAAGGCCACATTCTGAAAATCTCAGAGTTGAGCTGCAGAGTGAAAGACAGGCCATGCTGATGAAAGAACAGGGTGGACAGAAGGGTAAGTTTCCTCATTCACTGTGTAATTATTATCAAGCTGAGATGGATGATAAAGCAGTGTGTCTGTAGATTAATATGCCTGGTTAAAACTCTGTCCAGAAAGTCTCCATTGATGAGGACAGCCATGTAGGGTCACCGCTGCTTACGGACACATACTTTTTTCTGTGTGTGCACCAAATGTACTGTAGACAAGTGCGTGAAAACATGTGCTCATACATACACGAGCAGGAGCAGTGGATAGTGTCCACTGTCCTGGAAGCCGGCAGGTTTGAGGATCTGCATCGACAAGGCTGTAATGCAGATATAAACAGCTGTTATCCAAAACACAATACAGTAAATCATGGAGGATTATAGAAGTTGGGATGTTATGCTTGATTGTTAATTTTTTCATAAATACAACTGAAATTACTTTTTTTTATTTGGTGCTTGTAAATGATGAAGTGTGATACGACAAAAGTATGTAGGAGTGAAAAGTCTCATCCCCAGCTGCTAGAAAAGGAAGCCAAATTGATGTGTTGCTAAATTATAATGTAATTAAAACATCACACTTTTCTCTACTTTACAGCATTGAGCCTGAGGGTTGAAACCCTCCTAAAGCCGCCTACACGATAGGCGGCAAAACCGCTTTGCGCCAGCCGTTCCATTGATTTCCCATGGGGAAAGCGGTGCCGCCCAACTACTACTACTACTAACTCGGATTTGCCGCTTTGCGCTGCGCTCAAAGTTCAAATTATTTCAACTTTGACCTAGTTGCCACTGACCTTTCGAAAGCGCAACCAATGACATAACAGCATGTCGTTACCTAGCAACGGGAAATAGCTTCCTTGCCACCCTTGATGACGTTTACCCGAGCTGCGCTTTCCTCTCTGCGCTTTCCTCTCTGCGCTTTGCTCCACTCCCTACCTAGCGGTGCGCAGAGAGCAAATCGCGTATCATGTGTAGGCGGATTTTGTGATTTATTTAGTTTTTATCTGCCAACTATCAGATCTTTTGTATGCATGGACTTTACTTGTCCATTAATGTGACTGTGGCTCTGACACCTGATACATACTGTAATCATCCATGTTGATCTCCTTGTACTCCACGGTGGGCATCTGCATGGAGTCCAGAGTCAGTCTCAGGTTCTCGTTACTCTCCAGTTTATATACTTCTGCAATAACTGTAGACATCACATGAATAACCAATGAGACTGCAGTTAATAAAATGTACTGCATTATTTTTGGACAGTATTATGGCCAGAGCTTGCCTTTCAAACATATGCAGTAAGTCCAAGTCGTAGTTATGATACTTGGCAATCAAGATATGTAACAGTACACCCAAAACTACCCGTTATAGTCTTGGTTTTAATAGTTCAATAAAATAAATACATTTTTGATAGTTATAACTATGTATGGAGCTGTGCATTCAAATTCATACAAGAAAGCGGCTCCACACAATATCAGAGCCTCTCCTCTTCCAAAACCTTCAGCATGAACTCCAACAAAATACAAAAGCAATACAAAAGAATGTCTGCAGCTGAAACTGTGACCTGGATTCGCTTTAGGCAACCATCATGCCTCAAGAGGCTGTCCTGAATAGAGAACCAGCTGTACTGTATTCAAAAGCTAAAGCTGGTTTGTGCAACACTAACTTTATCACCCTCGGTTGCCATGACTGCTGGAGTCCAATGGGATGTAGTGAACATTGTGTGTGAGGATTGGTGAGTGTTAAGGCAGCATCCAGGAGGGAAATCTACAAGCAGCTGCTTGTACTGGCAAACTCTGATAAAACCTGACAGGCTGATGGAGGAAGACTTCAATTAACCCTTCTGAGAGGGGAAGCTCTGCCTGGGTTACTGACTGGCGCCATACACAACAATCAGTGTGTTTCTGTATGCATGCATATACTCATTCTGATATTACTTTGACTCTATCATCGCTCACTATGTAGTCTTAGCCACATACAAAGCACAAGCAATGTTATGTTGCCTATCATGTAAAAAAAAAATGAAAAACACTAAAACAAGACATTGTATTGGTCACACTAGTAGTACTGCTCCAGCAATGACAATGTCGGCCGGTCGGTTGGTCCACTACTGTGATCCAGACTGAAACATCTAAACAACTATTGGATGGATGCCATGACATTTTTGGTTCACACATTCATATGTTGAGTTCCAATAACTATTATGATCCCTTACATTTTGACCTGATGATGGTGCTCAAGGAAAACCTTGAGTGCCATCATCAGGTCAAAATGTGTCCCATTCTTCAGTTTATGACTACATACTTTCAAATCTAATACCATTCCCAATAGCTGCAGCTGTACTTTGTGTTTACTGCAAATGTCAGCATGCTAAAATGCACAAAATGACAATGCTAACATGCTCATAGCAGGTGAACATGTAAACATTGGCATTGTGAGCATGTTAGCATGCTGATGTTAGCCTTTAGCTCTAGGAAAGACCCGCAGAGCTGCTATCATAGCTGCAGTCTCTTAGCATTGTTCATAATAATGGCATCCTGATTGCGTTGCTAAGACGCCACTTTAATAGGAACCTTGTGAATAGAATTGTACATCCCTCAGTGTATTAAAGCCATTTAAAAAAACAGCAAACTCCCCAGTTTGGAAGGTCAACATTTGGGAAACATTTTTGCACTTTTCCACAAAAACACTGTTTAACAGCCAAATGCATGAAATAATCTATGGTAACAACATAAAGACTTCTTTTAACATAGTCAGGGCAGTGACATCATTTTGGTAAAAGATGACACAGACTGGCACACACTCACACACACCGTAGTAATCTAATTAGTGTATGCTAATATTGACGTTGTGCAGGTCATAATTTAATGAGGACATCCACTGTGAGGAGTAATGTGATTACTGCCATCATGCTGGACTTGGCTTGTAGACAAACAGTGACTCAGTGTGCACAGGTGGTCATTCTGCGCTGCAACGGAAACACTTCTGTCCCCTTTCGACAAGGTTGTTTTTAATGTAGCAATTATGCTACTGCGCACAAGGTCACTGGTAATGTCTTTAACATAATCCAGAGTCTTGTTAATGCAAATATGCGATATAGTTGGTGGAAATACTCACTCTCCCTGTCTTGCGTCTCACTTTCTCCGTCTCTCTGCGTCCTGTAAACGGCTACAAACGGGATGTCCCGTCCTGAAGAGAAAATCAGAAAGTTTTATCATCATTTCAAAGACATTAGTGAAACAATCGGGGACATGGTCAGGATTATCTTAACTTCTTGGGTAATTTGTTTTAGACACTAAAGTATATATAGTATAGTATACAGGTACAAAGCTATATTTAGTTTTTGTTTGTTGCAAGAGCAAATTCTGTGTTCATTATCAACACAATGAGTCTCCAGATCTTTTCTCTGTCAGAAAAAAAGACGATTCTTTGCTTATTCAATTTATGTAATCCAGTGGCTGAAATAGCTTTTCCATATCTAGGCCAACAACAGAGGCAAATTCCCGCAAGCTAAAGCCCTAAAACTGGTAATCAGGGGGATAAAGGGACAGCAAATGAAGTGATTGATGCACTTAGCAAATTGGGAACACGGTGCAGGAACATTGTGGTTTTGTATGGTGGAAAGTACACAAGCCGCTCGCTCGCTTAGTCCTTTTTTTCCTCCTACTCTCTCTTGTCGTGGTAATGATATCACAGCCTCATCACATAAACAGTTCTGGTCAGGTTGCAAGGAGAGAGGGGGATTACAAATGTATGAGGTGCAGGACAATTAGCTAACAGTGACTTCTGGGATATTATGAGTTTGATCTGACTTCAGTAATGATAACTTAGTAAGGTTCAGAGGTGATTGACATAAAAGTATTGGATCCGTGATTAAATATTGAAGCTACAAGGCCTCAAGTCAGACTGAAATCACAGAAACATGGATCTATTTAATCTTTTGGGCTTTGTTTTTGCAGCAATGTGAAGCCAGTGCTACGACATTTTGACAGTTTCGTAATCTGAAACGTGCTTTGCCCATTCTTTTGTTATTGTCATTTCTGGTTCAACATGTAAAGATCAAAGTTGTAAGGAGAGGCACACCAAGATGTAAGGTCTTAGTTACTAATTGTTTTTCAAAAATGCGATTTGACATACAAAACATATGATCATCTTATAAAATAGGAGGCATTGTTATATATTCAAATACCCAACTGTCAGTGAAGCATTTAAAACATAAAAAATACCACTTACATGTTAATGCATCAATAATTATAATCCAGAAATATAATAACATGGCACTAACACTACTTGTTGCTAATACTTTTGTACTTTTATTTGAGAAAAAATATTGAATGCATGACTTTTACTTGGAGTAAAATGGACTATTTTATAGTCTAGTATTGCTACTTTTATCAGTATCGGTAAATGATGTGATTTCTTCCAAAACTGAAGTAAACACATTTGATAGAAATCAAAAAAATATAAATCTAATGCAACAATAGAAAGGGTAAGCCTGTCTGTGTTAAGCTAAATATTAAGGAGTGATTGCATCTGTATCTAACATCCTCACCTGTTGCTAGACTGTAATAAGTATTTCCCTTCAACTGATAAGATCACTGATGCCATCTGAAGGAAGGAGGGCAGATATGTGAACTGCAGCATTACATCTGCAGCCTCTAGTTTAAAAACTGCCAAAGCCAGTGCTGCAAAAAAACACCTTCTTTGCATGTCAAACTGGTCGGCTAATATTACTTTCCTTCTTGAAGAAGCCATCCATACTGGACAAGTGGACTCTTGGTTAGACACTTTCATCACAACGTCGTTAAAATAGAGCCCTATGTGTATCCATAATGTGGATTGCAGATAGTTCAAACGGAGGGGGGCATGAGTCAGAGAAACAGTGTTAGCTACCTTGGCAATTGAGCAGGAAGTAGCTCATGTTGTGGCTGAAGGAACCGCTGATGTAGTCACAGCTGTCGGATAAGGCACACGACAGACAGCGGCGGTTGAATGAACCAAAGGTGTCCGCACTATGGAAACAAAGAAGAGGACATTCACTGTTTTTATCCAAATGACCAAAATGGAATCAACTTCCAAAACAACTGCAGATTCAGAAAACATAATACAAAGAACAGCCGTTACCTGTACAAATGTCTTCGCTTTGGACCATCCTCAGTGCTCAAGAAGTATCTGCATTAATATAGGGGGAAGAAAGAATGTCATGGCAGCAGATTTAAGTTTAGCTGTAAAATGTTTTGACCACTCAGCTTGGGGAAAGGAAAAAAAAGTACCTGGAACACACAAGCAGGGCCCCAACTACTCACTGAAATAGATGTTTTATAAATGAATAATGGGGAGGGAGGGGGGGGAGGTATATGAATCCTTTTAAAACAGAAATAGGCCAAATCTTACCCCTTTGGGAAAGACGTTTTTGGGTGAGAGAGTTTATTTAGTCACTTCAACACTGGCAATAATGAGTAACTATGTGTCTATGTGTGTGTCTGTGTTTGTAAAAGCAGGTGTGTAGATGTGAGATCATGTTAGTTCGATCACAGTTGCCTTGTGGCCCTGAGTGTGGGTGTGAAATTATCTGGGCATGATGGGGATGAGTCACAATCCTCATGGGTGCCCAGAGACACAGGGCGGGGTTTTTTTACACCGAGCGCATTTAGAGCGGTTTATTGTGTGTCTCTGTGCGAGCTGGTAGAAGAACAGGAGGCTCAACACAACAGACAATACGTTTAATTGCAGTCTCAAAATGTAGCATCATTGCTATAAACAGATCAGTATCATCTTGACAATAAACAGATTCATTTGCCTGTTGGGCAGCAATCTGCTTCAGTGTGTTCTATCCATGGTACTGAACCATGAAAGACCCAGAAAAACCCTGTATATGAATGTGGGGTCTCTCTCTGTCTCTGTCCATGGTGCTGAAACATTCAACCTACTGTCTCTCAGCCAAAGTCCAATTGGTATGTTGTTCTAACCACATTTCCTATTTCCTCACGTGTCACCTCATGTTTCTTCATTAAGACAACTGGCAGTTTCATTGTGTTTAGCTAACTTTATAGAGGGTAGAAACCGGTTTCTTTTTTGATGCCATTGCAGGCCAAATCTCTAACAGAATGAAGAGATAATGAAGCAAGCGCTTCCATCCATTTGACTTTTGTTTGCTTATGATTAAACAAGGTGTACCTGCATTACAACAGCTAAAGAAGTATGATTTACTGTTGTTTTTCTTGCTGTGAGTGCGCAAGGTGATGCTGGTTTGTTTGGGTTGCTGATGGTGGTTTGTGCATGCTCACATCAATTGGCTGTCCTCATTATAGGCCAGGACTTGGGTGACATCCCAGTCTCCGGACGTGATCGACTGCAGTGTGTCTGTACTTGTGTTGGGCTTTGGAGACAAACAGAAAAGTAAAATAATGTGGCGTCTTTATTATATGAGTTATAAGACAATAAAAGTGCTGATTTTATCATCTAAAATGTGTATAAAACAACACAGGCTAGAAAGCTAGAATAAGTTTGTGTAGTATGAGGTTTAGATGCAAAACTGATTATTAAAAAAATATAAGGTCATTGTTCTTAAGCTTAGAACACATACTTTTGAATAATATTGAAGTAACTGTCTGTTATGATTATTTTAACAAAAAACACTGAATAATAAACGTGATGAATGTATACTGACTCTAAACAATATAATCTCTTACCTGGGAGATGGACATGGAGATGTGGAAGAACTTGCCCCTGCCTCCTTGAGGAATAGCGCGGGTAAAGAACAGTTTCAGCCCATCTTTGGAAAACAGAGGCTTCTCATTCTGAAGACACAGAGAAGAGCATTTGAATATTTTACTTAACAAAACATCAAAATAGAGCACCACAAAGAAATTATAGAAAACAAAAAAGTCCCCCCATTACAATTTACAAGAGACAACATAAAAAAGCCTGCAACATTTCCACGTAACATTTAAGTTGAATCCAATTGCTGATTCTGATTCTGATAGTCTCACCTGTCTGTGCAGCCATCCTTCACTTTCATCTTCATGTTTCTGTAGAAACAGGTTAACAGGTTTCAGTTAGTGTATGAAAACTTTGATACATACAGTACATACAGTGTACACACACACACACACGGACACACACACACACACACGGACACACACACACACACGGACACACACAGACAGACAAACAGGCAGACAGACACCCACCCCCACACACACACACACACACATACACACACCTTTGTGCAGACCCCCGTTGTGGCCTCACACAGCGTGAGTATAGAGATGTTCTGGGCTCTGTTCAGCCAGTTGATGGCCAGTTTGGTGGTGGTGGCCCATTTCACCATGGTGACATAGTACTCACTGACAAACACAGAGAAATTATTAAATACGATTAACTTAATTTACATTGCAAGATCTGTGAATCAGCGTCGTCAGAGGGTAAATGACCAATCGCTGGGACAAAAAAGTCGGAAAATAAGATGATGATATGATGACAGAATTTTAAATAGCGATGAAACATTAATGATCTCAGAAAAATTTAAACATTAGAGCAGCATATAATGAGCCAGAGAGAAGGAGGAATAAAATATTGGGTATAAATATGAACAGAGCAAATGGGGGCATTAAACGTAATGGAACTAAACACGGGGCCACATTAAGTAAAAATGTATCACTGGAGAAATGTACAGAATATTTGCAGGATATACATGGCAACAGTAGTGGAACATAATGATACAAAGGAAATTAAAGATATATAATCAGAAAATGAAGACATGGAGAGAGATTACACACATGAGACAATATTTGTGTATGAATTAAATGTGTTAATATATGGAACAAATGTAGAAGGTGTAAAATGGGCATGATTTGAATGAGTGGAAAGATTGATTGGTTGACAGTTTGCATGCCTCACCCCATCCTGGGATCATCAGGTCTCCTCATCTCGATGGTGTGAAGAGGGCCGTTAAGGTTCACAATATACAGAGTGATAACTGGATTCTCCTCGCCGGCCTGAAGGGGACGAGGAAAGAGGAGACAGTTATAACGATATGACATCTAAAATCTAAAGAATATATCTATTCCAAAGTGTTGACGATCTAACTGTGCACCTTAGGGTAGTGGTACTCTTTCCCCATTGGGTAGGGTGTGCCTGTGAACATGGGCAGCTCCATCCTGGGCACCAGGGTGTCATTGATAGTGGCGTACGCTAACCTAGCCCCATCTGGAGACCACCAATGGGCAATGTGGGACTGGAAAATCTCCTCTGGAAGAGTAAGAACAAAATGACCATCGATCATAATGACAGGGAATTAAATAAAAAAAAACTCACACAGCAGAGACAGTTAAGTTAATGATATGGCTGCAGGCCAACAGAATCATGCTGCTGCTGCTGCTGCTTGTCACGGTTAATAATTAACAGGTGTTGTGGGAGAAAAAGTATTTTAAAAATGTATAATTGCTGTATCATTAGTAGTCCTCTTTGTATTGCATTGCTCTCTCTGCTCACAGAAGCTCATTAAATTACTCATGCACGTTGGCCATCGTACAGGATTCATGGATGTACAGTTGAGCTGTCTTTGATTACACAACAGTCAAAATATGCAGTTCAAGCATTACAACTTGTAAAAGTCAAAGTGCCACACCCGCAGTACCAGGAGAAAATGCCAGTTAATCACAAACTACTTAATAAAAAACAAATACAAAGCTATGGTTATAAAATCCCCCCATAAAAAGGACAATAATCAGGACTAAAAATCAGGTCAATCCAAAGTTACTCTTTATGCCCCATCAGCAATACAGTATACTAACTCTTGCCTGACCTATTTGCTATATTTGGACTCTCTCGCTCACTATGTATCTCCGTTTTAAACCTACTTACACAAAAACACACACAGAGTACAAAATGTTGAGGTCATACATCAAAACAGCTTTTAATCGCAGCCTATCGACCAAAATAGAACTCAGCCAGATTTCCTAGAAATAAACCAATTTCTCACGGACAGAGTCCGTGTCTCATGACAGATAGCTTTAGCTTTTGGGTTGTCGTTACCTGTGTGTGTGTGTGTGTGTGTGTGTGTGTGTGTGTATGTATGGACCATTTTATCAGCAAGAAACTAACATCAACTAATTTCAGATTTGCAATCTAGCTAGAGGTTTCCCTTGACACCTTCTGTGTGCAGGTGTGTGTATTTAAAATTACGTTGCAACCACACACACTCCTGTTCAGCAGAGGATAGCAGTTGAGGTCCTCCGTCTCTTCTACTACAACACACACACACACACACACACACACACACACACACACACAAACTCCTCTGTCAACACACAGTGAGTTATTAAGAAAATATGCAAATAAAAGCTCACTGAGGGAACTTTTTGACAACATAAAGCATGGCCGCGACAACTCTACTTCATTATTAAGTCTGCGGCGACGATGCAGATGGCATTGAACAGTTCGACTTATTGTTACAGCTTGCCACTAGCTTCATTTATAGCAACTTTTGCAATTCAAATTTAATTAATGCTGTTTATCTGTGGGACTGGGTGCTGGCTTCGGGGAATTAACAGACATCGACTACCAATTAGCATTTTCATTAACTGTGCACGCTTGGTGGAATTACTTGATATGCAGCATTATTTGACAAACACTCTCAGCACAGACACATATGTACATTTCTTCTCTGATGCAGCTCTGCAAAAGTATTTGCGCCTGTAGTATCTTTTCACTGCTGGACACTGCTACACTCATTATAACACCACACATCTCTATGCCAGTGACATGAGAGGGAAACGGTGTAATGGTAGCATTTAGTCCAGTTAGTCTTTGCTCTCCCTGCCTGCCTGGTGTGTCCACCTGCACCCTGCTGGCACAGCTCAGTGGGGAATGATTGGATCACACTGTCCGGTGATGAACAGAGCAGCACAGCACAGCATTATGCTGCATTTGCAAATGATGAGAGTAAAAATGATTTCCCACATGGCTAGTTCTGCAGCTGCCCGCTGACTTCACCAGCGGTGGCTTAAAAAGCTTTCCATGTGGAGTGGATCCGCCGGGCTGTCGGATTTGCTCGGCTGTGGACGCCCAGTCACCTTGGCTAGTCAAGGAGAAAGTAGTTACGTTTCTTGAAACATCGGGATATGTGCATGGTAACAAAAGACAGTGAGGGAAGAAAAGAGAGAGAAAGTAAAAGAGTGTAAGTGAACTACTTTTGATGAGCCAACTCTCGTTTTCTTCCTCAATAAGTAAGTTGATTCTCTCTCTTTTGCCAACCACCTCATTGTGATGATTAACAAGGTGAGCTGTCTGAGGCTCATCTCCCCTCTACATGTTCTTCATCCTGCTGTGCGGACTCAATTATTCACTGAGTAAAGGACATTATTAATGCATGAGATACCATGAGTCAAGCGGCCAATAGGAAATAATGAGTGTAGATACAGGCAAACTGAACTAATGAGAAAACGATAAGAAAATCTTGCTTGAAAAAGAAAAATTCTTGCTTTTATTAGGAAAAACTAAGAAAAATATATGCCTACTGAGGATACGAGCCATATGGTAGTATTGAAGCAATCTGTGTGGACACCATGATCAAGCGGACAGTTCCTGTATTAAATGACCATATGTTTCCAACAGAGGGCAGCAGTGTCACATGCAGCCTTTTATCTCAGTTCTTAGTGTCTAATGCAGATTTCTAGGCCACTTATTCTATGTTTTTGGAGGCTGACTTCTTTCCTCTTTTGTTCTGAATGTTCAAACTCTGTAGTCCACCCCACTAATCGTAGGTAACAATTGCATCAAGCCTACGGTCACCTCTCCCACAAGACAAAACTAAATCCTGGCTAACTGATTGTGAACCATTGTATCGTTTAACTATCATATATAAATAAATAAAAAATCTACATAGCATGGCAAAATCCTAGGATCTATGAGATAAAAAAAGGATCACTGACAAGCAGGTTGGTTAGCTGACATGACATTCTAGTTTTCAACCCTAACCCCAAAACACGTCAGTAAATCATCTGCAACTATAAATACTGTACAGTTACTGCGCTGACTGAGGTGACAGTGCAAGTGATAATTGAGCAAGAATAGACTAGCTCATGGCAGAGTGAGGCGAGATTTTGCTGAACATCTTCAGAGCCTCATCAGCACTTCGTGGCTCCATCCAAAGACAACCTTGGCAGACGATGCAGGAAGAAAATACTTTTACTGTGAGATGTTTCTTTTGTAGGTCTATAATAAGCAAACAAGAAGAGGAAAGAAAAATGTTGGGAGGATGTAGCCCCTGTGTATACATTTCCCCAGGAATGGTACCACTAAAACATTTTCCTGAAAGTAAACTATTTGTTCATAGACTCAAATAGACTCTAAGCATTTTTTTTATCTCAAAGGGGCAGTCCATCTGTTTTACACATGAAGTTAACTGCATTATGTTTTCAAAGAAAATAGTCCCCTCCACCCCCCAACTCCAACTTTATGGAAGTGCAATACTTAACTGTTGGAGTAGCCCTTTTACACTGCACTTCAACAATGATCACTTGTCAAAAAACAGTTTTCTGGATTGTGATGTTACTGAGCGAATTTGAGTTTTACAGGTGACAATTTCCACCCATGTTACAAATTGATACAAACAAACCTCACTTCCTTCCAAAACCTGACATCACATCACTTCCTATGCCATCACTTTTTTTTTTTTTTTTTTTTTTACAGTATATACACTGGGATTAAAATAGGAAAAAAGATTGTCTTTTTCCATAATGCAAGCATTTGGCTCCATGATTTCTACAAATAATTCATTCAATGTCATTTATAATGTTGACAAGTGTGTTAATCAACTCCAAATCAGTATCCTACAGTGACCGTGTCAAAGAAATAGATACCAAATCCAAGCAATGCAGCCTAAATGCACTAAAAAAGTTCTATAAAACTATTTTCAACTGTGTGTCACATCAGTTTCAGCTTGTTCTTACACCAAACAACATTTCTACTTCCTTTAATAATCTTTCCCTTTCTAGCACACAAGTGTTGATTATGTGGTTACTCTACGCCCCACAGGCTCAGCAACAAACAGAGCGATAAACAGACACAACCCTACGAACAAGCCTCTCGATGCAAACCGTCATCTAGCCAAACATCTATGGGGCAAACATGACTCAAATCAAAGCGACGCCGGGTTTTTATCTTGGCGCACCAGAGCCCAATAAACAGCTGTTTCCTCGGGCGGCGTCAAACTGCAGGATGTGTCAGAATCAGTACAGCCTCAACAATCAGACAGCCGACAGATGACAGAACACTTGAGACTCTCTTGAGGCGTTTTGGGCTATTACACACTGCCGACGGGGTTCTTGGCTGTCTCTTTAATTATTTATTTTTTCTTCTCCCGTCTCTTTCTGTCTCTCCTGCATGCACACTAAACACACACATACACATTCATGCATTAAGACAGCCATGGAAGCCAGAGGATATTAAAGCCTGGAAGATTATTTGCCAACCTTTCACCCCTCAGCATCAAATCTGCCGCGCAGCGACAGCCAGGGCTTAAGACCTCATTTCTCCTCTTCGGCAGTCTGAGCCTCAGCTTGACCTTGGTCAGAGCAGAGTCTGAGTCATTAGCATTGGAAAATCTTCTGCCTTGCAGTCCCACTGATGACTGTAAACATTACACAACCTGGCGCCGCTTCTAAGCTCGCCTGCAGATGCTGGTATCACCACTGGGCCAATGCCAAATCTATTTACAGGCTTATAGACATTTCTTTCAAAGGGGATTTATCATGAATAGGAATGAAAAGGACTTTTAGTGCATTAGCACAAATAAACAAATAAAACCAGATAAAAATAAATCAAATCATCAGCTACTTGGAATTTATTTTGGCAAAACTGCTGAACATTTACTCTTTCATTGCCAGACCTATCTCCAAAGCGCTGTGTAGTACGACATTATACCCATATATGACATCTTGTTCTAAACTCACGGGCATTAATGTGCTGCTATAACAGCCTCCACTATTTCAAGAAGGTTCTACACAAGATTTAAGAACCTGGCAGCAGGGATTTGCTCCCATTCAGCCACAAGAGCATTAGTGAGGTTGGCCACTGATAAGGCCTGGCTTACAGTCGGGGTTCCATTTCATCCGTAAGGTACAGTAATAACAACAGGGTTGAGGTCAGGTCTGTGTGCAGGCGGGGGAAAAAATTATTCTATATGAACCTGGCACAAGGGAATAGCATAAAAACTGGAAATATTATTCAATGATGTAGCATTAAGATTGGTTCCTGAATTGGAAATAAAGGGCCAAGCCCAAATCATGAAAAACATCCCCAGACAACAGGCGTGTCCACATACTTTTGGCCATGTAGTGTATCCTCATAGCTCTTAAGCAATCAATCAACGTGAAGTAGTATGTTTTGAGGGGAAAAATTATGCTTTAATCAAGTTTTTCTTTTTGTGTGGTGCATATGGGGTGTAAGAGAAACATATTATACATTATAAATAGTAACACCAGTAAGTATAACCCCATACAATCCAACTGCCACACAGACTACAGCCTTCAAAATCACCTTGCAGTTGAATCAACACCTCTCTAAAACCCATAACAAATCTGAATATTACAATCTTCATGTAGGTAGGATTCAGGGCAGTGCTGTTTGATTAGCCTGTAGCTTTGGTGTACCCAATAAACTGACGATGGACAACTATAATTAATTAGCCAACTACTACGGCAAAGCAAACCAAAGCAACCATGATTACTAATAATTAGTTTAATTTAAGCCTGTTATCTTTGGATTTTGCCTTAACTACATTATTACCTTAAGTGTAATTATTTTAAGATACTGTACGCAATCTCAACTTAAAATAATGTCTGATATCTTAAAATTAATTTAATTGAATAATATAACATTTCATGAAAACAGGCTAAGAAATAGAGTAAAGATAAGCACCAAATATTCTGGAAGAATACTGGAAGACTGGAAGAATCTCAACATGCCATCACATCACACTATCTACACTTGGAAAGTTATGTGCAGGAATAAAGAAAATACAATTCTGTTGTTCATCAATTCACTTGTATCTCTGCATTATGATTCTGTGTTTCATCCCTCAGTGAAAGATTTATCCTGCACTAAATAATGAGTGTAAATTACCTGGCCTTCAGCAGCGCATAAATATGAGTCAGGGGGTCAGACAGTGAAATAACGCTCTGATTAATGTTTAACTGGCCAAGAATGAATATTGCTCTTGAAGGATGGACATGGGTTCAAAAGTCAGCCTGGCTAATGCAGAGATAAGAGGAGCCGTGGGTTGACTAAATTAAATTTAAAAAAAAGCAGCCCAGTCCTGGAGAGAAAACAGCCACACAGCTCTTTGTCCTGGTGCACTGGTGACCGCAGATAACCTCTGTGTCACAGCTTATAAATCCTCACAGGCCTCCTAGGTTGCAGCCATTTACATTAACAAACATATGTATTGTTTTACAGTGCTACTCGAGGATTAACAGCTTGCTGTATATCATAGGCAGTCTCTATTTCTGCTATCTTTATATCTATGTGCTTGCCGCTCCCCATCTCCCTCTTGCTCTGTTATTAAAACACAGTTCCACTGGAGCAGAGAGTGCACCCAGCGCAGCGGATATAAATTCATTAGTTGAACGCTAACACAGCAGCCGTCCCGTTTTTAACTGCGAGGCGCACAGGTGAGCTTTGATCGGTGGCGGCGACGCTTGGAGAGCACCATGACATCTGTATCAGAGTGTGTACGACATACGCCAGCGCTGAATTAATGCAAATCAACCGATGTAGAACATTCATTCATTTTCGGGGCTGTGTAAAGCAGAAGGAAATTGGCAGTTTCCACTTTTAATTTACCTGCAAGAAATCAAGTGCTACACGCCAAAGATACTAATGTGGATGCAGCCGCTGGGGAGTCACACTGTCTCATGTCATTACTCTCTAATACGTGGGTAACTGCAGAGTGTTCAAATTAAAGTAATGGGATAGAGTGAGAAGACAGAGGGAGGAAAAAGGGTTCACTTACATATTCAACATATTGGTCATCATGAGTTAGGTCTGTGGTTCTGAACCTTTTTACCTTTTATGAACCTTTTAAATTAAGCTTTGTCGACATGCGACCCCTCATCACGTTACATAAATGATTGATGAGTTTCACCAAAGCGAAAAATACAGTTTTGTCTTCTTTCCTATCCTGTAAATTAAGTCACAACCAAAATTGCTTTCTTGCTGAGAGTTGAAAGAGAAGATGGATACTACTCTCATGTCTGTACGTTCATGTAAGGCTATAGCCAGCAGTGGTTAGCTTAGCTTAGCATAAAGACCAGATTGGAAACCGGAAGAAGCAGCTAGCCTGGCTGTGTCCAAAGTTAAAACAGTCTGCTCACCGGCACCTCTAAAGCTTATTATTTAACACATTCTTGTTGTTTAATCTGTACAAAACCCAAGGTGTATAAATGAGAATTTGTAGATTTCCGTGGGGTTATGAGGGTGACTATTTTTGGCCAGGCGCAGTGACTTGCTAAAGTCACTGAACAAGCTTTAGAGCTGCAGGCTACCTGATATTTCCAGTCTGAAAGCCTTGCTAAATAATGCCTGGCTAAATACCTCTGGGGGTAAGTATACAGAGAAATAGATACAGAAAAGTCCCCATGAAGCCAAGTTATCACTTTGAAGGAATAGTCAAACATTTTGGAAAATACAGGAAATAGAAAACGAGCAACTTATCTTAGAATAAATATCGGAAAACCGTTTCCTGGTTCTAGCTTCATATTAAACAGACAGATATGAAAGTGGTATCAATCTTCTCATCTAACTATATAAGTGTAATTCAACAAAAGTCAAACTTTTCCTTTCATGGCAACATTTTGTTGCCTTACCTTCATATAGCCAATCACTGAGCCCATTGAAGATGACGCCCTCCTTGCCAGTAGACACCAGACGAATGGAGCGGTTGTCCACCCTGGAGCGATAGTAGATGTTGTTCTCAAAAATGAAGATCTACAAGAGCCAGAGAGAGAGAAAATACATCATACTACCATATTTTGTAAAAATAGACCAAATATCTTTAAACTAAGAAAAATAAGAGCTTCTTTTTCCTGCTGAAGTGTGCAAAAACACTGAATCCCTTCCAGCTCCATGAACGTATGTAAGTATGTAGCTGACCCTAAGTGACAGCCTTCCTACAGGGAATTTCCTTGTTGTGAATAAGCTGTTATTATATAACATAATAACATTATTATTTTCAACACGCACAAGAGGAAACCTGAGGACATTTTAGTATTTGTACCGACACGTTATTTCGCAGGTGGGAAACCTGGGGGAAGCAGAAGTCATGCTATCGCAGCTTAAATCTACCTGCGGGTCAAGACACACATTAGCATGGTGCTTTTTCACCTGTCACACGCCATAGAGTGCACCTATTGGCAATAGCACCTTTTTATTAGAATGAAACCAAAGACTGACAAGAGTGCGAGAGGACAAAAGAAGTCTTTTCAATTCTGATAAGACGGCAAACCTTGGGACCAAACTTTGACTTTGACGCTCTCCTTTACAGGCCTGCAGGGGTTTCAAGATAACTGAAGGTCAACTCTTTCATTATAGAGAATAATAGATCATCAGCACCCACAGTGAACGTGATAGGGCGGGCGGCTCTTGGGGCTGGAATTTTTAAATGTTACAGCCTTAATGCTATGCTGAAATCAATCTCAGGCGATTAAAAAAAAGGGTTTGCTCAGTATCTCAAGGATTAGGGAATCTGTGGGCCTGGAGTCGGTATATCATGGTATCAATTTGTGAATGATTCTCCAAAAACATATTCACACAGAGAAGTCTAAATGATGGGACGATGTAGAGCAGGAAATCCAATACTGTAGCTACGACTGCTGCATGTTGATTTTTTACTTTTTTCTACACAGTAAAAAAAGGACCAACGCTACAGAGAATCTACCACATGAACTGACAGTAATTTAGCATTTTTCAATCTTTTATTACACACTGTGTCACAGCAATATGGCTTTTAGTATAAACACAGAAAAATGAACTACCCAGCTAAAAGTTTCACCAGCAAACCCTGCATCTCTTTAAAGGTAACACAGGATCTGTCACAATTAGTTTCTCCTGAGGAGACGCGAGCTAGGGGCCCATGTGGTTTGGTGTCACTTTGGTGCAGATGGAGTCCCTGTATAGAAGCTAATCTAGGCCACGGCACAGAGAGAAGACCTGGCCCCGTTCTCTGAAGGAAGGTAGAAACCTGCTAGTGATGGCTGCGATCCACATTTATCCTCAGCGAGAATATTTGGAGGAGATTATACAAACTTTGGGCTGGTGGTTGCCATGCAACTGAAACTGCCCCAACATAATGATGAATGCATTATTTTGCACTTTTTTACCAAAAAGAATATTGTGCTGTTTAGGTAGGTGAATGTATACATAACACATTAAAGGAAACAACTCCAAAATGTCAAATTATTGTGTTCTCAAGCGGTATTAATGGGGCATTCTACCAATTTTTGACTTGCAAAACTAAATGCTACATTCCTATCAGGCTCAGCTATACTTTGTGTTGTTTTTGTCGTGCTATTTAGCTAACATGTACATGCTAACATGCTAAACTAAGATCATGAACATGGTAAACATATTACCTCAGCAGTTTAAAGTTTAAAGTGACATCAATTAAATATGACGTGTGGCACAGCTGCCGTAGTTTTTATATTTCAGCTGTGTCTCACGCCTCTTTTATACGTCACGGGTGCCAAAATAGACTTCCGCACACACCACACCTGTGCAAAGTTATTATGAATCCCACTGCTTTTCTTGGAAAGACACACCCTGCATAGAAGCTAAGTGCTTAGGCAGATGGTTGAGGTGAGGTTTTGACCTCAAGTGCTTAGGGTCAAGAAAGCCCATTGGTCAGGGGATAGGACCTGAACAAATTGAATACCTTGCGCGAGCCTGGATGCCTGGCCAATCCAAGCGCTTGAATGTTACGCAGGGCGTGTCTTGCCAAGAAAAGCAGTGGGATTCATAATAACGCACCTGTGCATCCTCGCTCATAGCTCCTCTGGCAAGCCTCCTCTCTCCTCGAGATGCATTTTAGGAACTGAGACATCCTTTAAGATGGTGCACTGGGATTGGTTTCCGGGTCACAGGCAGTAGGAGAGAGGAGATTAGGAGGCACAAAATAGAGAAATGAGAAGAGCCCACAATCATTATGAGGTTGTTAGCATGCTGAGGTTAGCATTTAATTTAAGTACAGCCTCACAAGGCCACTAGCATGGTTGTACACTCGTAGTCTTGTGTTACAAACTGGTAATATGGAGTTTGAAAAATCTAAGCTTTGGTCAGGAAGGAAAGGTCTAAAGAAAGATGCTATCAAGATGCATTATGGGAAGTTGACCCATACTATAGGGACAAAATGTACTTGGACAGAGTCTTACAGTTTGTCCCTTTTTCTCTCGATATCTCACATGCACACTATCTCTCTCTCTCTAATGTAATACAAAGGTTAGGCCTTCTGGGGCTGAGAGTCCAAACTGTGATTGTGTCACTCTGTGTCAGCCACATGTTGAAGATTAGCTGCCTACAGCTATCAGGGGCAAAAAACTCTTATTCACTGGGGGATTTACTTTCCACAAAAGAAATGTATGCAGTCACATGCCTCACAAAAAATAAGATGCCATGTATTTACCCATTTACATTGACTTTTTAGCCTAACAAATAGCTTAACATGTGGCTGGACAGATGTGTTTGTGAGTGTAAATATGGGCATGCATGTGCTCACTATGGGAAAGTACAGGACATTTAATTAAGTGCATAAGGGATTTGGGAACAGAACAGCAGGTAGGCTGATTTATGTATATTAGATGTCTGAATATGACAACACATGCATTTGCTTGCAGACTGCGTTTGCTTGTTTTAGCTGATGGACATCTCTCACTTCAACCTCCACCTCTTCTACAGAGGACATCTGAACCTTCAGGGAAACCAGCAGCTGCTCAGTTTCATGCTAACATAACACTCCTGATGGAAGTCAGACTATTTCATGACTAATGGTGGGAAACTCGAGGCTATATCAATCTAGCGACTGTGTTAATTACTCCGCTGATGAGATAACAGGTAATTAATAGCATTGTGCTGCAGGATGTTATCACTTACATTCTGTCTGCCCTGCAAACCAAGAGACTGAAACTCATTAATGCTCAGACAAGTGCGACTGTGTGATGATGGAGGCAGAAAACGACTAGTCTTGGAAGAGTTGCAAACGACCATTGTGTCTTGTGATTCAAACAATAGTGTTTAATTTGAATGTGTTTGCTGGGAAATATCAGTGGTATACATTTACACCCTGAGGGACAAAATAGTTTGTGTGCTGCTTTCAAAAACTGAAAACTTACACCATACCATTGATTTACGGAAAATGCTGCCTCTGAAATATATAGATTATCCGAGTCCTTAATCAGAGGCTAGATCCTCTAAAGTTTCCGATGATTTCTAGACTGAATTTGTCATAATGGGCTAAGAAGGCCTGTCACACGTGTCCAAATGTGGCCAAAAATGCAGCGGTCTTTCCACCAAATTTAGAGGACATCACCTGTATATCCTTTGCAGCCTTGAGTATCCCATAATAAGTTGTGCGCTGTTAATTGGTCTATGCAATGGAGCATTTAGGTGATCTTGGTCAGCTCGTAAAGTCAGGATTTTTTGGGGATTTTGTGAATCAGAGGGTGCTACAGGTACATGGATTTTGGATTTATTTACCCTGATACCTTGTTTGCCAGTTGTCAGTTGTGTGTTTAACTGTAATGGCACAACCTTTACTGTAAGCTCAGGTATGATGGAACTTGTCCCTAAATACCACTGATGTTTAATTTCCTGAAATATCTGACTTTGTAATTTGACACGCTGCTTTTAAAAGCACCTTTAGTTTTGTTCTACCTAAGGCTTGAACCACCTTCATGTGCTGCATCCTTCAAATGATTTTGGCATCTGTATAAAGATTGACATTGGCAACTGCACACGTTACCTCAAAGCTGCTCTTGTGGATCAAAAGACTACATGTACAGTATGTAGAAGGTGTCGGTTGCAGTGATGAATCCACAGAGAATTATCAATCTGCAGTTCCCCTCAGCTCTACAGAGCACTTTCTGCATCTTTCAGCAGAGAGTTTTGATCTCATCGCCCGCACATTTGCCATATAAACTTTATGATGATTTGTCAATGTTGTGTTCACAGCTTGTTGTGCTGCTCCCAAGTAGCCACAATATTTTAGTGGTTTTAGTTTAGGTTTAAACATAGGAAAAACAAGTACCTTTCACAACCCCTTCATCACCCATTCCAACTCCTCCCATTAGGGGGCCGCTATAAAGTCCCATAAAATCATTAATTCTGTCTTCCATTAACTTTATAAACTAGCAGTAAAGCACACTGCATGCTAGCACTTGGCACATAGTAAAATTGTGCATAGCCATATTAACTGTTATAATCAAGAATGTTCACAGTGTGTGTTTTTCACTTATGCTTTATTGTTAGACAATAAAGACGGTTTGAATCTTAACTTTGAAACTTTATTGGCCAGCAGACAGAGATGACACTATGCACATATTGTAGTTCATACCAGTTGCTGGTCCTGGGGTCCCCAGCCTGCGTACTGCAGCTGAGCATTTCGCACCTCTGGAGGGTTCAAGTTCCACGTCGCCCTGGGGTGCACAGACAGAGAAAACAATGCTATCAGATAGAAGTGCAGACACATACACACAGTGAGTGTCTGCTCCCAGTGCTGCTGCAGGAGAAGAACAAGTGTAGCACATCTGAGAACACAGGTTTAAGTGTATCCATAAATACCAGAGCTCTATAACAGTGTCACCTCTACTTATTGGGAAAAGTGCTGCGCAGTGCAGACTGCAGAATTAGAGGTGCCACTGGCTCTATGTCTTTGTCTGGAGCCGAGGATGAATGAGGTCATCAGCTGTGTTGTTTTCTTTTGGCACATTACCACTGGGTGGCAGCACACAAATAGATTTAAGCATGAGAGCTGCTGACAGTGCCATAATACTGTGACCTGAGGAGGGGAGGTAAAAAAGTGAAGAGTCTACTAACTGGACAATATGGCCATTAATATGTCTTGACTGCTGATCAGTACCAGTTAATCGAGTGCCTCGAGTTCTGGCTTTTTGATTTTACTACTTTGAAAATGTGTGCCAGGATTTTGGGTTGTTTGTCAGGAACATTTTCTGTTACTCTTTCATATGTTTTTAACACAAAGGAATGACGATCAGAGGGGTTAAATTGCAGGAAAGAGTGCATCCTTATCACGCTTCACTAACGCTTCTTCCTTTCTCCAGGCATTTTAATATAAGATGTAAGATCTGTAGATGTAACGGCAAACCTGGCTGCCATTTGATGTCACAGATTACTTAATAACCCTTTCACCTCACAGATAGCATTGGTGGAGGATAACAGTGTAGTTAATGTAACTTTGTAAGAGGGTAGTTGTAAGAACAATGAATTGCTTTCAAAGTCACAGGCAGCGAAGTTAGGTGAGATATTATACAGTAAGATAAGATAATGACAATGGAACAATGCAGCCCTGCTGCCTACTTACGGAGTATCCAGACTGCAGATGATGTAGAAGGCTGTGTAAGAATGCTGGTACACCTGGAAGAAAAAGATCACATCAGATCACTTCACATGAAGCAAGTTGCAGTTTTACCTTGACAACTTGATTAAAAACTGCCTATTTTTTGTGTTATTTCGTAAGGAATAATGTGGATGTCACAGTAAGGTAAGACTTACTAAAAAGTTATAAGAAATAAAGAATGTACAAAAAAAAAAAAACGCTCTAGAAATTGACAATAATGAATTCTTTGAAATGAAAATTGAAAAGGTGGGGCTTTTGAATACTTTGAAAATCTTTAGCACTGACATAAAATCTAGAACATAGGTAGTGCAATAACATTGTTATAGTTTTTGTTTATTTGGTCTATATTGGTCTACAGGTCCATTACATAATCCAAACAAATGTTTAAGAGTAACTTAACACCCTGTTAAAATGACCACCAGTGGTTTAACGTCCCACCCCGCTGCAGTGATGTACAACTGTACTCTAGGGTGTGTCAGTACACCGTGACATCACTGTTGGGTGTGGTTACATGTGAAACAGCCTTTACACTTTTAACCAGACAAGGCAGAGAATATATCCTTTCATGCTGCTGTTAATAGGGCTGCCCCCTGAAAGTCCAGGAGTCGAATCATCCATCGGTGACCCTGCAGTCGTTTTTTTTTGTCAGTCAGCGTGCATTCCATTATATTTTTATATTCTAGCAGGGCGAGTGTGCTGAACAGTGTTTCCCACACTCAACTATCTACAGACATAGATATCAATGGTGAAGGCACAGCTAAACACGTCATTTAGCACAGTTTGCCCTGGTTGTCAGCCCAATGGATGTTCTGATTGCAAAGGAAAGAATAGTCATTTTTTTGTATTCAACAGCCGAATCTGATTCACATTGGGAAAAAAAAATCTGATTTGGGTACCACCATAGCTGTTAGGTTACTCTTCAATTACTCTCCATGTCAACATATTTGTCTCTCTTCTATTTAAAGCTGCTATGGATTTCATTGGACTTCACTCTACGTCATACAAAAATACACTAGGCTACACGATAAAAACCTGGAAAGATCTCTAACACTGGCCTTTCATCTTTGAAATCTTATCTACTGATGAACATTTCTTGACAGATGTTTTCTACAAAAACTGTGCGTGTTACAAATAGTTTCATCTTGTTTGTGCTACAAATGCAGGAGCGTATTAAGTCACTGCCTACTGGAGACACAAACGGAGGACGATTTGTTTGTGCGTTAGTATGCAGACACTGCTCATTATGAACACGCGCGATCCATGCAACATGTTACAGAGATGTGGTGTGCGTGACTGTGTATTGTGTGCTGCTACGGTGAGCGTATAGCAGGAATGACTGTCATCTATCAACAGGATGGAGGTTTGGATGGAATAATAAACCCAAACAACACACGAGGCATCTCTAGTTTGACATAATATTCTCTATTCATCTCAGGCAATAGCACAAGGTTATATCTCTCCCAGCATCTTTCACGCATTAACAATAGGCACAAACTCTCCAGTGGTGAGGCAGCATGAAATAAACACACAGACATCGGCTGACTAAAATGATTCAATATATCTGATCCACCTATATTAGGAGCTGAAATGCTTTGATGCATATCAAGGTGTTAGCAGAGCTGATGTAGTCATGGGACACTTTATTCAGAATTTCACAGCAATGATAAATTCCTAGCCAATACATCCTGTTCCTTCTGCTGATCTCATATCTCTCTCCCCGCGAGCCCGTTTCAGCACCGAGGGGTTTGTTTGTGTTTCTGCCTCCCTTGCTACAGTTCCACTCGGCTGTGCTGGCCCCCGCTGCCATCGCTGACAGGCAGCGGTGTGCGACAGGCCTTCACACCCCGCCATGATTACTTTCTCCTGCCTTCCCTCCTTCCCCGCCTTCGCTGCACTACGAATATGTACCACATCACCCCCCCGCCCCGGTGGAGGTGGCTGACATATTTGGCTGTCAGTTTGCTAATTCAAAAAACAAGCAAACAAATGAGAAGCTCACCGGTGCAACGTTGTAGGCCAGCAGCACATGCTTCAAGTCAGGAGACACCTCATACTTGCTGGCTTTGTACATTTCCTGAGAAGCAAAGGCAGACGTAAGAGGGAAAGAGAAGACAAAAAGATGAGTCCTTTAACCATGCGTGGTATTTTTTCATTAAACTAGTCCTTAAATGACTGCGTTTGATGGATTGCCCAGCTCTTGAAGCAAATGGAAGTTGCATTAATCTTTGCACTAGGGCTTGGTGATTTGATGGCAGACATAATGTTGTGTGTCGTCACCCAGGCTGCCGCAGCGCTGATACATACATCTCCTTTTCCATCTCAACGTTTCACCCCACATACCCAATGCCCTAAGTTTTAACTATGCAGTCCACATATCACAGCAATAATGGATCATTTGATTAAGCTTTGTAATAAAAAAAGAGCTTTGGGTGCTTTGATTTGCTGACACCATCAGAAATGTTTTAATTTAATTCATGCAGCCACGGTCAGTTCTTTAGTCCTGTGATTGTGAGAAAGTAAAGAGAAAGAAGAGATGACAAAAGACTTACAAACTTCTTGTTATGCACCAAGATGGTCTCCTCATTAGTGTCGACGTTGAACTTGACGACGTCACCATCACGATTGCGGTATAATAGCTCATTACCTGCGAGGAGAGGGAGAGAAATAGAGACCTTGATTTCAGATGTTCCCTAATGTATCATGTAATACCTATGTTCTACAGACACACAAATTACTCTAATGACCACACACACAAACGTAGAAGTGCCCTTTAGATATCCCTTTAGACAAAATCATTCCTGGGGAAATACACAGAGGCGCCTGTATGACCCAATATGCTCAATTCATTCCCTGGCTCAGACACATGGGCAGATGCAATCACTGACCTTTTACAGTCAGAACACAAGAGAGCAATAATTAAGCTCCTTACACAGAAATCCTAGAACATCGGACACTTAACATGTGGAGAACAGATGAACTCAGTGGCATGAGACAGAGAGTGCGAGCACCACTAAGGATGTTATGAGCTTGGCCCCTCATTGTAGCCCGATGTCCAATATGCCAGTAATAAAACAGGCATTTTAATTGTCTAGTTCCCTGCATATGTAGGCACTAGAAATTAAAATTCTGGTTTCAAAACATATAAATGACCCTTTGAAAATGTTACATAATAGCTGCTGGCTCGATAGTAAAGGCAATATTCAATGTTAATGCAGTTATAAGCTGTCATCGACTACATAATTACATTTTAGTGGATTTTTAATATCAAAGGCATATTAAATTAGGTGTGTTGGAGAGTTTTATTAATCTATCAGCAACCACAAAAGTGCAACTTTTATTAACAAGTGCAGCAATTATAAATGGTTCACTAAGTGGCATGAATATGTGTGTTGGATTTAAATATAAAAGCAGGGCTTGGATAGCAATGATTGTGATCACAATATTGGCTTTAACAATAAATCAAATTTTATCGGTTGAAATTCTACAATCTTGTTATGTTTGAAGGTATGTCAAATCAAGTGCTCCAGACTCAATCATGAACTGTCTGGCCAGTAACAGGCCTTTGTTTCAAGCACATTAAACACTTTCGGCTTCCCAAACGCAATTGAAGCTGCAGGTCAGTCTGCCAGGCAACCTGCGAGTGCATTGCAATGTTTATTATCAATAAACATCCAAAATGACTTCTACTTCTCTTTCATAAAACACTAGTTAGTTTCAAAGAGAGTCTTACTTTGATTTAAAGATTTGTTCATTTGACATTTTATATTTATCTATCGCTCATCAGTTATAGGTATAGATAATTTAGGCTTATTTAATCTATAATTTGGTTTAACCATGATAGTGTACCATTTTAACAATGTTGGTGCAGATGATACGTTACAGTGAGTTCTGAAAGCCCACATTTTAGCACCTTGCAAAAGTAATGCTAAATTGAGTGGTTTTATCAACAACTTTATCAACTCTGCTGCAGATACAGTAAGCTATAGATATAAGACTGTTAAAAATGACTTTTATCCCTTAAAAATATCTCTATAACATTGGGCAACAATAAAAGTTAGAGTTTGAGGGGAAAAAAACACCTTTAAAGTTTTACTTACTAAAACTTTAACAGTCAAACACTCTTTTTTTGACTTACAGAAAACATGCCCCAAAATTCTTTAAAGTCTTTACAATTTGATTTAAATATTGTAAAATCCTGATTGGTGCATGGAAGTACGTGGCATCACCATTTTTTAACAGAGTCTGCCCACTTGGAACTAGTGAGCAGATCTCATAGAAAAAACAAAAATCTCACATGTGAAATGACTAAAACAGTTCCAACTTTATGTGTAGAGCCCATCACTTATAATAAGAAGGCCATTGAAGAAATAGGGTTTCAGGGCCTTTAATACACCTTTATGTCCATAAAGGTGTATTAAAGGCCCTGAAACCTATTTCTTTATACAATTTACAGAATAAATGTAAATGCTAAGTTTAACAAAAGTGCTCAAGAAAAAAGACCTTTTCGATGTCATAGAATATGCCCGGCTTTTAATATACCTGAATACAAAAGCTCCCAGCGCAAACATAGCGAGTTCAGGCCACTGTTGGAAACCCTTGAAAGGAGCCATTATTTGAAAGATGTATGAAAGTTCATACAGCTCCTCATCCATCAGGCTTTTATCAGGGAAGGATAAGTTTAATACAGCAACTGCCCCCTTTCACCTTCAATCCATCTGCGCTCCTCTGTCTTATTGCTTTAGTGATCCATAGGCGCGCAACCACTCCATTTGGTGAGGTAATTAGAACCCAGAGATTGTTATGCAGAGTGCTCTCTATCTGCTAGCATATCTAATTGTCCATTAGAGGTGACAAAATTACCATCACAATGGCTTTAATTCAGAACGTGCTGGGGAGGACAGTAGCAGACAATTTTAGATTGGTATAGCCAAAAGCTCCCTCAACAGCTTTTGTCTCCTTGTTTAAAAACCATCGGCATACTAACAAGGGTCTAAAATGGACTCCTTCACGGAAATCATGGTGATAAATAAAAGAGTGCTGCTTTTTTCCACCATGCTCCATTATCTTAGTTTGACTCCGTTTGGCATCTTGATAAACAGTCTACTTTTGTATATTAAATGGTAATTGCAGACGATGGGGCTTGAATGTAAGAAAGAAAGAAAGACAATATGGTAACACATCAGTGGTGGAAGGGATTGACTGGACATGATTTCGTTTCGTGACTTGCTCTGTTTTCATAGTCAGGCTTCAGACCTGGGTCTCTTTAAGGCGTCTTTTTTTTTGTCCATCTTTATTCCTCACCGAATTGCTGATCTCCTTCTTTATCCACATGCCTCCAGACACCTTAGTTATTCCTCAGATCTTTCAAATCCTGCCCACCACTGCCCTTTTATAAGCCCTCCTGCTGAGTTCATCATTTTACACCTTATCATCCCTTCAACTCGCCAACTCTTTGTTTTCTGCTCTTTCAAAGACCGAGAGCCATCTATTCTTTCACAGTACCCTAGGCATTATGTCTTCCCTTCAATCTATCTCTTTCTCACTCATTCTCTTTCCCCTCTACTTTCACTCGCTGTGCATTTGCCCAGGGCATTGTTTTCTGTTCTGATCTATACCTTTCCACGGCAGTATGTCTTATTAATACAGCCTCCTGCCCTGGGTACAGCCCTAGCCCAGCCTCTCTCCAGGGAGGCAGGCGGAGTGCCGGGAAGGGGGAAGAGAGGGGGGCAGAGATACGAGGCGACACACTCGAGTGAGATGGAGAAAAAGAGACAGAAGGAAAATTGCTATAAATTGAGTTTGTACAATTTATAGCAATTTAAATTGACATGGACTTCCCTTTATAGAAGCATATTCATGCAACAGTCTTATCTGTGAAACTGCCACTTTTACAGGTTCATTTTTGTTTGTGTTGTGACAGTGTAAGTCATAGTTTGGGGCATCATTTGGGTTAATTATAACACTCCAAAAACTCTCTGAGATCTTAAAACGAAGCAAGTAACATGAGCAGTCAGACAATAATAAAGGTTGTAAACAAGGCAAGCCTATATTATGCATATATTCTCTCATTTAAAATACAACCACAGTGTAGAATAGCAGATCTATGTGTGCACAGTTATGTTACCATCAGCTATGGAAACAAGCAGGTTTAATGGTCTCCCCAGCTTTGTTTGTTTATGTGATTTCAGTATGATTGAAGATTAGGTGTGGGCGATATCGAGAAAATCAGATATCGCGATATTCTTGTCTAATACCTCGATGTCGATATTGTGACGATATTATAGTGTTGACAATTGGTGCTTTAACAAAATATCTTCACAATGAGATTTAAGATAAATAATCTTCAGTAATGTAGATATGACTGTGGGTAACACAGTGTCATAACACACAAAATGACATCACTTTACTGTAATGCAGCCTTTAAAACCAGGGAAAAAGACAACACTTAAGCCATTTACGATATTACGATTTCCATAATCTGAGACAATATCTAGTCTCATATCGCGATATCAATATAATATCGATCTATTGCCCAGCCCTATTGAAGATTAAGTCCTTTTCTTGTTTTACTGCTCATTTAATGGTGACGTAAGGTCTAGGTTTTTTGTGAAATGTCCTTAAAAGACTACTCCACTGATTCCACATTGCACTCCTACAACATTGTCAGATTAACAGTGGACTGTTAAAGGATCAAGATTGATGCAGCGACCCGGACCCGGCGCCCTCATTACCCACAATGCAACATGACCACAGACAGCTTGGTTGGAGATTTAGGTGTGCATTGCTGAGGTGCCCTTGAGCAAGGCATCAACCCCCCAACTGCTCGGGGCACCTGTCCATGGGCAGCCACCTCGCTTGGACAACTCTCCATTTAATGCATTTGTAGGTTCTGTTTGGGTGTGAGTAATCTGAATAATAACAGAGTGAAATTCCCTCGGGGATTAATAAAGTATGTCTTCTTCTTATGAAAGTAGCGGCTAATGTAGCCTCGAGCCTGTAGTCTCAAGCAGAGACGAGGAGCGGGCTACAGAGATCTGGTAAACTCACTTTTTTTCTAACTCCACACTTCCAAAGACATGTTCCTAACTGACCAATCTTTCACAAATACAAAGGTATTCTTGGTGTCTTTAAATGTCCATGTCCACGCCATAATAAATAAACAACTATCTATATAAATGACCAACATTTTAGCCTATCTAAAGCACTTTATTCGGAGGTAAAATTGAAAGTCAAATGTCTGAAACGTTTACCCTTATTGCACACAAAAACGCACAAAGACAAATATGAAAAGTTGAAACTGGGAAGTTGGTCTACCATTCTCTTAAAATTTGTCTGACCTCTTGTTTTGTTAAAAACCTGTATGATAGTCTGACAGATCTTCAGATCCTTTCACCTGATCTGATACTCCCCGCTACATCCTTCTCCTCACCTGGGAAACACAATCTTTGCTAGTGTATTGTAGGTTTTATTAATGATTCAACCAAACCTTTTTCGCCTCATGTGCAATATGACAGCTTAGTGCAGAAAGATAATACTTCTTCAAAGACATCTACTCTAGTAGACTCTTGAACTAAAATTACCTTTTTCTGCACTGTAATTGTGAGACTTTTTACAACGTTGACCATTCTACTACCTTCCTCATCCTCCTTATCCATTCCCACTCAACCCTTTCTTGAATACACAACTGTAATCACATTTAACGTTCTCCAGAGTGTCTTTTGTGTCAGCTAAGAGGATTAAAAACACTCCAAGAGAGCACTGTGAGAGTCCTCAACAGGCATGTTCTGATAGGAAAAGTTGCAAGAGGCTGATCAGTTCGATTCGTAAGGAGAAAAATGCCTGCTTAAACTTTTTTTAATTTATTTTTTACTTTTTTTGTCTCACATAATATCATTTACCTTAAGAATAAGCACTTATTAAGTCAGATTACATGGAAATGTTCTCTGGTCTTGAGCATGAAAACAGAAACTGATAATAGAGACATTATTTATTCATCACAGTATGAATGGAAATATTACCTACATGTCTCTAACCTCCACACAACACACTCGGATGAATGAAGGTGGTTTCTGTAGGCTTTATTATTAGCCGTGAGGTGAGGCAGGGTTGCAGTGTTAAATTCTGGAGTTTTTTTCTGGGTCCCAGGTCATTTGTCTGTGTACAAGGCTGCAGATGATGACTGGTCTGATAAAAGCGACGCAAGCTACTGTGGGGAGAATTATAGCGCCTGTCTGTGGTTAAATAAAATGAAGTCTCCGATGCAGTAATAACGTCTTAAATCTTTGCCACCCATTGGCTTAGATGAACTGTGAAATATAGGTTCATAAAAAATTCAATAGCAGTTTTAATTAAAAATCTCCCCCTTGTATATTTCTAGTAATTTCGTTTCATTTGTGGATGGTTCTTGAAAGGGAATTCCACATAATAGCTGTGTGTATTTTTCCCTACTGTTGCAAAGCTGTACCGGCAACACCACCGAATTTGAATTCTATTTCTGACGACTTGATAAATGAGCGGATAAAACAAACCGCAAAGCAAACAAATGAGCAGAAACCTTGAGTATGAACCTGCTGACAGAATATGAAACCATCCAGGGCCACTGCCAACATGCTGCTGGCCAGTTCACATAGTGGAAGTAATTTATGTTTATCAGGAATGCCAATCAGCGTGTGCCTGCTGCTTTTATTACTCACTGCCTCTCCTGCTTCTGAATTCACCATTAAGGTTGGAAGAAAAATGGCACGTTGCCCAGTCACTTCTGTTTCATGCTGTTTAGCTTCTAAAATACAGATAATGTTATTTCTCTATCTCATTATTTGGTTTACTTCGACCTTGCATTATGTAAGGGCGCAGCCAGGGGTCTAAGCAATAATAAGAACAAGTCAAGTTTAGCGTTTGTTCATCTGCACTTCCAGATCTCTTTTCAAAAATACACACTTACAAAGGGCAGTATTATGACAATGACATCATAAACTGAAACCCACCTGTCCATGAACTTGTGATTAGCCAGGACACACTCTCTGTCTGCAGTTAGACCATATCTTTAAACGTCTATTACCCCAGAAAGCAGTCAAGTAGAACATTTGCTAAACATTAAGTCCTCAAAAACTCACTCACTGCTCATCTAACTTCATATTCCTTCCAAGATGACACCCAAGGGAGCACGCAAATGTTCTCAGAAACCCTCCATCAACTTGCTAAAAAACCCTGTGTGGTTTTTATAACCTGTAACCTCAATTTGCAATTAATCCTTAAGTCATTGTGTCATTGATTTGATGCACTGCCTCTGAGGGGACGGCCATTTCCTCAGTGTCTGCCAACTGTTCATATTCTCCCCATAAATCCACAATCTCTGTTGCTGCTGCATTCACCATCCACAGTCCTAATGTCCTATAGTTTCCTCTTTACCTTGTGTGTGTTACTAGTAGTCTTGCATTGCCAGATCTTCCTCCACAGCGCTGTGGAGGAAGGTCTGGCTAGTCCACACAGCATTCCGGGATGGGAGAAAAGCGTGCTCTGGTTTATTGGCATTTGTTTGAACCAATCGCTAAACACAGGACATAGCCACGGTGCCTCTGCAAAATAGCTTCGGGAAGGAACTTGTTTTGGTGGAACGTGCTTGTTCAAAAGTTGTTTTAATCATGCAACAGAAAACTCAGATTGGACAGATAGTCTAGCTAGCTGTCTGGATTTACCCTGCAGAGATCTGAGGAGCAGTTAACCATAGTCCTCAGAAATCCACCAGAGTTTAGAATGCCAACACAAAGAAAGCGGAAGGTAACAAACATCCGGCCAAAAATTAGGGACATCTGGCGGAATTTCCGGCAGCACCTGAACAAATGAAACATACTCAGTATATGGTATATGGTGTTTCCTTGTGCTTGCAAACCAATCACTGAACCTGAAAAGATCTGCTCCTGCTAATTGTATAAGATCATCAGGGAGGCTAGCGCCTGTGAAAAAACAATTATAACACTAATAATAATGACATTAAACATCACAGCAGTGATCGGAATGCATTTTCAATATTATTATCCAGGCTCTCCGAGGATCTACCTCATTGGCCAAATACTTAGAGATTCAAGTTTTTTGTAATCATTCATATTTCCCCAATCATGTGAATGTTTCTTCTTCTTAAAAAAAACAAACTCAGATCATAAACAAATGTGTTTGCAGAATCGCTGTAACAAAATTATCCAGCGGGCCTCTTGCTGTGAAGGGATGCTTACAGCCTTTCTGCTGTGTTACACAAACACAGTTAAGCTAGGAATCTTCAGTGCTAATACTGCTAAACTGAATTCAAAGGATTGTAAGTCTATTTCACGGCTTGGATGTGAATGCCATGTGCAGTAAGCAGTACAGGGATGTGGACATGCTTACTGGATATTCAGCTGCAGTAGAGATGTGTAAACATACAGTGGTAGCTACTGCAGAAATGTTACATCATGCATTCCCGCCTTAAAAACACAGATGCTTCTGCATATAGAACTGTGAAGTATATCACAAACAAGGTCTAAGGATAAAGTGGTTCACAATATGTGCAGCTGCTCAAAAGAGGAGAAAACATGACTGTCCCTAGTGTGTGTGTGTGTGTGTGTGTGTGTGTGTGTGTGTGTGTGTGTGTGTGTGTGTGTTTCTGTGTGTGTGTGGGGGGATTCAAATATCTCAGATTTGAATTTCCTGTTAATTATGGGGCTAAGAGTCAGCAGACACCGAGTCTTTGTACAACTGCGTTTTAAGCAGTGATTTAAACACTCATATAACCAGTTAAAGACCTGCACACAGAGCATTTGAAAACCTTGATGCATTGTCAGTGAAAGCCATGAAAAGCCATATTTTCTGTTTAGCCTTTGACCTCGCAACTGCAGAGAGACCTTTCCTGAGTTCTTGAGACTGAGCTAACAGGTTACAGTATAAAGCATACCATTCATCAGTACAAATTTTAATTACATTCATAAACGGAGTGCAATTTAGTCCCTACTGGAAGTTCTGATCAAATGCTTTTTCTGAGAATTTTGCACAATGTGTGCCATTGCCTTTTTATGAAAGGAGAAAACATAATACAGTGATCATGATGATTTTCTCCATATCACTGGGAGAAAGGAGTAATCTAAGTTTGGCAAGATTTATAAGTTGGACAAAACATAAGTGACATAGCTGTTTTTCAATTTTGGTTGCTTAAAACTTGGATGAAAGATGACATCCAACTCTTCAGATGTTGCCTTGATGTTAGCAGCTAAGGAGCTAAGAGACTGCTGAATTTGTCATGAGACACACTGAAGCAAACGTATAATTCCAAAGTCTGCTTCTCCTCTTCAGTTGTGCATCAGATGCTTTTTTATTCTATTCCCTCAGGGTGTTAAAACCCTGAACAACATCAGTATATTGTGACAGCTTGTGTTGTCTAAAGAGTTGTTGCACCACGTCTGCTGCTTTCTGGAGGTTGAAAGGGCCGACAAAATGTGAATTTGTGCCGAGACGCACCCACAGATAAAGCATCAGTCGCGCTTGCAGTAGAACTGGGCCATCCCAAAAGAGGATATTTGCACCGGCTGCTTCATATAATGTTACCATTTTACAAAAGCTGATTGTCTGTGACACCGAATGAACACTGGATGCTAACAGTGAGTGTATGGGCTAATTTGATATGTCTCACTGGTAAGAAAAAGATCCATCGCAGAACAATAATTACTCATGTTGTGTCATGGGGGCTGAGCTATGGAAAGTCAATAAGGGAGTGAGACAACTGGCTAATCATCTCCAAAGTGACTGCTTTACATAAACATTAGGGATGAGAGTTTGTGCATCACTCAGAAACAAGGTAATTCTCAGACATGCTCGCATAAGTGTACACACACAGACAAAGCAAACATCACTTCACTCTTATCTAAATCACAGTCACAAGCCCCTCTCAAAGTCACGGCGATAACCCTTTTAAGTTAGTCCCAATCGGTCGAACCGTACACCATATTTATCAAACATCAACGAGACAAGAGGCATCCTGGAGGGGCAAACAAGAGAAACGTGGCCATTAAAATGGCAAGCAGCTGCTGCAGAGTGCCTGTATCGTGTCCCACAGGGCTGGCTTCACCTTGGTGGTGTGAGAATGATGTTGATGCTGTGTCTGTTTGATTCAGATAGAGTGGTAAAAAAAACAGGCATGTGTGAGATATCAGCAGTGCCTGCTAACTGTGCAATTACCTAACCAGGGGTACTTATAATGACGGTGTCAGAGCACAATCAGAATACTGATGCAGAGTTCAGGGTGAAGTAGTTTATGCAGCTAGTGTTAGATACATCACAGAATTAAAAGGATAATTTCACATATCATTATCATAAAGTACCTTATCCATGTTAAAATTCACTTTGCACTATCAATTCATAGTTATTCACAGAAAGTTGGCCAGTGACTCTGGCCTTGTGTTAATTTACATAAACACGATCCGTATGACTTGCACACACTGCGGTATACAGACTTAAATTTGGGGAAAAGAGCACTAATATCTGATCTGATGTCAGTACTGGCAGATACCCTGAGCGAGGTGTTGGAATTGGAATTGGTGATGAAGAAGTTTGATCGGTGCATCCCGAACGGTCACGTAATCTAAAAGCGAACACATCCCAAGTGTAGGTAATAATCCCTCAATCCGTGGGAAAACTGGTGAGTATGGTAGGTCAAATTTAAAACCACAAAGTCAGTTTGTGATAGTTGTTTACAACAAACCATTTGGGCAATAATCTTTCCGTTGGCCTTTAATTTTTTTCTTCCAAAGTTTAGCTAAGGCCATATTTAGACAGTGTTACAGCATCCTCCGACCGCATCGGGACAATGGAGAAAATGCAGTGTTGTACAGCAAAAAAGTTACCCTTGCTCAATAGGAAGTCATGCGAGTGTACATTCCTGGTAGATTTCTATGTATTAAAAACAGGATATTTCTTCTGTTAGCCTGTTGATTCCTGTAACAGAAGATAAACCAATTGTTGCCGGTTTAAATTTCCAGAGTTCTCAAATCTTTCCTTATAGTATTATAAACCATTGTTCAGTATTTTTGGCATTTGATAAATCTTCAAACTAATGGACCTATTATTCTAACCATCCTTCTTGGACCTGAAGTACCTTGGATTTCTCACCACAGGGCTGTTTCTGGTCTGAATGCCCAGTAATTAGATATATGTTTAAAATCTGTATGATTGCTTGACTGCTCACGTTTCTTGCTCCATCTGACTGCTATTTAGTAATGTTGCTGCATACCCTGATCTCAGAAAGTAACTTGGTGAGTACAATTTCATGACAAAGACTGATAGACAAAAACCACTCAAATAAAAGTTTTAATCCAAATGATCCTTGAAAAATGATGATCCATTGGCTGTGCAGACAGGGATCAGGGTCTCTGCAACCATCATGAGGGGCAGCTTAAGAACATCTAATGATACCCAAGTACAGCATATATCCAAGTTAATACTGTTAGACAAGACATGAGGAAGCAATTTCTCCTGGTAAAAATAGCATAATATATGATCATAAAAAATTCTTGAGGTTATATTCAGTCCGTCTCCAGGGAGTAGATTGATAGGTGGAGACAGCCAAGGGAAGGGAAAACATAAAACTGGCTAAATTAGTTTTAAAAAAAAAAAAAAAAATTCAATTTCAGCCCCCCAACCAGGGAAGCCATTACTGCAAATCCTATAGACAGCCCTGAAAGAATGCACTTTGGTCGAGCACCGGGTCTAGTAGAAATGACACACTAACCAATTCGGAATAATCAGCTGATGGATCTCTCTTCCTCTTTCTCTCCTCCTTGTCAGCCGTGTCTGATGATACACTAAAAATACCTCAGGATTAAGGATGGTACTGTCAACAGCACAAAAAGGAGGAGTTGACGGAGCAGACTGCTTTCTAATTAAAAGTCCTGTTTAATTGTGTCCTTTATGTATGGATTATTGCAACGCTCTGTTCTTTTCTCTGCGCATCTTATTTAACAGCCTCAGGTTAAGGGAAGAAGTCAAAAAAGAACCATTCATGATAATGATCTAATGATCTTATGTAATTCAAACGTGATCCCTGTTTGAGCTTTCGCCGAGAACACGACAGCTGTTACCTTCCAGATGTGTACAGTACCACCGCAGTTTGGGATGTTCACCAAGGCTCACTCGAGCGTGATCAATATGTTTACAACTTTTATGGGTCACAGAGAAAAATGGCGACAAATCAGCCATGTGAGAGAGGTCTCATCCTTAAGCACATATGGGGACCATTAGCTAAAACAAACACTGAACTCAAAGATCCAGAGGGATGGCATCTTCCTGTCACTGATATGGGTTTTCAGCTTTCTAATTACAGCCAATAACGGAGGAGGAAGGCTTTGCAATTTCGCGATACGAGATTTAACAGCTGCGCCGCTTCTAAGAGCCATCTTAAATGCTGTGATTGGAGGAGACAGCTACGTTGTGCAGGAGAGAAGACTAAATCCACCTCATTAATCCTTCAGCTGTACAGATTCCTCACATCCTGGAGCTGTGATCATTCTCTTCAGTGTGGCGCTGAGACATGTGAGGCTGCATCGAGTCGCTGTTTTACCTTGATACAATATAAAGTATATAATTTTATCTCATCGGCTCCCTGTGGTGCCGTCAGCGTTTATACTGTCGCAGCCGTGCTGTTAATACAAAATATTGTTTGAAATTGGCGGTGATGAATTGTAACAATAGCAGCATCCACACACAGGCATTGATCAGAAAAAATGAGCGCTGGTGGTTGCAGGTAATTGGGTAGCTATTGAAGCATATGGAAGAAATCGTTTGAAGGAATGTCAGACAGCAAGGACAGAAACACACACACACACGCACACACACATACACACACACACACACACACACACACACACACACACACAATGTACAGCAACACAGTTTTGCAATATGTATTGGCATGTTATTACAGAAGGTGTTTAAGAAGACAAACATCAATATAGTAAATATTACGTTTGCCGTTTCAATTGTTATCAGCTAAACACAGAAATATATCAGCAATATTATTACATCAATACCTTTAATAAGTGCAACATTGCCAATTGTTATTTATGAAATATTTTTATGAGCTAATATTGGGTTATTAATCCAGATGCACTCAAACTGTATTATGTGTGTTTGGTAACTACAGTACATTCTTAACGACTTAGCGACTCTCTTCCCTGTTTCTTGAGGTGTTGGAACAGATTGTGTGTGTAGTTTTATGTTGTCATCACAACATGTTCTTGCTGTGTCTGTGCTTTAATAAATCTGCTCTTCTTCCTCTGACTGTGAAGAACTGCCCTTCTTGATTTTTTATCAGCCAACAAGACATTATGTTGTGCTTATGATTTTAAAGTTGCCTATTAAGTTAGTTTTAAGATGCATTAAGCTAATTTAGACAGAGAGAGACGAGAAATTGTCTTCCTTATTAAGTTGTTAGGCTAACACAGTGCTAGATGGATGTACCATGGAGGACAAGTGTCCAATATCCCCTTCTCTTGCCTTTCCAACGATTGGGACCTGAGAAACATATGTCTCTTGTTCTTGTGATGCGTCAATAACAATTTTTCAAACAACCCTTTGATGCACTTGTCCGTATCCAGTTGTAATTCACTAATTTGCGCAACCCTTACATTTAATAAGATTACTTACTGCTTATCCATTTGGCGTTAGGGTCGTGAACCTTGAAGTCTTTTCTGAAGAGGTCTGCAACAGTCACCTTGCCTTTGAGAGCCAGCTGGTCGTCCTCACCTGCAAAGGAAAGAACCAAAACATTAATATAAAAGAAAACTGAGGAACTCCTGTGTACCAATCACAGAAAACTACTATTCTACTGGAATTGTTGGGGCTTTGTAAATTATAGAGTGTGGTCTAGACCTACTCTATCTGTAAAGTGTCTCGAGATAACTCTTGTTATGATTTCATAGTATAAATAAAATTGAATTGAATTGAAAGACAACCAGAGGGTGATTTATTCTATTATTAGATAGTTACGTGTAAATAAACTTAGACCTGTAATGACACACTATATAATCAATGGGTGGCATTTAAAACAGACTAAAAACAAACCATATGAAGAAAAGAAAAAGGTAACAAAGAAAATAATTGTTCCTTCTACTTCTGTCAAAAAAGCCATAGTAATATATAATGTCCTCTTGACACATTTTGATCACCAGCTGTGTCTTAACAACTTTTTTTTCTGCAGGCTGGAACAGTTTGCCTTTTAAAGAATAAAACATGTAGCTAAGACAGAAGAAAAAACACGAGTTAAACAACAAAGCAGAGCACCGTCGCTCCTTCCTCAGGCCTTTGATTAAGACTAGTGCGGCTTCTGATCATCAGACCAGAAAAGCATATTTACAGCAGATGCCTCCTGCAATTCATTTCAGCTTAATTTCATCCATCAATGCTCATCATATCATCTCCTGCTACATAATATTATTCATTTAATTTATCCATATAAATGGTGTGGGGGGGCGGGAGGGGGGGTGGGGGTGGGGGGGGGGATAAAAAGCAGAAAACAATATATCACAAGCTTCTTTGTATTTAACAAGACCATTCAAAGCCTGACGTAACATTTTGCTAAGTTTCAGTTTAACATTAATTTCAAACATGTTTTGAGGGATTCTGTCTCCAGCACAGGGACACTTTGACACGACATGGCAGTTGATTGCACATTGAGGATCAAAGCTGGAATATTTTAACTACAGCACTGTCTTTCTAATGTGTGATGTTTAATCCCTCTGCCCCTGCCAGTGTCCATGCTGCAGCTGTAATTTTATATGTGAGGTAACATTTTCTTTTGGCTCCAACAGCATCAGGAATATTTGTTCTTTCATTCTATAAAAATACAATGGAGACAAGATCAGAAGGTAAAGCAGGATAACAGTGATGGCTGAATTTAAAAATGTTTTTTTTTTTTTAAAAACATTCTACTTTGATCAATGTAATATTTTGCTTTGATATGGAACAATTTTGTATAATTGTATGCAAATTAACTCAACCTGACCATGCACCTTTGAATTTTTAGTTATGCCATCAGGTCGCCACTGTTATGTCCCTGCACGGAAAACTAATCGCTATGCAAATTCTTTCATTCCTTCAGCCATTAGGCTACTGAACACAAACCGTTGATCTATGCTCTTGTTGTCACTGGCATGTTGATGTTGATGTGGATGCTGATTGTTGTCGTTACTCTTGTACTTATTTATGACATGGATGGGATAGACTGTAAAATGAATTGCCACTTGGAGATTAATAAAGTTTTCTGTATCGGTATCAAATGTTGTTTTTGAATTGTGTGTAGTGTGTCTGAGCTTTTCTACTTATCCAGGTCTCTCTTTTTAAAAAAAGGATTAACTAACTAATGTTCAAATTTTATTTATCTCTTCATATGGAAAATGTGGAAAATGAAGCTAAACTCCGGAGGCACTAGAACTGTATTATGTGTGTTTGGTTACTACAGTACATATTCTTAATGTGACTCTTTTCCCTGTTTCTATATAGTAGTCATTAAAGTAAGTTACAGTAGTAATGATAGTAGAACGTCTAGAATTACATCATAGTGACATCAATTACTGGAAGAGGTACATAATCAATATTTGAGTGATGTTCTGCTACATTTTTACTATCCTGACAATCAGATTTGGATGAAAGAAGGTATGCAGCAGCATACAAAAAAATGGACCAGAATGTGGTTGAAAAATGAAGTATAAGAGTTTCTCATTTCTTTGCAGGGTTGAAAAGCCTGCACATCAGCAGGCAGACCATTATGTGACACTTTACACAGTGTCTATTGAGACCAGAAATAACAAAAATGCTTTTAGGTGAGTTTAAAGCTCCATGAGATAGGATGTCTTTTGTTTGTTCAGTGGTAGAGTAGTTTCACTTTCTCAACGGCGCTACGAAGGAGGGTCTGGCTAGTCCACACAGCATTACAAGGTTGGGAGAAAAACGTGCTCTGGTTTATTGGCATTTCTTTAAACCAATCACAATTGTCTTGAGTTTAGAACGCCAACACATAGAAAGCTTAAGGTAAAGGACATCCAGGCAAGAAGAAGGACATTTGGTGGAATTTCCGGCGGCAACGGAGCAATTCCAGAAGTGGAATTTCGTGGATATAGACTAGTGGTAGAGAAACCTCTGGAACCGAACAATCAAAAGACCATACCGGTGTTTTGCATGTTTTAGCTGGCGATGACATTTAATTGCATACACTTTACATCGCAGCTGACCATTTAAAAAAATTATACTGCACTCTCAAAACTGGTGAAAACCTTTGCTACTCACCAGGCAGCCAGTGATTTCACTCCATGTAAGTAAAACGATGTATCTACTGATCCAATTTGCAGAGACATGAAATGTGGCTTGTTTAAAACCTTTTTACATCAAGTCAATGTGATAATATCAGTGATTTAGAGTTGTATGAGAGAGGATTGTGTTTGGCAACCAAATCTAAATTTTCAGATGCTGAGGCTTCTAACAAGCACATATACATTTCCATCACTGAACGAAGTAACAAAACAGCTTGTGCTTACTACACGTCACTTATCATGCTGTCATAGCAACGGTTTATAAATAGATAAAAAAAAAACTTCAGCATGATGGATTACCTACAGTATCTCAAAGCAAGTTGATTTGATGGACAGAGGCTTTAAGAAAAAGGTTGGAAAGATGCATTGATCAGCCTGCAAAGCTGTGATGGTTGAACAACACTCAATCTACAGCCACAGTAGCAGCTGTACAGCGGTGCTTTGAGCTAAATGCTAATGTCAGTATGCTAATACTGATACATCGATCTGGATCGATATATCGATTCAAAGATCCACCATCCAATATTATTGATGCAAAGTGCAAATATCGATACATATTGTCTGTAAGATGCCCCTTTATTTAAGATTCCCATTTCATATTCACAGTATTCTTTTTATTCTAAAGAATATTTTGTTTTTAATTGAAATGCCTGGAAGACCTCAGTTATAAACCGGACAAATCCTATTTTAGTTGCTTTTTTAAGTTGATATGAATGTAACTGTGTTAAATAGGCATATGATATCGTCTCATATCGATCGCAAGCATTTGAATTGAATCAAAATCATATCGTGACAGATTTTGAGATATCAGTAAATCTTGTATCGTGTCCAAAGAATCAATATAATATTGTATCGTAATGAAACTTGTGATTTACACCCTTATATGCCAACATGCTTACAATGCTCACAAAGTGTGTCTAAAGATGATGGCAATCCCTTTAGTTTTGCAGGTATTTAGTCATAAAGCAAAGTATTGGTCCACGAAACTGGTAGACTCATATTATCCTCACCTTAGCAAACTATGGCCTGAGACGGATTAATAGTCACAATGACTAAAAAAACTAAATGCCATGGACAAACTGGACAGAGGGAGAAACAAAACAAAGTCATTAATGGAGAAATGTTTTTCTAACTGTTATAGCACCACCGAACCACAAAGAAGAAAAGCTCCAAATGTTTCCTCAGCAAAGCCTGACTGTGACCGCGTCCCCTAATTTTAATCTGACACATGCTTTGATCCGTGTGTCGCAGCTGTCGGAAAAATCAGCTCTTAAGAGCAGAAGGATGCGAGAAGGGGAGGTTCAGACAGTCTGGCAACAAAAAAATGACACTTAACAACTTCCTCTTGTCATGTTAACCCCATGACATTACACACTGTTGAAGAAAAAAAAAAAAGTTTAATGTCAGCCTTCGGATCAGTGTGAGATCTTAACAACTGGATGTGATTATACGAGTCTGAGATCTTACGTCAGAAAAATAACACCAAAGAGCAGTATTCACACTTCAGTGACAGCCAAATGTCTCAAGAGGATCTGAAATATCAATAACAGATGATGGGGAATAAGTTGTATGATCCACACAGTCTTGAAACCTTGTATGAGTATAAAAATATAAAAAAAAAATCACGGGTCTAACAGTTTTGGTCGTACAGTGTGTGGTGCGCAGCACACGGCAAAATCAACACATCACACACGAACCGATTTGACTCCCGAGCATTCCCTGGTCAGACGGGAAATCTCGCAAAATCCCTCGAGATCAAACGTGACTTCAGAGTAAACAATCATGGCGGACGAAGAGGATGCAGTGGCGATAGTTTGTAGTTTGTTTTTAACCGAAAAAAAACGTTATCACAGGTCGACGAGTTGGTCCTCCATCTCCGACATCCACCGGACTTTCTGGTGCGCCATGCCGCCGGCTGTTTTGATTTTGTTTCCCGGTGCTTTCCTCGCCGCCTCGTCACCTCGCTTTCTGATTGGCTACACGCCACAATCCACAGGCTGCATGCTCTTTGTCCCCGGGGGACACCACACACGAGGAGAAATCGGGCCAAAAAAATCCAACATGTTGGATATCCCCGATTTGAGATCGGAGCGGTCCCGACGTCCTACCGAGCAGACGAGAGCAGTCTTAACACACCACACACGGCAGGAATATCTGAGATCAGATCAGATTATTTTACGATCCTTAAGATTGTCGGTAGGGGTGAATCGGGGCTAAAATCTGCCAAATTATCCTGCCGTGTGAACCAGGCTTTACTATTTAGCAAACTGCACTTGTGACCCCTCATCACGGGGTGAACATTTATGAGTTGTGAGCTGTTTATTTGAAGAGCGAAGAAGCAAGGTGATTGCCTTGCACAGGCAGCTGGATTCTTGGCGATAACACGTGAGAATCCATCTGGTCAGGCTTCAAGTAGTCACCTTCCGCTTTCTTTGTGTTGTAATTTTAAACCGGTGGATTTATGAGGACTATGGTTAACTGCTCCTCAGATCTCTGCAGGGTAAATCCAGACAGCTAGCTAGACTATCTGTCCAATCTGAGTTTTCTGTTCCACGACTAAAACAACCTATGAACTACACGTTCCACCAAAACAAGTTTCTTCCCGATGCTATTTTGCAGCTGCATCGTGGCTCCGTCTGGCGCTTAGCGCCGCCTAAGACGATTGTGACTGGTTTAAAGAAATGCCAATAAACCAGAGCATGTTTTTCTCCCATTGTGGAATTCTGTGTGGACTCTCCAGACCCTCCTCTGCAGCCCTGTGGAGGACGGTCAGGCAATGCGAGACTAGGCTTCAAGTAATCATGTGTGTCCGCACTAAGGCATGGATACCCGACCCGAGCCCGACGGGTCCTGACGGTACCCGGTTTTCTGATCACGGTCGGAATCGAAGCAAGCAGGAAAGGTTAACACACTGAACATTTTAAATTAAACAGCTTATTAACGTGCGCTTGTTCCCCCGTGTGCGCTGATGCGCTCATCTGTTTACATTTCCGAATGCCTTCCAGTTGCTTAATAAAAGCGGTCTTTCCACACAAACAAACGTAAATGTGTCATTATTATGAGAAAAAAAAACAACGAGATTTTAACTGTGTCGGGCTCGGACATAAATATCATAATGCCTGACGGGCTCGGGCCGGGTTCGGTCACGGCTCTGTCGGGCTCGGGCCGGGTTCGGACGGAAAAATTCGGCCCGATCCAGGCTCTAGTCCGCACCGCAGAGGACAGAATCAGCGTCCAGTGAGAAGCTACTTGCAACTAAGGCCGTGGTTTAGGTGTGTGCAACGGCCGCAACTGTTCGTTAAAAACAACAATGCATATTAGACAGATGGTTCATCCAGTTTTTTTAATAGCAGATACTATACCCAGCATAACTTCAATGCATATGTTTCCTTCTAAAACAAGACAGATGTAAGTATACACCATTGATTGGGATATGTCATAAATCTAGTCCCCCCCATTCAGCCAGTGCAAGTCATTGTAAAACCAGTGGTTTCTGAGAAAATATCTTTGACTCAAAGATAAGTGGAAAAAAAATGTTTTAGACAAAATTCAGCAAGTAAAAAAAATTCAGTTCCTTTTCTTTTACCAATCAAAGTGGTTTTAAATTGCAAGAGCGTAACGACGACTTGCATCACTCTCCAAACTTGTGCGTCAGCTGTGTGCGCGTGGCATATTGTGCCCAACAGATGGACAGGCACCGACTGATCCTCGGTTCCTCCCTGATTTCATCATGAGGGACAAAATCACCTTTGAAGGCATCTGCTCGGTGCATCACTTGAGTTTTGATCGTGATTATCAGTCACCAGTGTATAGACTGCGACTATGTAATAGTGCACATAAGTTGCAGCCTCCCATCAGATGGCGAGGCCTAACAGGGATAAATAGTGATTTTATAATTAGTTATGATAGCCAGATGTATAGATTGAACACAGCAGCAGGCACAGGAACAAATTAAGTTAAACATGTGAGAGTTTACATTTAAAATTACTTTTTTATATACTATAGCACAATCTCTTAAAGGCAAATCCATCTTCTGTAGTAAAATATGTCTTTATCTTACCCTCACAGAGGGTGTGATGATAGGCAGAAACTTTGAATTAGTCTGACAAATGCCAACTGTCAGCCCCAGCGGGGTCAGCTTAGTTTATATGCTAATGTAACACGGCCTCTTCTCAACACAATAGAGTTTGATCGAACATTGAACCTGGCAATTTGAAAGATAACAGTGTGTCTCTCTGGGACTGAGTCAAATACAGTAACTCTGCAGTGTTGACTACAAAAGAAAAAGTAATCCTATCCAATCATATTGAGGTTTTGCAAGTAGGTCATTCTAGAATTAGATATTCACGACCTGAAAGAAAAAACTAACAACTTACCTTTGCACTGGAGGCCAATAGAGAACTAAAAGGAGAGTAAATATTAGACTAATGTTCACAGGGTGGACAGAAACATCACTCCAAATGAATTCTAATCTTGCTTTGTGTCTGCACGTTTGCCATATCAAAGTTATGAGGTGATAATATGTCAATAATGTCTTTAACAACTGGATTCTGCTGCCAAAAATCAGTTATGGCAAGTTTAACCCAGTGTGGAGAAACACAAATGTGCTAGTTGGAGTAGTTTGATAAAATCTGTGACGTATTAACACTTTCTTACAGTGAAAACGCGTAGCACAGTTATTTTTATTTCGGCATCCATGTTATCCAATCTGTACGTTCATACTGGCCGCAGAGAGGCCGCAGAGAGGCCACAGAGAGGCCGCGTCGGCCCGCGCGTTACAGCAATCGCTTCTGCATCACCTCTATTTCTTGCGAGACACACGAGCGAATGTGTCAAGCCAGGCAGGTAATCACATACAGGAAGACCATAGTGCAGCGGGATATTTTACAAAAATAAAACACATTTCAAAATAAAACCTAGGTTCATGGTGTTTTTGGCTGTCTTGACTTCAAACAGCGAGACACGCGATTAGGCACATGGACCGACGGACGGACAGAGAGGGTGACACACACACACACACACACACAGGCTAATATGTGTCTGGCGCGGAGAAATACGCATCCCGTATGAATGGCCAGGCGTGCGATGAGGCACGTATCTACACTTTGTGGGCTATAAGCAACACTTTTACACGCCCGGTGTGTTTTCACTGTTATCCAAGTTTCTGATTACTCTCTGGCATGTGCACGGGTCTGTCCTCAACTCTTGTCACGCAGTAGTCGGTTTAAGAAAGTACAACATCATACAAGATGAAATAAAGATCTCCATGCTAAATTGAAAGTGAAATTCTAACACCGGCAACAAAAAAGGATGCATCTTCTGTTACTGGTGATGTGGTAAAAGATGCCAAATCCAGCATAATGTTTAAGCAGCAGTGTTCAGGGAGCCAAAAAAAACAAAGTGCGATCCTCCCTATGTTTTTTTTGTGTGGATTCCAGCATTTTTAAACTGAATATGTCTGAATTTTAAAGGGTCAGCTAAATAACAATCTCAAACTCGCACAGAATTGTATTCCTGGTGGTATGGAGACAACATTTAGACCTTTGTGTTGGAAAATAATATTTATAGAAACCATAAATGAATATACAAAATAAGAAAAATCTAAAAAATACAAAAAAATTTTATATCTGAATTCCTTTATAGAAAAATCACAGGTTATTTTACAACTCGGTCATGAACAAAATATTTTGCCTTCTCTCCAAAGCTTGGCAAATAAAATCTGCTATAAAACTGGTTCCCTTCCTGAAGCCCAACTGAAGTGTGTCAGTCATCCAGCCAAAAGAAATCAACATAAAAGAAAAAATAAATAAATAAATGAACCCCATTGTCCATTTCAGCTAGCTTACACAACAAACCTAGCCTAGAAATCTAGACGCACCCTAGCGGCAGCAAATGTAATTTGCAGCCAGGTTCGTCTAGCAACTCTCCGTTGGCTTGCGAGCTGGAAAAACCAAATTCTGGTCAGGCCAATCACATCGTGTACATCGAGTTGGTGGGCGGGCTTAACATAAGGACGGCAGAGTTGCGACGGTTCAGCGTAAATTCCCTGCTACTTGAAATCAAAGAGGAATCTTTGTCTTTTGTTTAGATTATACTTCACATAAAGTTCTACACTGTAGCTACTCTTTAAAAGACAATAAATTAATGATATACCCTACATTTACAGCTCATTTTTCACTATACAGTACATGAGAGCCATTTTGCTCCTAATATACTGAATTCACAAAGTAACCTGTTCTGAAAAATGACAAATTGTTCAAATAAAATAAAATTAGGATTTCATATACTGTATGTTCAACACAATGTTGAATGCCACTGAAGTAGCCATGAGAGTGATCTAACTTAGCGTTGGCTTTATGCAACAATCTGTGTCTGTGTCTCTGTGACTGCTTGCATTCAGCTGCACCAAATTAACGTAACATGTGATCCTCCCACAGGTTCAGCTAGCTGTCACTCTGTCAGTCAGCCTGACATCCTTCAGTCTGATGAATACCCAGATGCCAATTGTGAACATCTGACCTAGTTGTATTGATGTAGAGAAACAGAGCGACCTCTTCGTAATATGGAGCTATCAGTTAGAGCAGGCACAGGTTGTCAGAGAAAGAAAAAGGAGAGCAAAACTATGTGCGTGTGTGTGTTTGTGTGTGTGTGTGTGTGTGTGTGTGTGTGTGTGTGTGTGTGTGTGTGTGTGAGAAAAGTGGTTGTCAGGAGCAGTTAGAAACAGGCGGGCCTGTCTGGCAAGGGAACATCCATCAACAAACCATTCTGAGTGGAAACAACATGCTATCTCATAACTCCTCACATGAGGTGCCCTTTTTCTCAAAATGAGTCTCCTTCATGTGTAATTATAGAAAACTAAGTTGTTCTAAATGGCTGTTGGATTTAGCATTTTAATAGGAACTACTCAGAGCCCTTAACAAGTGATACAAAACATTAGTAATGTACCTTACACTCTTGGGCTCATTTGCACTGCAAAAAATGCCCAAAGAAATGTCTGTAATTAAGCCCTGATCTATCTTATTTTCTTAAAAGAAGTTAAATAAAATGCTTGTTTAAAAGATTATTTTTATAACCAAGCTTAATCTTGATTCTGGTGCTTGAGTATTGTCTTGCTTCTTGATTGTGATCCTGATGTCCTTTTAAAACAGGATTTGTTCAACTTAAAGTGGAGGACATAGGACTAAATCAAACCGCCTTGGTAAGATGCTTTTTGCAGTGTAACCATCTTTGACTGATTTACTGCAGCTACTATTTTTTGTATCAGTACCTGAGAATCAAGGCATGCACTCTCACTCTTTTTTCATACAGGGTGGAATTCATTTTAAGAGGCACAGATAGCAAAATCTGCACAGACAGGAGCCTGAATAGACCCAACTACCACATAGAATAGAATGCAATACCGCCGCTTATTCGTAATTTGAACACACAGTTTAGGCAAACCACATCATTGTTGTTTCTCCGTATACGTGTATGCAATGTACAATAACTAGTGACAGTTGCTCAGTTTTTAAGAAATACACTACTAAAAACTTGCAAAACTGCCAGTCTGCAATTTTTTGAGTTTGAATTAATTGGTTATTATGTGTGCTAAATGTCCCAGATTACATGACCGCACGTCTTTAACTTTGTACAAAGACATATATTTGACTGTGTAGAATCCAGGGATTAATAGTTCAATCCTGAATATGACAGCTCCAAGAAGGAGAAAACCAAACTGTCTTTGCTCAGAAAAAAAAAAAACACTGTCCTTGAGGAATGATTCATGGAGCTGCATTATTCTGAAGCATATCTCAGTTGGTCAAGATACCCAATTAATTCACACCAACTTTCAAAACTGCATCTGGTAAAGCCAGAGCATATTCTAATATCCCCAAAGCCTCTTAAAAAATACCAAATATCCTCTATAAACCCCTTTTAATGGGCCGTCTGCCGGAGGTCCCGCAGTTGCTGCAAGAACCCGGGCTTGCGTTGAGACTTGGAACGGAACAGCGGTTCTGCTTGATCACATAGAGTCGAAACAGGGAGGGAACAGATTAGGGGCGAGGTACAGGCTGGAAACACCACCTGCTCGGCCTCCTCTTTCTGCCCGACTCCCGTTGGCCCGCCTTGTTGGGAATTGGCACAATAAAAGCTTGGGTTTATCCGAGTCCATTACAAACGCCCCGGGACAGGAACAGGACACGGCCAGGAGGTGACGAGGCGTTCTTGCTGCTTTGACACCTGCTGCTACACTAAGGTCTACGCCGGCAATATTGTTGCACCGACACCTGTCTAGGATTATGTAGAAACATTGGATATATTTTGGGATAGCAGACCACGCCCCCCGACATCCTTGAAACATCAACTGTAATTGTCTGAGACAGAAAATCATAAACAAGGGCACAGTGATAACTGTCTTTGTAACTGAATTATACTGGACACACATTGGCAGTTGTATTGACTGATTTGGCTCTGGCAGCGCATAAAGCCATATCAATGCGCTTTATGAGCCTAAATATACACAGATGGCCTATTGATTAAACTTGTAAAATTGTAAATGTGCAAACAGGAAACCTGAAGGTCACTCTGAAAGGAAACTCAGAAGCCTTAAAATAACTAAGGAAATTGCGGACGTCCAAAACGTGCATGTGTGTTGTGTGTGTGGGTGCAGGGGAAAGAAGCACTAAGTAAAGGAGACGGATGGAAAATGTGTTTATGAAGAAAGCAATGCAGCGCAAGCTGACTCCAATGCGGTTTACTGACCTTCCCTAAATGTGTCTGTTACAGCAAGAAAGAGTGTCCGTGTGTAAGAAAGAGTGTCCGTGTGTAAGATAACTGTAACTGTGACAGTACAGTGGGTGACACTGCAAACACTGCATGAGAGCGTGGACCACACACAAGGACAGAGATACAGACATACACACGCTATTTGTCCATATTTGCATTGTTTGTGGTGAGATTGATTGTGAAACCTGATGGGCATGTCCGTGCATAATAATAGCCGTGTAAACAGAGCGATGTGTGGTGTATGGTGTCGTGACCCCCCCCGCGCCGTGTACCTGGTGTCAACAGGATGACGGAGGTGACGATCAGTGAGCAGATGACCAGAATGACAAGAAGGGCGATCGCTATTCCCTTCCAGTTCCTCTGCGGAGGGTTACTGCCCACCAGCTCCTACAGATAGACAGAGAGGAGGGGAAAAAGACATGGTCAGAAACAGTAAAAAAAAAAGAAAGACTATTACGAGAGTGAATCAGCGTACGACTTACGAAGGATGAGGACACAATGAAAGAAAAAATGGAAAAGAACAATATGTGGGACGTGAGAAAGAAGCGAAAGAGAGAAATATCTGAGGAGACTTAAATAAAGGAAAAATAATAGGAGGTTGTATAAATGGCAAACTCATGAAAAGGAACAACAGGGTGTCAGTCAAGGACGAACGTGAGTCAGTCGCAGAATCTCGGTTCTCAAGGAGACATGCCAACAGCAGCAACAGCAGCAGGAGGAGGAGGGGGGGGGGAATTCTTAATGAGCCGAGCATCAGCTGCCATCACCCCCAAACGAATGTGACAGATAAAAATGGAGCCTACGACACGTTGGTGAATTGCATGCTTGACAAAAGCTCAGCAACAGCGGAAAGAATCCTTGGGGTTGGGAAAACGAGTCTGAGTTACGAGCAACCTTGAAGGGATTTTTTTCCCCCCGCGTCTGACCGACAAATCCAGAAATAAACTTATTGCAGTTTAATATTGTTAAACGTGAAAACTGAATTTTAAAGAATGATTATGGCACTAGACAAAGTATCACAGCAGGATATCAAATTAAAAAAATAGGGGGGAAAGCAGCTTGGCTTTTTGGACATGCCCAAATCAAATAACGTGCAGGAGAACTTTATTTGAGACACGGTGATGTGCAGCAGGTGGCTCGGTTGAGCGACAAAATGAAATAAGCACAACATTTTTTCACAATATATTAATGTTACAATTCAAGACCAGTTAGCAGCTTTGGATTACTCTGGGTGTCCCCCAGCTTCCAGCTCAGAGCTAGATCAACTCAGCTTTTCCTTATTTTACAGCTATTGGACAGCAAACATTTAATAGTAAAGTTGTAGCCTGTTTTATTGTCATGATAACAATCACAGAAATGTATTTATGTACAGCCGTTTTCAAGCTACTAGTGCTTTTCAAGTGTTTGAAAACAACACTTGTTTGTAGACAACAACTAAGAATGTCACAAACGCTCAGGGAGACAGAATACAAAACCATCAGAAAAAAGGCTAATCTAGCTAGGGGAGTGTATATACAGTATGTTCCCCAGCTCAATATCCTCTTAATATGACACAATAAGGATACCATTCAAAGGATTTTAATGTTCTCAGCAATGTTTCTCCCTATGTCAAATGTATAACGTATGTTTCCCTGGGTCAATATGTTTAAATCCCTCACAGCTTTTAGCCTACTGATGTTATAGGCTACTCCTCAATACGCCCTCAAATTTGTGGTCAAGACAGTTTCCTTGACTTTTGACATGTATATCACCATAGTGGCTTAACATATTTTTACCATTCCAACTGCATTTGAAACATCCACCTCCATTTGTTCTTTTGACATTTGAACTGCAAAGATAGGCCCTACCAATCACTCACAATGTTAGTTTATATCATAGGACCCAGGGAACATAGGGATGATCTCCTACTGTAGCTAGCTAGCTTGCACGGTATACTTTTAGCCCCTCACCAAATGAAGTTGTTATGGTGTCAGCAAACACTTGTCAGCAAACAACTGCCCATTCACACATCCTGCTGACATGCATTAGCATTCACAAGTTGTGTTTCTGGTTGTCATACAAATACCAGTCCAATATTCATTCTTTAGCGGTTTTAGCTGTTTCAGTCTCCACCATGTCCTGAGGGAAATATAGGCTACATGTCTTTAGCTGCTAGATTAGCTTCACTAGCGAGATAAGTGTTGGCAGCGTACAGTTGGTTTATCAGAACAGTTATCAACTAAAATTATAAGCCTTTTTCACACCTTTTTCCAAACATAAATGCATTACATTCTTTGTTAAAATAGCCTATTGATTAATGTACATTTAAAAGTAATCATTATCTTAAATTCTATTCCACAACGTATAACTGAAGAGATGCCAACCTTGAGGTAACTGTAAGCATACCTGCCAACTTTTGGTTTTCAAAATCCGGGAGATTTGTGCAGGGGCATGGCGGCGGTGTACACATCTGGGCTATTAGATCTTGGTATATCTAGAAGTTGTAAACCTCTGTCAGCTGAAGCATGATGGGGACGTAATTTAAGGTATACTAAGTGATGTTAATCTAATACACTTTTTGTCAAATTCAGTGAATATCTCCTCACGGTCACTTAGCTCTCTATTTCATGTGGGCGCTGAATATCTGGTGGTTATACACAGCCCTGGCTGTGTACACAGAAAACAAACAGAAAGGAGTGCATGAGCCACAAAACACTATTCCAGCCAATCGGCAACAGGCGGTGACAGTTGATGGTAGGGGGGGAGGCAGCATGTGAATGTGCTGGCTGACCAGTAGTTATCTGTCCGTGAATCTGGGGGGCGGAGTTCCTGAAGGGCGGGAGATTGTATTTCTTGGCTGTTGAGTTCAAATATCAACAATCTTTTCGCTGTATCGCTAACTGCACCGCTAACTGCACCTTTAAGGTGCTAAAGCAAATAGAGCAACCAGAGGAAAATGGCTCAATGTGTGACTTTCTAAGACAAAGCATCCCTGAAAGTTTCCACCTTAGCCCTGCTTGGTCTGGCTTTCACACAGATGAACCAGCGCCAAAACCACAACCAAGGGGGACTCGGCAGAAAGAGCCGAAACTATTAGTGGAGGATTAAGAAGTTCTTAATTAGTTTATAGAGGATAAAAAGAGCAAAGCAGAGCATGTGCTGTGGGGAACTGTGGCTGGAGCCTTAATGAATACATGCTAAGGCTTTAATGAAGCTGAATGGCTGAGCTATGGAGCAAACCTTTTAGTGACCTCGTTCCCACCTTAATTGAAAGGAGCCTGAGACATCATTAGTGCAGATAAGAGCTATTGGGGCTATTTACTAGACTGCCCATTACACACATTCATTACAACAGTTAGTTAGCTGTTTGGCCATAATGAGGAGCAGTGGCAGCTAGACACAACACAAGAAACAAGAAAAAGCTGAACATGTTGCTATATAAGTGATATGCCTATTCAGCTACTGAGTTAAGGAGTGCAGATGATTGCTCTCAGTATGAGGGAATAAATAAGCTTATGAAACAGATGGGAGAGTGTAAACACGATAGAGTTGTTACAAGTAATTTTACTGCTGTAAGTTCCCATCTGAAACGTTTTCTTTTAATTATAGCGTCAATGTTCTTCAACATAGAAGAACAGCAGTTTCTGGGATAATTTAAGTACTATTTATGTTATCAGTTAATTATATCAACTTTGATAGAGATAACAGTCTCAATATATTGCGACACCCATGAGCCTCCGCTGCTCCGGACAAATAGCCAGATAGAAGTTACAATTTAGAATATTTTGCTGTAAAAAACCTTTTCATAGTTGTTGAATTTAACCAAAAATTGACTAAACATAATGTATTACTATAATTATTACTTACTTAATATGATGTCTGGTTTCTACAAAGCTGTTAGCAGGGAATACTATAGAACTTTAAGATCAGTGATTGGGTGTTTCTTAATAGAAATACATCTTGGGAGTTCATAACTGTCCTTCAGTTTAATATACACAGACTTGTGCCTTAAACTTTTTTTACAATAAAAAACATTTTTCTATCACAGCTACCTTCCATTTTGTACCCATGATTCAACAATAATTGCATAACTACTCAAACCTTGGAATTACTCCATCTATTGTAGACAGATACTGACTGAAACCAATCACAAATTATTCAGAGAACCATCAACTCATGGAAAATAAAACAACAGGTTGAGTGATAACAAAAGACTCTTTAACCTCTTGCACATTAAAACTCAACAATAAGTCAACTTTCTTATGAGTCCAAATTCGAACTGAGGAACAGCCAAGTCTTTAATGTGACAACAGTGACCACGGCCAATTATAGCAAAATTATTAGATCTATAAACAAACTACAAACATGCCCAGTCATGAGTTTAGTTGTTGAGCAGGGATCATTTCAGAGATCAACTGACAAAAAACAACGTTGTGGGTGATGAGCCGACAGTCTACGATGTGATTTATTTTCTCCAATTCTGTGCTGAGCCATCTATCTGGAACAATCTTTATGTTTTTCTGCAGAAGTGAAAATCCTACTGGAGATTTACGAGAGACTGACATGGAGCCCATTGCTGATTGCTGTGGTTGATACAGTATGTGACTAGGTGAGATTTACAGTATGGGGAATGGCGACACAATTTCAGAAAAACTGCTCTATAGAGAGCAACTATTCACATGCAATAATGGGCTATAAAGCGAGTGCGACAAGAGTGCTCAATGTGTGTAATGCACAATAAAAGAGCCAAAGAAATCCTCATGCAATCCTGAGCTGAATGACTAATGACTAATATGTGTTCAATGCACTGATAATACAATTGAAAGCTGGGCATGATTCCACCACAGCATCTTAATTTCAACAAAGTTATCTGTGTGCGTATGAAGGCATATTCGGAAATCCAGACGGAAGGGCAACCTAAACCAAAGCTGGACTTCAGCCTGACGCATTATGTGTAGCAAAAGTGATTTGGTCAAGGTAAAGTGTTCATTTAAATGTCCACGCTATTTCTCAGTGAAGCATCAAATCTCACAGTGTTTTCATAGGCCAACATTTCCAAGTGAAGATTGTATCTTTAAATTTAATTAACCTTCTTAATCTTAAACTTCAAAAAAAGAAGAAAGAAAAAAAAAACTAGTAACCCATCTACATTGGAAGACAGTCAGCACTCAGTCTGCACTCTCAGATTTACCGCTGTCTAGTAGAAGTGAGAAAAAAATGTAGGGGGCTGTCCAATGGCAGTAAATGTTCAGCTCTACTACTGTATAACAAACAAACAAACAAACAAACAAACAAACAGCGCGTGCACACACACACACACACACACTGTACAGATGCTGCAAGTCTGCAAATTGCTTTTTTATTTTCTCTCACATTCTGCAACAGTAAACTCCGGCATGCTGAAAAATCTATTGCACTCTTACTATGACTATAAAGAGTCAATGTCAAACAGCATTTCCATATAGATCAGCATCTCTGTTGGAACATATTGACTATCCAAAAAAAAAAAAAAAATACAAATACGAATGAGCGAATGAGCAGCATTCTTGTGAGGATCCATACTTTGAGTTGAAGCATACTAATAATTAGACAGCAAAAGATTCAGCAGACAGAAACCTTCCCAGGAAATGATAATTTCTTGTCCTATTTCTGGGCTTGGAGGACATAATCACATATTCAGTCTGTGTAACGGGTGCAAGCACAAGCTGAAAACCTTGCCTAACCTTCCTGATCATGCCCCCTCTGATCTGTAATTATAATAATGATTGGCCTAATTAGCTAGACCTTATGTGCTGAAGTAATGACGGTGTGATTACAACTGACTATTGCAGAGGAGAGATGAGGTATAAAATGAGCAGTGAGGAGACAGACATCAGAGCTTGCAGGAACAGTAAATAAATAACATGTTGGGAGGCTGCAGGACGATTCACTGACAGGAAAGCTTGAGGCGTGACCAAAACATGACAAAGAGAGAAAAAAAGTATGGGACCCTGTAGATGGATTGAGGTCCAAACTTAAGATCCTGGTGTTTTCTTGTCCTCAGCAGCTGTCAGGTTTAAATCTACAGAGCATGCACAGGAATCATCAGTGTTGTTTCCTCCATGAGATTGAGAAACGCAACACTGTGTGCCAATTTCTCTTAAGGTCAAAGTCCTTGAAAGTTAGTGCAACACTTTAAGAGTTTTGAGCACACAGAGCTATTTCAGCTTTTTCTTTTCTTTTCCGTTGGTTAGGCCAAAGAAAAGGCTTGAAGTGGTGGGTGCTACCTGGTTCAGAAGCAACAGATATAGTGCATATATGGAGTCCTGATCCTGTTAAACCACTTATCTAATATAATGATTTCTATCCCCATGAGATTTGTAAACACTCGTCCTCCACACTATTACTGCAACATGAAAGCCATTCAGCAGCTTCAGCTTATTCAAAATGCGGCAGCCCACATCTTGACTAACAAGAGCATACAGTAGGTGCTTTCTATAATATAGAAAATAACACAACAGAAGTCCTCTCTTGGACTTTGCTTGCTGCATCGTCTTTGACTAATGTTCGGTACGATATAAATTAAAAATACATCTTAAATAATAGAGATTTTTACCCGAGAACATATGTAGATACAGTATGATGAAAGGGCTTCAGCCCTGAGGACTGTGCTGCATAACCCCAACAACCTCCACTAATATGGCAGGGCAGCCTGGATGTAGCCTACAAAGCACTCGCTGCACCACTCACTGCTGCTCATTAAGTTTATTGCTATGAGGGCACTTTAATAACTGAAAACCACTCAGCTGACCATATCAACTTTTTTGTCAACTCTATTTTCTCATCTGCACTATCATTGTCAGAGGACAATCCTCAGACAGTTGGCTATAGCTCCAAAAAATTTAATCATATCATTGATTCTCCAACGTCTCCCCTGCCTGTTCATTATAGAATTGACTTTAAGGTCCTGATCTATAAAACTCTGGCCCCAGATTATATATCTGGCATGCTTCCAGTGTATCAACCTGGATATTGTTTTGGGTCAAAAGACTGCCATCTACTTTATGGCAAAAAGCATTTAAAACATGGGGTTTGCATCAACACTATCTTTCTTTAGGAATAAAGAAAAGACATGTCTTGCTAAGTTACAACTTGTCTGTGTGTGTCTGTCTCAATGCTTTAACCTTTTTGTTTGAATTGTTCTGCCAATCTGTAAATAAATTTGAATTTCTTTTGTATTAAATTATGAGCCACAAATACAATTGTACTAAATCTATTGATACGATGGCAAAAAAGAAAACCGAAACTTAAGTCAAGTTTGAGGTTTAATGAAATGACTAGGAACAAGCCATGAGAAAGGCTGTATAGCGTGAGTAACTGCTCCATTTGTGCTGCCTTTATGGGACGCTAAACTAGAAATGAAGGCTTGGCCCATCTTCCATTGCCGCTTTAATAGCTCATACTAAAAGATCTTGAGCGAGCATAGACTACATGGGCTCTCCCTGAGGATGAAATGATAATGCCTTTGGGCTCCAGCATAAGTGATGGTATAGGTCATTAATTCTGATTCTCAATGAATACACTAAAGCTATAGCATGCAGGGTGTCTGCTAGCTAAGGGCCTGTGGGCAATTGCATGTGTGCATATTTTCTTGCATATTTCCATCAGTTTTTATTATTCCATACAGAATAGTGTTACCAAAAATACCACCTTGACAGTAGGCCCGCATTAAAATGCACTGATGGCACAATACTAGTGGAGATGTACTGTAGGGGAAGTAGCTATACGGGTCTTATAGAAAGCCTGAAAATATAATGGACACACAAAGAGGGAATGTCAACAGACTACAGCAAAGAACAGCGGGTTTTTTTTTTACTACTAAAATCAAACCGCAACAGAATGTAATGAGTCAGTCAGCTTTTAACTCATGCACCTATCCAGAGGGACCTAAACAAGCAGCCGGTGGTGTGCTCACTGACAGACATAAGATGGCCCGTGATGTTAACGGAAACAAGTTGGCATCTCCCATCGACGCAAATCATAAAATAATTAGAGCGATGTCTCTCAGCATGACAGCTGTGATGTCTGATACAACGAGTAGCAACAGACGTTGATGAGAGCAACCGCTGACATGAGGGTCAACAGGAACATTCAAAATGAATTAAGTTATTCAAGACGGTTTGTGGTTTCAAGAAAATTGCATCGGCAAATATCTGGCAGAACTCTGGCGTGCAAAACTGACAAACACACCAACAAACCGAACTGAAACATTACAGTAACAAAACAATCAGTGTTGTATAAAGTACTAGAAAGCAATACTTGAGTAAAAGTACAAGTATCGTACTAGAAAAAGACTTTGGTAGAAGTGAAAGTTACCTTTTAGAATATTACTTAAGTAAAAGTCTTAAAGTATCTGATATATACTGTACTTAAGTATCAAAAGTAAATTTCTGATATTTAATGTACTTAAGTATTTGAAATAAAAGTAAAAAGTTTTTTTTTTTTTTTTTTTTAAAAAGCAAGCGGTTAGAACTTTTATTGTGAACTTTATTGTGGCTTTCTTATAGTAAAGCATAAAGCATATTCAGGGTTGCCATATCTTCTTAATCATCTGGTAGGAAGAATCTTTCATTCCAATGTACAGAAACTTTTCTTGCAAATACGGCCACGGGTGTATGACGTTATCTTCACCACTACCCAGTTCACCGAGTTCACCACTATCGTCGGGGTGGTCGTCTACGATAACGGGAGGTCCTCCAGTAGGTGCTCGTGCTTCCATGGCGGTTTCAGTTGTGCGTCCTCCTCCTCCTTTAGCAACAAACAAGCGCTGAAATAGAGCGTGCGGCGTGCGGGAGCGTGCGTAATGCAATCTAGGAGCAGAGATTCGCCAAACCTCCCTTATTGCAGTCGCACACATTTCTTCTAATTTTATTTTTTTAGTAACAAGTAACGAAGATGCTTAGTGGAAATATAACGGAGTAAAAGTATACATTTTATCTAGGAAATGTAGTGGAGTAAAAGTGAAAGTTGACATAAATTTAAATAGCGAAGTACAGATACGTGAAATTTCTACTTAAGTACAGTAACGAAGTATTTGTACTCCATTACATTACAACACTGAAAACAATGAAATCAACAATAACACATTCAATAAGGAACAGAGCATATCTCAACAAGGAGTTAAATATGGGTATAAAATAAGATGCAGTTGTTGCAGTTAAAGTGAGTAAGGTAGTTTGAAAAGAATGGTTTTGAAAGCAGTTGTAAATTCTTTTATGGAGTCAAGTATGCGAATGTGAGGGGGAAGTGAGTTCCAAAGTTTGGGTGCAGCATAAGAGAAGCCAGTACACCAGCTGATGACCCCCACAGGGAGCTGGAAGGGGGTGTGAGTCTGACACTGAAGGTGTCTTTTCAGCTCATTTTTACACTGCAGATGTGATTTTAATCCTCAAATAGAGGCATTTCAAATCTTTCTTTCATCCTCCTCAAATGGACTTAATATTTCCAAAAATGTAAGTAGATTAATCTGAAATCCAAATCCTCTCCAATTGTTTAAGTGTTTTTAAGTACAGGCAGATTTTCTTTTGCATTCTTCTCAATCAGACTTTTCATCTTTGACTAAAAGATACCAAAATCACACCTCTCCTCTTGACAGGTCAGAGAACATCACCCATCAATGCAATGTGATAGAATCCAAACCTAAATTGGACAGTTTTTTGTTGTTGTCATAACATGGCGCAGCGGGACAGCTGTACATAAACAAGCAATCTTGTTTGTTACTCACGGCAGGAGAACTAATTTCCGTCTGCCCAGTGTGTGTGTGTGTGTGTGTGTGTGTGTGCATTGTTCTTGAGCTTTCTTTGCGCCTGGTTTGTTTGATTTGCGAGTGAATCTCTTCCAGTCCATTAGTGTGATGCTGGGAGGGCACCACCACCAGCTGACCTCTCTGGTAAAATACCATGTAATACCTAATGCCAGAGGATGAATCAGTGTGTGTGTGTGTGTGTGTGTGTGTGTGTGTGTGTGTGTGTGTGTGTGTGTGTGTATGTGTGTGTGTGTGTGTGTGTGCCACAGAGCTGCTGTAACATTGCGGAAATAAACCTGGAGGAATGTGTCTCATGACACGATTTGCATGTAATGAAAGTCTTCCTGAATCACCAAGTCCATAACTGATAATATATGCACTATAAATATGATTTCTGAAGCAGATATAGGCAAGATGCCCTTTTGCATTCAAGCAACCATTCTATAGAGGCAATTAATAACATCTATTCTGTATTTTCCCATGTCGCTATGGAAACTGGGAGTGAGAATGATTAGGGTTTTTATAGGTGAGGGTCCCCTATAGCTCTTCTGCGTGGGTAACATGCGTTATGACACTCCTAAACAAGTGATGATGCACACACATGAGGGGAAAGTGTTTCCTGCTTGGCTCTCATGTATAATGCATAAAGGCACAATCTTTTTTTCTCTATTTTGGCAGCCTGAACACATACGTTTTCTTTAGGAAACAAGAACAATACAGAATAGAGCCAGAATAGAGTTTCTCCTCATTTCATCACTTTCCCTGTGTCTACACATCTGTCACAGGAAAAAAAAATGTATCCACAAACGTTACTCCACTGATTCAAAGATTTACCTTTATCTCCAGACTTCAGTAGCACTACAAGTACATGCCTGCTTAGACGAGGGGGAGATCTGTTTGCACCATGCAGGTAGAAAATGATTAATTGTGTGGTCATCCTTCTGACAGTTGCATGCTACCATTAATGACAAATGTCTATTCAAAGGTTGTACCGGGGAAATGTTCCAGCATATCATTAGCCGAGTATTTGAAGCCATACCTTTGTGTGCAAATGTTTGATGTGGCGACCTCGTGAGTCCTAGACCTCTGACTTGAATTGGATCTGTATGGATCATCAGGGACCAACTCTTAAATAAGCTGTCTAGCTGAAGTAAATAGCATTGCCTTCTTGTGTTAAAGAAAGTGTTACATTACACAGTAAATACACAGTAAATGTGTGTAAAAGTATCAACCAGACCATTGCTTGTGCATGCTCTGCAGAGTTAATTTAACTCCTTTAGAAATCAAATCAGCTCATTAATCTATTTTTCTGTTTGGTCGGGTTACTTTTACAAGTCACGCATTAATTAATTACTATTGACACAGAATGTACACACAATATAACCTTCTGTATGGATTAGTGGGTAATTATTCTGCCAACTTTAGTTCAGTTGTACAAAGAGTGGGCTGTCGCTGCCTCATCAGTCGAGTAGGTGCTCAAGAAACAAAGAACCAAATGTGAAAAATAACTAAGCAACACTAAATGACTTGCTGGAAGTGTCTGTGCTTTATTCAATCAGCAGGTTTCAGCACAAAGCCTTTATTAGGGTGTTTTACAGAATGGATAAAATATACAACACAAAAGTCTTTATCAATTCCAAATCAGTTTGGACCGGACATTAAACAGACTTTAACCTGCCATGTCCCGAGTACAAAGTCTGTGTATAATGTTCCGATTGAGCCCATGTGTGGACAGGGCAGGTCACTGTCCGGAGAATTCACAGCAAGTGAGTGGGTGTGTTGATGGCGTTTCTATCATGCAGTTGGCGCAAATCCGGAAGAATACAACCATCTAAAGGTTAGGGTTGTGAATCTTTACTGGTGTTACGATTCGATTACGATTATCCTGTCAACGATTGGAATCGATTTGATATCACGATGCATCGCGATGCGTCACCTCCAAAAATTATTATATATTCCTACACAGGGTTTTCATCAAATCGGTCTTTTAAACCCCCTAACGTCGCCTTCTAGGATGTGCGGCAATGGTTATGTTTAGAGTTAAGGTTAGGGATAGCTGCCTGGAAGGCAACGTTGGAGGCTTAAAACACCATCGAGTGAACACAACAGACAACACACAAAAGGCAAAAACAAAAAAAGCAGCGGCCGGAAAATCCACAAGTAACATTATCAGGCAAAAATCAATAATGGTCTGTCACTGCATCGATGCAGAATCGTTCAGGTCCGCATTGCGATGCATCGATGCAATGGTTAATTTTAACACCCCTACTAAGGGTGAAAAGGAAGGGTCATTTACACGAAGACGCCAATAAAAATGTCTAACTGGAGAGACAATGAGATTTTGGAACTTCTGTCGGTAAAGGATTGACACAAAAATCGCCAGACAAATTCAAATACTGGCTACGTGACCGCGGTGTAATCCGCGTCATGTCCTGCCTCCTGCACGCTTTACCCAGGCGCCGCCCCTCATCTACACCAAACAGAGTATTTCCAGTAAGTGAGAATGCGTCTGACACGGACAATGTCCTGTTGTGTGCTACATGTGTGAAAGGGACATTCCGGACAACGGCTCTAGATACGATGTTGTAAATGACAAGAATCTAAAGAATGCAGCACATCCAATACAGACATGTCTAAATGACAGTACACAGGCTTTCCTGTGTCCTAGTAGTCAAAGGCGCATGCCAAATAATTGCAATTGTCCTGGTTTAATTCTGGCTGGGAAGACTTTGCATCACCTTCTCTCTGTAGCCATGATTTCTGTCTCTTGTGTCAAATGAGGGCAACATGAAAATTAACGTACACAACAAAAAGTTAAATCTACAATAAAAACTACCACAAAAGAAATGCCAAAAAAACAAAGACCTCACACCTAAAAAAACAAATTAGCTAGCCTGTTAGAGATTGTGTCCAGGAGTAGAAGAAACCAGTGCTTTACTGTTTGTAGGAGATCTGATACGAACTGTTGTCAACAGTGGTGCTGTGGCATTTTATTTGAATTGTCAGGAAAATGACCCAAGTAACCAGCTAAGTCACAATTTCATGGTATATATTCACTGTTATGTAGATCGCCCTGTCACTTGTTTTCTCTTTTTCTATAAGAACGCAAACAAATCTCCAATCAGAGGCTTCCCATTCAGAATAACTGGTACTGAAAGCTCAGTATACACTCTGTGTATTACTTGTTGTTACTTGAGTTTTATGAGATGCATGTTTGCTGGCTTTTTTGACGGCATCAAACAGCCTGAAAGACGTTTTGCATGGAAACTTACAGCTGCAACCCAACTAGAAAGTCATCTGAGCCTGTGTGGAGGAGTAGAGTTGCGGAGAATACAGAAAACGCAAGAGAGGGAAGCAGAGAGAAAGCCGGGCAGGAGGATTTCACTGCAGAGCGCTGCATGTCCCTCGGCCCACACCCAGAGCGATTGGTATTCACTGCGGCCAGGCGACAGTGCTAGTGTGTGCTGCATCTCTCAGGAACATTAAGAATTGAAAAGTATCTTTCTTTCTGTTCTTATCTATCAGCCTTCATTCCATAACGCAACACTTCACCGTGCCGCTCGGGCAAAATAAATTGCCGTCATGGAAACAATATGCACCGGCAGACACACTCGCTTCCTGGAAATGAAATGCCCCACAACCCACTGCTTCCAGGCGCAGGGGTCTAATAAAAAGAGGCTACTGCTTCTGTTGATGTTTACCCAGGCTAATGTATTCTGGCCTGCTGTTTTTTTTATCGCTTTCTCCGACAAAATATGAATCATGTAGAAAGAATAGACTTTCAGGCTCTTATCATTGGCATAATGTTTGGCTGAAGTGCCCTTCCGATGAAAAATGTCTTTTCCTTTTCTAAAAAAAAAATCTCGACAAAACACCTGGTTTCACCTCTCTCGCAACATAAAAAAAAATCAAGTGCTTGGGGCAGCTACTTTACTTGCAAAAACACTCACTGTTGCTCTGTGGGAGATGGAAGAAGCAGGACATTGATGGGTACTTTAATGTATTATGAACACTCCAGCATCCCAGTGAATGCTCAGTGGAAGTTCAGATACACTCAGTGAGTTCTCCATAAAAGCCCAGAGGACTCCAAAAAATAATAATAATAATAATTCACAGGGCATAATAAATCACAATCTTTGATGAATTCCCTGGTTACGGCAGTGTGTACACAGGGGCATTTCCATCCATCTACTTTGTTTGTGTGGCCTCTTGTTGAGTTTCCATGGCAACCCTGTCAAAGCCACAAGAATAATTCACCACTTACCCTCTGTCTGGCCACCTGTTGTTCCTGCCGCAGCCCAATTGTTCATGCTATTCAGATGAAAATGGGAGAGAGCACATTGCATCTAAGTGTGGCCACTTGATAATTAAACAGGTTTTTAAGTACTATGTTTATCTATTAATTTGTGTTTAAGGCTTTTGTGCACAGCATTCACTTCAACATATAGTACCATATTACATGAGCCCTTATTCAAGAGTCCTAAGTGATTGTTGAAGCATGTGTGACTGAAATCAACAGAAAATGCTGCTTGTTTTTTTTTTTTCCAGTACAGGCTATTGCTGGACTCTTAGCAGTTAGGGTTAGGGTTACAGCCTACTGCACTCAACACAGCATGAATGCATGTATAGTACAATGTGCTTTTTGTGTTTACAGTATGTCTAAGCTGTGATATGCTTTGCACTGAGCTTATTTGTTCCTTTGTATTTGAGTTATTCATATGTTCCTTCAACGACGTCACAAATGGCAAATTCTGACTTAAAACTATATACAGGCTTTAAACAAGTTTGCAGTAGTTTTCCAGCAGGGTTCTGTAAAGTAAACATTAACATGCTGAGAGGTTGGAGGTGCACAGCCTGTTGCCTGCAGCTCTTCATCTAACAGCTGCTCCTTCATGTTTCATTACTCCCTGCAAAAACCTTGAGCCTCACCCTTAAAACTGATCTGCACCTGCTTAATACAGCTCCAATATTGCTGAAGGAGAGTGAACAGTGAGGCTCATAAGCTGGATGATGTGCTGCATTGTCTGTTTGTGCGTAGGCAGGCGATGTAAATTCAGCACATGAATGGCTGACTCTATCCCTTGCAATGCAAACCACTGTAGGCCTATGTAAAGATAATTATGAAATATTTCAATGAATATTGAAAATAAATAGTATAAAAAATGGGGTTGGATTTAATAAAAATTAGGGCTGTGCAATTTATCAAAATTTTAATAGCAATTGCAATTTTGGCTCCTAATGATCACAACACAAGTACATTTGTAAGTGAACTCTTATTTTCTCTTGTGTTCTTAAAGGGCAAAAAAATGAAATTGTGAGAAATGAGAAATGTCACAGTTCAAGGTGTTTTCCCTCTTAATTGGTTTAACTGTTCACTGTTTTTCCAAGTTCAAAAATTGCAACATCTTTTCAAAAGACAATGACTAATCATGTTAAATAATCGTGATTTCAATTTGGACCAAAATAACCGAGATTATGATTTTTTCCATAATCGAGCAGCCCTAATAAAAATGTTAATGACTACAACTTTAAAATGTTGGATCAGTGAGCTGGCATTCAATAGAGTTTGTTTTAACATCTTTCTGCTTTTAAAGCTACAACATGTAGTGGTGGACAAAGTATTCAGACCCTTTACTTAAGTAAAAAAAAAACTAATACCACACTGTAAAAATACAAGTAAAAGTCCTGCATTGAAAATGTTACTTAAGTAAAAGTATGTAAGTATCATCAGGAAAATGTATTGAAGTACTAATTAAAAGTAAAAGTACTCAATGCAGAAAAATCCTCACATTTTAGAAACTGTAAACTGTAATCATTTCAGCTGGACTTGTAGGCCTATATATATTGTTGGAAAGTTTAATTCATAAAAGCATCATACTTTATAAACTACATGGGTTTTTTGTGCAAAAATCTTAATTTTTTTAAGAAACAAGTGATTAATGTAGTGGAGTAAAAAGTACAATATTTCCCTCTGAAATGTAGTGGAGTACAAGTAGAAGATGGCATGAAAAAAAAAGACATGGCATGTCCAGGGTTGTTTGTATCAACCAAAAAACAGGTGCTGAAAAGGTGAAAACGGTGCACAGGGGAAGAAGGCAGTAACGAAAGTTGGATCTGTTCTCAGTGCCTGTGGAGGTTGTATAGATGCTGGTTCCCTCAGTCTCAGGATACATGCTGTTTGAAGGTAGACAGCTCATCGAGTTTTCAGGCTATGAACTTGACCAACTGAGGAGCAGGACTACAGATACACTTACTGCTGCCACAAGGCAAAAAGTTGTGTAGTGTAACTTTAAATCTACAAACGGATATTTGTTTTTTGCCACACAAAATTCTTCTAAAGCTCTTTTCCTGATAAGGCTTCTTTGGTCTTAATGAAACATTACACGAATAATGAAAAGCCTGTGTTTTACTCTTTTTACTATCCCCATTGTGAGCATGAAACACTCACCCCGTCTATTTGAAAGGTCCCTGTTCAAAGTTTGTAGTTTGCTTCTTCACAGAGAACACAGACTCTAGTCGGTTTAGATTCAAAGTTGTCAGAAAGGATCGCAATCAAGATAAGTTTTCACTCACGGGAGGAACAAAAAAGTCCATAAAAACTTCTCAAACCACTCCTGCAGCGAAATCCAATCATCTGTTCATCTGTATGCTTCGTATGTTCCAAACATAAATATTTTGCCAAAATATGTCTAAAAACACTGCGTCTGCCTTAACCCTCATACCATCCTTTCGATCATACAGTTGGCAGGGTGCCGAGTGTCTGCCAAGTGAAGATAAATAGACCGAAATGTCATCTGGTCGTAATAATGTGCTGTCTTCAGTCTTCTGATTTGTATATAGAGCAAGTAGCTGTTTGAGGAGTCTATATCCATCCTTAACGTTCCACTTCCGGGATTGCTCCGTTGCCGCGGTAAATTCCTCCGGATTTCACTCTTTTTGGCCGGATTTTTGGTACCTTCTGCTTTCTTTGTGTTTGAATTTTAAACTCCGGTGGATTTCTGAGGACTATAGTTAACTGCTCCTCAGATCTCTGCAGGGTAAATCCAGACAGCTAGCTAGACTATCTGTCCAATCTGAGTTTTCCCTTGCACGACTACAACAACTTTTGAATGTACTCATGTTCCACCAAAACAAGTTCCTTCCTGAGGCTATTTTGCAGCGGCACCGTGGCTCTGCCTGGTGCTTAGCGGCACCCATGATGATTGTGATTGGTTTAAAGAAATGCCAATAAACCAGGGCACGTTTTTGCCCGGATTGCTGTGTGTGGACTAGCCAGACCCTCCAATGCAGCGCTGTGGAGGAAGGTCTGGCAAAGTGAGACTAATATTTGAGTGACGTGCACAGGAGTCAATCAGTAATCAACATACTGTATAGGAATTCAAACCAACAAATAGCGAAGTCAGTCAGTTCTCTGGCTAGCCAGTGAGTGAGCTAGGAAAGAGAGGATCTCACCAGTGGAAGAGCAGGAGCTCTATCATGTGCCACCAAAGAACTGTTTTGCAACTGTTGCAAAAGATTTGCGCTTGAGGATTAGCACGCTAGCAGTACAGAAATTAAGGCAAACATTATTTTCAATGATGAATTATACCTTTTATCCAGGCTAGCAGCATACATTATTAAGTCTGGCCAAATAATAATAATGTTAAGATTAGCATACTGATGCATTAGCACAGCCTTTCTCAACCGGGGTACTGGAGTGGGAGCAAAGTGCAATATGAAAAGGGCTTTGCAAAAGCAACAAATCAATAACACAGCTTTTAAAGAGGAGACTCAAGAAGCGAAGACAATTCAATAATAAAATCCTAAAGAGATTATAATAGGATATTAGAAATAAAACATGTTGATAATAGTAAAAACTATATAAAACACCATAAAACAAGTATGTAACATAAAATAAATATTAAATATGTTAACAATATTGTTAAAAAAGGTTAAATAAAAAGCATGTGTGTGTGTGTGTGTGTGTGTGTGTGTGTGTGTGTGTGTGTTGGCTGTCAAAGAGTTAGTTTCTTAATACATTCTAGACATGGGTGACTTGAGATTTTGCATATTTTTAGAGGGTGCCCTGGCTGAACAAAGGCTGAGAAACTCTCTATTAACACATAGCATTCAGTTGCTAGTTATGCTTTTGAATGTCTAATCAAAACTAACAGTTTGCTGCATTAAATCCCCAGACTGGCTTCAAAAATCAGAGTGACAAGAAATACAAAAGGACCTGCTCACCTTCAAGAACTAGAGCAAAGAAAGTGAGAGGGAAGCCACTTAACCCCAGATAGCTCCTGCTGACTGCTCAGTGCAGTACAGCCACAGACTGTACAAGTGTACTGGGCAGCTCCCAGGTGTAAAATGTGTGTAGATTTGTGAATGTGAATTACAGCCTGGCAAAAAGCAGGAGTGACACTATATCCTATGTGATTAAATAAAGGTCAAAGAGCCCCTATTATGATTTGTTGGATTGTTCCCATATTTTAGTGTGTTATATAGTTTTTGTGTATGTAATAAATGTATAAACTAAAAAAAAAAAAAAAAAACTTCTTCCACAGACAGTACTTTTTCTCAACTGCCTAAGAACGGCTCACCCACATTCCTGTTTGAAAGTACACAATTGGTGATGTCATTAATTGAGAATGCCAGTCCAGTTTTTCATATGTGCTGTCCATAGGTGCTGCCTGAGCAAGCACAGCCCGCCCAGCAGCTTGTTTGAATCTGGTTGACCAATCACAACGAGTGGGCCAGCTGACCAATCAGAGCAGACTGAGCTTTTCAGGGAGGCGGGACAAGAGCTCAGACAAAGTGTTTGGAAGGCCAGTTTATGCTTCTGCGTTAAATCGCCGTCATGGGTACGTATGGATGTGCCGGACCCTACACCGTAGCTTGACGTGCATCTCTCAAAAAATGTAACTACACGTCAGGCTGGTAGGACTCAAGGTTGGAATTTTGTAATTGTGGGGGTTTTTTTGTAGCAGAGAATATGCTACGTAGGCTGCCAGTTACAGTGCAGTGGGTTCTCGTTGAAAAGTTAGGGCTTGGAAAAAAAAAAAGGAAATGTTAAGAAAACTAACATTATTCAGAAAACTGTCAAAGTGAAGGAGGCATATAATGTGCAAAAATTTCACAAAATATACAACTATTGTGATTTACATCGACAACATGTGCTGACAGCGGTTTTGGGGTACAATCAGAGACCATTTCCTTTGCTTGTTTCACATTCACCATCCTCCAGTCATATATCATAATACTGATGATAATTACAAGCAGTCACATTAATCACACAGTTCCAATAGCTCAAACACTCACATCAATACAGCTTAACGCTCCTCCACACAATCTCTTCGACTTCTCTTTCCACATACAAAGCCTGACATTTCAATTCAAGCTCGGCACTTCAGTTGCCGAGCAGACAATTACTGGCAGCGAGAATGTGCTGAAATACAGATAATTCCCAAACAACAGCCACCAATGAACCAGTCAGTGATCCTGAACAAATTCTCCGGTGCATCAAAACAGACGCGGCAATCGGTGGAAAAAGGCATTCGGTTCTGACGGACATGCTTAGTGGACCGCAGCTAATGAGCCCTGATGTCCAGGCTCGAGGACTGTCAGTGAGGCAGTAGAGTTGACCAGATGCAGACGGATGACGGTTTGAGCTACACAAGGTAGCCCATTCACACATGTACCTCGAGTGCAGCTCAGCTTTGATTTCGTTCTCCACCTCATTGACATTCTATTTGAAGAGAAGCATAATTAGGGGGCAACATGTATTGTAAAACTGAGGTCAAACAATCTAACATACCTAACACATGAATAAAGTACTAATATACCCCCACAACAAAGTGTTTTATAAGTAGGGCTGGGTACCGAATTCAATACTTTTTAGGCACTGACCGAATTTCCTCTAAAGTATCGAGTATCGAAAAATGCCACATTATTCAATACCCAATTTCAATACCTAAGGAGTAAATCATTAGCGCCAGTGAGCCAATAAGCATGCAGCATGCTTCTACCAAGATCTAATAATGCTTGTGATCGGCTGTCTAACGTTACACGACATAGAGACACGCAGGAAAACTCTATGTTACGCACAGAGACAGGGCTCACGTAGCAGGAGCTGAAAAATTAAAAGATTTGAACCGTAATGTAGTAATTTCTTTTCATTAAAATGGATTTTATAAAATTGCTATAGAAAAATGTATCATTTAGGAACCGGTATTGAAGTCACGGTATGGGTATTGGTATCGGTATCGTTACCTGTATTGAATATTTTTGAACGATACCCAACCGTATTTATAGGTGCAATGCAGTGTTTCTTAGATGCAACAGCATGAGGAATCATATGGAAAAAGTACCAACGGAGAATTGATTTTTCCATAAAAAAATCATGCATTCTCTGCCCTCCTTTCTTGCCATCCCTCCCTGTTTCCTCCTCCCTCCACCTTGCTGCTGCGTTCACCTGAAAATAGCCCAGAGAAAGTGTTCTTTTCTCTGACAAGCAGGGAGCGGTTTGCTCTCCTGTCAGGCTACAGTGGAAAGAAAGGTCGACGGCGTGTCTACTACGAGGGTGTCAGAGAGAAGAGGAATGTGTGCATTAGCCTCCACGGTGCATCAAATCTGAACAGTGAGACAGAAGTGGTGGTCAATCTCTTTAGAATGAAGAAAATGTGTCAGTCAACTATTAAAGGTAAGCTCACAGAGTACAGGTGGAGACTCTGAGACTCACCAGATAAACAATGTACTTAAAGGGGTGATAGAATGCAAAACCGAGTTTACCTTTTCATAGATGAATTATGACAGTTCGGTGGGTAAAATAGGCATACATAGAACCTCAAAGTCCCACTGACATTCCTTTCCTATGCAAATCTCACAATTTGAAACTGCTGCTGAAAACGGGCGAATCTCAACAAAGCTCATAGTTGACGTCAACTCTGTGGCTCTACCTTATTTGGCTCTAGTCTCTACCTTTGTCAAGCCCCAAAATGTACATACACCACTGACCTGAGATCAACTAGTCTTCCAAATTTAGGTTGCGCAGATCTCACAAATTTTATACATTGTTCGTCTGCTATTTCATTACTAAATTCACTTCTGTTATTATCACACTAGTTGTAATGAAAGTGTTGAAACTTTGCATTGGTGTGTGTGTGTGTGTGCGCGACACACTCAAGGATGAAACTGTAACTAAACTGTGTATCTGGTGCTTTGTACAGTAACAGTTGATGAGTTTGTGTTGGAGCAGAAATGAAGTTTGAAGCCAGATGGGGATATTTTCTCTCAGCTTTTTTCAACACAGTGTGTCTGTGTGTGCCTGTGTGTGTGTATGTGTGTGTGTGTGTGTGTGTGTGTGCGCGCGCTGCGGGGCAGCTCTGTGTCTGTGTGTGTGTGTGTGTGTGTGTGTGTGTGTGTGTGTGTGTGTGTGTGTGTGTGTGTGTGTGTGTGTGTGTGTGTGTGTGTGTGTGTGTGTGTGTGTGTGTGTGTGTGTGTGTGCGCGCGCGCGCTGCGGGGCAGCTCTGTGTCTGTGTGTGTGTGTGTGTGCAACCAATCAGCCCGCAGCTCATCTAAATATTCATGAGCATACCTTATATGGCAGAAAACCTCTCGTTCATTCTAAAGCCAATTCACAGTGTTGCTTTAGGGAGCATAGAACAGCACCCAGGCCATTTTCAGCCCAACCAATGTTACATACCCTATTAGGAGACCTTAAGGAACAGTGTGAAATACCCTATATAATCATTCTATCACCCCTTTAAACACTTTACACTGGAAGCAGCCTTTTTAGGGGGACTTAAGTATTCTTTGCCGAGCAGGTTCTCCACCCAGTACTTCTGTTGGAAACGTCTCCAGCTACAACAGCGGTTGTCCAGCAACCTCACAGTCTTTTAATTTTTTAGGTTTTTTTAACAGAAAATCTGAAATCTGAAATCATTCTTAAAAAAAGGAAGATGTGTTCGGAGTTTTGCCGACCGGATATGGCAAAAAGTTTAATCTATCAACTAGCTTCGCTACCTTCGTCGTTGCTCTGCCTGACAACCGGTTATCTCGCCCCTCGGATTGAGCTCCGTCAATGGTGAGTTCCCAGACCCAACATCTTGATGTGGGTCTGGCTTGTCAGGCTAGAGACCAGTTGTTTTGTACTTGAATTTGTCATTGTACAGTAGACAGAGAGAAATAAAGCTTATTTTACTGTTTCACAGTGATTACATTCTAAAGCACAAATAAATTACAACAAACACTCAACAGATGATTTTTGTGAAGACAGATGCCCTTTTCTCCTCCTCTGCATTTTATTCAATGCAGCAGTAAACAAGGAGGTAGGCTACTCTAGTATCGATTTATGAGCATTATAGGACGAAGGGAGAACTTTTCTCTTTGTTTAATATCATTAAAAGTAAAGTTAGGTTTTGCTGTCCACTTCCCGACTCATTTTAAAAAAGGACAGAGAAAGAGAGTGGTCTGCGCGAGATAGCGCCACAGTGAAATGCATGCTGCAGACACGTGTGTCTTGGCCAAGAGAGGCAGAGAGAGAGAGAGAGAGAGAGAGAGACAGCGAGAGAGAGAGCGTAGCGGTATTCTCTAACGTTGTAACGCTATGTTTTTTTCTTCCGCTATCGCTCTGCAAAAGTTAACTCGGAGTTAGTCTATATCCTTGACGTTCCACTTCTGGGATTGCTCCGGTGCTGCTGGAAATTCCGTCCGATATATTTTCCGTCACCTTCCGCTTTCTTTGTGTCGTAATTCTAAACTCCAGTGGATTTATGAAGACTATGGTTAACTGCTCCTCAGATCTCTGCAGGGTAAATCGAGACAGCTAGCTAGATTATCTGTCCAATCTGAAATTTCTCTCGCACATCTATTGCAGTGGCTCTGTGCGGAGTTTAGCGCTGCCCATACTGATTGGTTTAAAGAAATGCCATTAAACCGGAGTATGTTTTCCTCCTATCCCCGAATGCTATGTGGAGTAGCCAGACCCTCCTTCAGCGCGCTTTGGAGGAGGGTCTGGCAAAGCGAGAACTCAGAGTCAACTTTGGAGAATGGGCGGGGGGGATCTTCTATGCTAATTTGGAGGTCAAAGTCAGACTTATCCGTCATGCTGGCTGCTGCTCTGCCCTTGTGTACTGATATCGCGAGACGAGAAATCTAGTCACGTTTTGATCTTGTCACACCTCACATATGCAAGTACTGACTGTTTAAACACAAATATGCAAATAGTTAACTGTATAAACATTTTAAGTACATTTTTAGTAAATTAACTCAAATATATGAATTAACTTGTAAATCTTACAATCTTAAAATTGGCAATGAGCATGAGCTAATTGAAGTATTTCATCAGTGATGAAATATGATGAATAAAAAGTGCCATATGTACTATGGTATGAAATACAGAAGGACAATGACTTTCTGCTTTATGCTACACTCACTGTCTTAAATGTGTATTATTGTCTCAATCATAGGCTATTGACAGAATGAAAAAAGAAATATACGTGTTGCCAAGAACCATTTCTTGCTCTCTCAGACTGAAGTACTATACTGTACTGAGTTGCTTGTCATTGGGTCGGGGTGTGTGACTCTCCCCCTCTCCTTCTTTACTACAATAAAGAGTAGCAGAGGGTGAGAGGAAGTCATGAATTGAAGTTGTTGGGAGGGTAAAAAAAAAGAGCAGCTACAGCGAGAGTCGTAGCTGCACATGCCGTTCAATTACACTGAAGCCAGCGGGGATTGTACGCACCCATGCATACGCTGATGTCAATATGCACAGAAAAAAAAAAATGCCTAACAAGGTTTTTGTTCACGCGGAATGCCTCTTGCACTGGAGTCAATAGTGGATGTCAATTACTAGAGGGTAAAGCTATCGATGCTGCTTCGTCAATTTGTTATCCAATTATGCTAGACTCCAATAACTAGACTAGACTAGACTCCAATAACACTGTTCAAACGGAGACATCGTAACTAAATAAAAGCATGTTGACTTGAATAAATGCATTTAAAATAACAACTTCATGTTGCTTAATTATATTTTCATTTGGCCATCTAATTGTGTTGCTTCACAATTAACTAAAATGATTAAAAACCTTTCTAAATGCAAGTTATTGTCACTCTTAACACATGCCAGACACGGTTGTGATTGACAACTACAGCAGTTCTAGTACTCAATAATTAGTCCTATAGCAAAATCTCAGATTTTTATTCAGAGTAAGCATCCATAGTTCTTTTAAACAATATCTGCTAACTTTGATGTGAAAAATGGCAAGATGTGCCCATCAGATTGAATCCATGTTTCGGTTTTTCACAATATTATAACTTCTTATTTTTCTTTAAACCAAAGACATGAGTTGTGAAAACGTATTTCCTGCTGGTTGGTTAGCATTTTTAGTTAGTTATAAAGGAATGACGTGTTTGGCACCTTTAAGCACTGCTGTGACAGCGGCGTCAGAAAATAGCATGCATTATGAGTGAACCGAAACATGAACATGAACTTTTAAATCTATCTAAACTGTTCCTATGAGCACAAAGACTAGATATCTACTTATTGGAAAGTTGTCAACCAGTTGTCAAACTTCCTGCCTGAGAGGAACAAGGTAACTGTTTCTCTACAGACAAAAGAAACCCATCGAATTCAGATGGATAATGCCTCTGCAAGATAGCTGTCGGCCAGATTTTAAAACTATAAGACATGACAAAGTACACACTGAAAGTTCAAGGGTGGGTATTGATATAGAAATGTGTCTTAAACTAAATGATGCTTTATTGTGGTTAAAAAAGAGGCTGTTTCATAAGTTATATGGTCTGTTGGTTATGCAACATCAAAATGCAGGAAAAACCTTCACCGAAGTAAAAAACACTTGTTGCCAACGTAATGGTTTTATAGCCATCTGATCATCTCTTCAGACTAAGTGCAGCACTTCTTCTGATTTAGTCCAGTACAAATTAGGAGTGCAAGATATATCGACTCAATATCGTTATCGCAATACATCGAAAGTGTCGCAATAAGTTTGCAATATTTTGTTTATATTGTGGAGCGCTGCGTACCGTCCGTTGGCTGTGTGGCTTAGTTGTGTTTGATTTAGAGCCCGCTTGAAACGCTATAATGATCATGTTTCATTGGCCAGTTACCGTGCCACTTGCACATGTTAGTGCACGTCAGCGCACGGGTCCACTACGTGACAAACCCTATGGAGCGTACCACGTGACGTGTGTGCATATTTTGACAGAGTGACAGTGTAAGTGAAGAAATAGACAGAGACAACAAAACGGAACGAATCAGAGAAGAGAAAGAAAAGTTGTGTCCTGTTCTCTTTATTTATTTATTTTATACAGTACAACTAGTAAAACATGTCCTGTTCTGTAGACATTTATCATTATTTATTTAGTCATGTTGGACCAGTCCAATATGACAGTCAGTTGAAATAAACCTGTTTAATTTGTTATGAATCTATTTTGGTGCGTTTTTCCATAACTTTTGTAATTTTACATATGTTTATGTATATCAAAATTAATATCGATACCGCAATATTCATAATCGATATCGCAATATCACATTTGGTCAATATCGTGCAATCCTAGTACAAATCTAGTTTGGTCATGATCTTGAATGAAAAGGCTTGCACTAACATCTAATAGCTTGTTGAACCAGTCAGCCCACAAACCATTCTCTCAAAACCAATGTTGCCCCTCCAATGGGGGGGATGGAGAACATTATGTCCAGCCGCTTAGATTCACACACATTGTGATGTGTTCAGGCAGCCGAGGAGATGCATCTTTCCCATCCACTCTCAGGTCCATGTAGACAACACACCTTGTTTTACCATCAGGATGCTGTCTATATTCAGACAACGCTCACGGCAAAATTGCAGGTAATAAAGTGGAAGACTGTTGCGTTGTCACGCTGCTACAAATGGCAGCGAGAAAATGTCACCTCAGAGGGCACATTTAGTTCCAGGCACCAGTTGATGTTGTTTTAGATTTTAGAGCATGCACGTACACTTTTGGAAAACGCAGGCAGTGCCATTCAGGAGCCTATCATTCACTTTCAACATCGATTTAAGTGTGAACTTGAGGATCTTTTCTGACAACTACAAGAATGTTTCAGATGTTGTGTGATTAAAACCTGTTTTAGTGGCACCTTTCAAAATCAGTACAGCATTAAAAGTACTTTAACAAAATCAGGGATTTAGTTAGACAGAAGATTGTAATACAAAACTCATGTTGAAAAGCAGGCTCAAAATCCCAAATTCTAATTGGATTATTATACTGAAATATTTCTCCTTTGAAAAAAAAAAAAAAAACACATTATACAATCCACCATAGGGGCGGGCGATATGGACAAAAAAAATAATATATTTATAGATATTTTTGGCGATTTTGACGATAACGATAATTAAACAATATCCTTTAAAAATGTGTTTTTAAAAGTCTAAGTTACTTAATCACTGATAATAATAATGGGCACAATGTTAAATGAAAACAGTTCTTATTTATTTTCTTTAAAATGTAAATATTCAAGTAAAAACAATTCAAAGACATACAAAATACTAATTGAACTAGTGTAAGAACAGTGAACTCTGAGTAAACATTCAGTTGTTCACCTCTGCTGTAATGTAAATCATGCAGCACACAAGCAAGATGAAATCATAACAATAAACAAAGGGCTCTGTTCTGTAACATATTGCACACAACCATGTCCTTATTGGAAGCAGTCCTGGAGCAGTCCTGGGCAGTGTCAGGCCCGGTTTTGATAGTCCTTCTACTTGGCTGTATAGTCCTTCTGACCGGGATTTATGCTGGGATCAGGAGTAGTTGGATGTAATCTGACTGGACCAAGTGAGGGAGAGGCGTAGTTATGTATGCTTTCTTGATGTTAGAGTATGCTACATGGTCTAGTGTGTTCGTCCCTCTAGTTGCACAGTCTACATGCTGGAAAAAGCTGGGGAGTACAGACTTTAAGGACACCTTGTTAAAGTCCCCTGCTACGATATGTATCCCCTTCAGGTGATCGCGCTGCAGTTTGTTCACTATGGTTAGCAGTGAGCCAAACTTGTGCTAACGTTAGCATCAGGGGCTATGTAGACAGCAGTGTGCTGTTTTCGTGGTAAATAAAATGGCCTGTATATTACCGACAGGGCTTCCAGGTCAGGTGAGCAGTGCTGGGCAACGATCCTGCTGTTGGTAATCCATTCATTATGCACAAAAATGCACAGTCCTCCTCCTCTGGTCTTGCTGGAGTTCTTGTCTCGATCCTGCCGGTAGCTAGCTCGACCTGCTAGCTGCCGACAACAATCCATGGAGCGCCCGGTCTGGCTATGTCCTCCGGGATGTTATGAGCCGCCTGGAAGGCTCTCGTAACGGCTGTGTTGTATCGTAGTCCTATATTGATTAGTTCAGTGTGGCTGTACTTGTATAAATATACACCGACAGGACAGCTAGTAGCCACTGCACAATCGCGCGCCACCATCTTTGTTGACATTAGTGAATGGGTAGCGTTCCAATGCGTGTTTTGAAGTGTTTTTTTCTAAGTAATTTAAATACTTGATAATGTCAATTTGCACATCGTTAACACAACAATGACGATATTATCGTAGACGATGTATATCGGCCACCCCTAATCCACCACACGGTTTACATTTTATTATGGAGACATCCTGTATGCTCATGCTTCATATTTAACATCCCTAGTTGAGTTCAGAGTCAATAACCACAACACCAGATCACAAGTTAGGTTGGTTCCTCATACCAACTCTGACAACAGGTTTCTGGTACTATGCAGCTTAGTACTAGAATGAGCTGCAACACAACTTAAAGTCAGTATGAGACTTTATCATTCTTGTGGCTGTGTGTGTGTGATGGTTATTGTGAGTGAATGCATTTTGTTTTTCTCATTTAATTTGTTCTCAGGTCTCTCTTGCAAAAACAATCTTGATCTCAGTGAGATTTCCTGGCTAAATGAAGGCTTAAATATTCCTACTGGAGAGAAGGAAATGTAATTTTTTTATGTGAGCTAAGAAAAGGAAGGCCACATCAGTCCCTGGGCATCTGCTATCAAGGAGACCGCTATCAGAAGGGCCTGAGTCATTTATGCATTTTTAAAGAAGGGTGAAGCAAAGAGTCCTGAAATAAAATTTGGTAACCAAATCTCAAAGACATACTGAGGGAATGAGGTTGCCTTGAAATCTGATCTACTACCTGGAAGGCTGGCGACCGGAGACCAAATATAGGCCCAGTGCTTCGGTCGTAATTGGGAGCTTTATTGATTTCCGGGCCTGTCGTCACGCCTGAGGTGACCTTTTGTTTGAGAATAATTGCTCTATTAGAGGGTTTATTCAGGCACCTGCTGGGTATCTCAGACACTATTATTGTCCAATAAGAATCCCCAGGCATTAAAGCAGTGACCCTGTTCTGATATGTGGGGTGTACAGAGAGAGTGTGACTTTCTGCACTGCAGGAGCGGATCGTCAAATCAGAACACAGGAATGGCTCGGTACATTTGTGGGTGTAAGTGAGCTCTAATGCTGCTGTGAAGCTTGACAAGCTGATAAAATGTATTGATGTCATTGCATTGCTTCATTTCGGAGAAGCAGTAAAAAACCTTTCACTGCACTGTTCAGCACAAACTTATAGAACAACAAGCACATATGAAATTACTGATTTGTTGTTCTTAAATAGAAAGAAAATACTAGGTAGAGTGCAAGGAAAAAACATTTTCTACACCAACAACAAAATGTCTTGTTCTCAACAACTCTGAATATAAAAGATTGCTTCTCTACTAGTTCTGAAATAAGTACGGCCCCATTAAAATGTAGCACAGGTTCTCTTGTGGGTTCATCCCAAGTGTGATCAGCACACAGTCAACTGAGAGTTTGAAAAGTTTACCAAGGAAACTTTCTCAGGCTGTGGTTAAGCTTTTGGCTAAAGCACACTGGCCCCTTGGCCTCATCTAAAAGCCAACATGAAGTCAATAATTAAAAAGAGCCAAAGAATACTGTTTCTCTTAACATAACTATTCTTTATTTATACTATTGGGTTGTGTCTAAAAGGCAAATGTAAAAACAAAAAAAGGTAACAAACACTAACAGACAACAGTAACATATTATACCTAATCTCTTTGCCTTAAAGGAATAAAATCCTTGGTATTTCAAATCAAACTTGGGACCTGTTTGTCACAGATAGCTTTAAAGCCATGCAAGTGTGGCCAGAGGAAAAAAAGACTGACAAACAGGAAGGGTCAAGCTGAGTTTCTGTTGTGAAAGCATCATGCTCCATGTTCCCTCTGGCACCGAAACAGAACGTATATTTAAGTCTGGGCGTAAACAGATATGACTCACACTTGGCTGTTTGTTGCCATGCCATCACTTATGCCTTACTCTTTCTTTAGAGCTCAGGTACAGAAGCATTTCCACACGCTCACTCCTCACTAGCTAGCTCTTATCACACTTAAAACATATAAAAACTCATTCAAAAGGCAGCACCACAAGAAGCATTAATTAAAAATTTCCATTGAAAATCTTTGACATGGCCTCTTTGTGCAGCCTGTCAGTTTGAACAAAGGGGGGAGAGCTCCTGTTCAATGGTCTTAATGCATTTATGCTCTCTAATGCATTATTTTGCCACAAAGTAAGACATCGGCACACACTTTCTAAGTGTGATGAAATTGATTTTCAACATGTCCTTTGTTCCCTATTGGAAAAAAACACACTGGAGAAGCTCTAAGGTGCTGTTTACATGTTAAAGCCAACAGTACTCTCTTGCAAGAGTGTTTACCCGACTCCAAATCTTACCACAACATAAGATTATTTATTTATTTCACAAGTATGTTGTTATGTTACCGCCACAATATAACAACTGGAGAAAAAAAAAAAAAGCCACATTCACACATACGGTGAAAAAGAGAGACAAGAGGGTCAAAGAGGGAGAGAGAGAGAGAGAGAGAGGGAGACAAACAGACAGAAAACCACTTAATGGGAGAGACAGAAAAATGTCATGGGAGCTGTCCATTCAGCACCACAAAGCCACAACACAAGGCATGAGACCAGCAATGGTATAAGGCCTACAGAAGTATTTTCATACAAGTGGCCTAACATAAAGTATAAACAATTATTTTTTCTTGGCTTATGGGTGTCACACATTTGCCTTTTTTTTAATTTTACCTTTATTTAACCAGGTAAGCCGATTGAGAACAAATTCTCATTTGCAACGACGACCTGGCCAAGACAAGGCATAAAACGTGCGAGAATTTTTTTTTTTATTATTATTATTTCAGGACAATGCACATTTGATGAACATATACAGAAGTACACGTAAAAAGTGCCAGATTGTAGCCCAAGGGCTAATTTCCATCTGTAGTCAAGTTCTGATAAAAACATAGAGTTACACATATAATATACGCAAAATATAAACATACAACATATTCAACAAACACTTGTATTTTTTCCTGGCATTAAGCAGCCATGAAACTCTCCACAAGTCACTTTGTAGTGCAAAATTGCCAGTTCGGCTTTGATAAGATCCTCCGACATTCGGTTCAGTTTTTTGGTCTGAAGCTGTGTCATGAGTCTCAATCTTAATCCTCTGTGTCCTCCTTGCTACTAGCAACTGCGTGGAGGAGGGGGTGTGGTGTGTGTGTGTGTGTGTGTGTGTGTGTGGGGGGGGGCTTGTATCATGTGGACTAGCCGACAGTTTTGTTGTCATTACTTAGAATTCCTCATATAGCTTTAAGATTTTAGATTCATTTAAATTTGAAGTTATGTCTGAATTTCAACATTATATATGAAAAAAATACAATCTTAAATATGGATATTAAATGTAAAAGGTATTTGAAAGAGTGCCCTTGAGGGCTGAGAGGCCAATAACTTTAGGGAGCAACTGTTCTCTACACATGGTGGAATCACTCTGGTGTAACAATTACTGTTCATTTTAATATCTTATTGGCCTGAAGCAACTCAAGGGTCAGTGACAACTCTGATAATAAATGTCTTATAAAAAAAGGCATTGAATAGCTTTCTAAGGTTACCCCAAGGAATATAGTTTTTCCTCTTCTTTTCTGAAAAGATTGCAAATGACTGAGTGGATAATTTCACTGATATAAGCAGAGGTAGAGCATATAATTCAGTGCCAATTGACAGCACACTGAGGATCACTAAAATGAGATAATAAACTCCAGAGTGCAAACCCACTGTGGGCTTCTAATATCCAAATGGTAAAGGAGGAAGATTCAATCAGGCTTTGTAACCGCCACTTAGAATCGTTCAGTATCTCTGCTTGTTTGTAATATCCAAATGAATGATACATTGTATAAGGGTGATTACTTAAGTGGGATATTTTTCATTATCAAAGAAGCAAAAAGTCTCTATATTGCCTACGAATGGCAACATTTCCAGAGTATGAAAAGATAATGAAAACACTTTAAATAGGTGTCCACACACTGACTTTTTTGTAGTAATTAGCTTCCCGCGTGGAATGCCAATTCCAGCAAAGTGCCGATGTACTACATTTTCATATCAGCAGAACATCAATCAAAGACTCAATCGTGCTTCCTGTGGTGTTTGATGTTCGAACAAAGTCTGATGCTCATTTGCTGCAACACTTTGAAATTAGGGCTGCATGCCCATTTGCCAGTCTGAGACTCAAATTAGCTTAGCATTTGATTCAATTTCAGCCGCTAGTCAACAAAGGAAAAGCATAAACAAGATGGTGACAAAATTAATGAATTATTATTCCCCCCCCCCACTCACTTTGTCTCTTTTAATCTGTGTTGGTGTTTTCTTTGTACAAGGCTGCACACTGAGCTACAGCATCTCCATAGAAACTAGGCTGCTGCTGGGCATTTGGAGTGTGCCCAGCAAATGTCCTGATGAAAGTCAGTATTTCAGGCATGACACTAAATACAACTGAGGAGGCATGTAATGGCTGCCAATATTTTGAGCATGGAAAACCAGCAGGGGGTTGACATTGTCGCCTCTGACCAATTCCCTTCCACCCAGACGTATTTCTTATGGCTGGAGGGAGTGGGATGCATGCCAGAAAATGGGCAGTCCAGGATAGAGCTGATAACATGACTGTCAGACTGATGACAGGGACGCATGCTTCTCGAGTAGAGAAAGATGATATTGCAGCAGGCCGCCTACTTTCACGCTCCCATCTCCATAATGTGGTGAGTTGCCACATTAAAATCCTTGAGTTGGTCAATTTGGAGCGCCATCAGCCTTCCACGGCGGCGAGAATTATTGCAGCCATAACAATAACACTAAAGGTTCTAAGCTATAAATGTCAGCAGGAACAGTGGTTGTAACATTGGGCCCAGGCTTTGAAAAAGCAAGCTCATTCCTCTAGGCTTGTGCCAGGCTGAGCAGCCAGATGCCAAGATTCGGGCACAGCCTTTAGCCTCCTGCAGGCTACCGAGTGGCTCTGTGTGCTGCCTCATCCAGCAATTTGCGTCACTGAAGAAAGTGGGGAGGACATTGTTGTTCATTTTTATTTTAAAGGAAAAGATACAACTTTGCAAAATAAGGATTTTAACAACCTATACCAGATGTTGAGAGCAAAGACTGAAACCAAAGCTTAAATAAGACAAAGATAATGACATTCTAAGCTCAGCTATGTGTATCACGTTGAGCTGTCAGACTTCCCCGACGTGGGCACAAACAACTCCTAGCAGCATGTCCAATGAAAGTGGAGCACCAGCTTCTCCTAATTCACATCTGAGCCTACAGGCAATTACCTGCTTATCGTTCGTGACTAGCACTCACTCTTGTGAATGTTTGTCACTGACGTGGAGGTGGCGCCAAAACGACAGCAGGACCCGAGGGGGAGAGGGGGGCGCGACGGTGAACCTGGCAGCGCTCAACGTTTCAATTAGATGCTCGGCGGAACATGGCGGCTCCTGATCGCCTTCCTGCTCCACAGCTCTGGGCTTCTAATTACAGCAGGTCGATAAGGCCAGAAAACACGGCTCGAACAGACTGAGGCAAGACGCAGATAAACACACGCACAAGAATACAGAGGCATATTAACTTATACACTGACTCACGCATGCGTTTTATAGGGTGCACTGGTACAGGCTGACACTCCCCTGACAGTCTGAAGCATGATTAATCACACTTACTGACTATTTTCGCTCAGCTTACCAAACAGACTTGCAACCAGAGACTGGACACTTCTGGTTCAAAAACCTATTGTTGGTCATCTCTGAAAATATATAGATTTTCTGACATTAAGTATTCTAAATACAGTTAGCTTATGTAGCTCCTTATGAAACTGTGTTTTTCACCTGAACACAAGGGAGAAAGGAAAGAAAGCTCTGGTTAAAAATGCTTGGCGAGCTCCTTCATTTATGGAAATATGCCCACTCCGGTTGATATAGAAAGAGATGGGATGGGAATTTTTAATGGGATCTATATGCATATCCTGTGCTGACGTCCGTAGCGCATTAGGGGCACAATTACATTAAAACAAAAGAAGACACCTGACCTTTTCCTAAATGAGGCGGTTTTACACACTGTTTGGAAACTCCTCCTCTTGTGTTTACTCAGACACACACCAAAAAGACACGCACACCCAATGTCTACACAGACCATTAGCGAGATGGAGGATTATCGTGACATTTAGTTTGACCGTTGCTCCAAACACTGAATATTTATTGCTGTATTAAAGCACCCCCCAATGTTATAAGCCATTTTGGCAAAGAACATTTAAATCATGACAACAATCATGATAAATCGCTGTGGTTGCTGCCTGGCAATCTCGTCTCTAATCTCCACTTTAGACTCCAACATCACGGCTAAATTGTTCATAATTGCCCTTAAGACGAACTATGGCACAAACATTAGGGGCATCCAATTCTCCTCGAAATCCATCTCCAACTCCCTCTTATCAGTCACTAATTCACCATAGGAAAAACGCTATGCACAAGTAAAGAAAGCATCAAAATGATAGATATATCGCAGTTTAAAATCAAATCGGTGTATTCCCTAAAAGAACTATACTATAGTTTTTGCAATCTGACTGGGAAGCACAGTAGCTAGAACCTGGCAAGAGAACCAGAAATTCAAATTATGCAGAGTAGATGCAGGGATGAGTTCTATATAACCTCATGCATATGAAAAGCTGCCTCTTGGGAGGGAAGTTTTCTATTTTTGCACTTTACATTTTCAGACTTTTTGCTTAAACTAAGCAGAATGTCTCACACTGACAGAGCAGGTGCTGGTCTAGTCTCTGCCTTAAAGCTTGGTGACAACTCGCAAAGATGGTAAACTAATTGTCCCTGGTGAACTAACTGCTAACAAGCTCACCAGCCGGGAACATCCTAGTGCTAGTCAGTCACTTTTGCTCTCTCTAAGTTGCTTTTGTATTTTGTCTGTACTGGGACATTTGTCTGTATTTGGCCATTGTACATCACTTCATTCGGTAAAGTGTTATTACCTCCGCCAACTAGGTTATGTTTTAGGCTTGGTTTGTCTGTTTGTTTGTTTGTCTGTCAGCAGGATCACTGTAAAACGACTGGCCTGATTTTCATTAAAGTTGGTGGAAGGGAGCATGGGGCCAAGGAAGAACTCATTATATTTTGGAGGAGTTCCGAATCACGGGGCAGATTCACAAATTAATTTTCACTTTTGTTGCCATTGCGAGATAGTAGATTCATGTGGTGTCAGAATAATCGGGGAAATGGGTTTCCGACAGGGAACATTTTAAATGCTTTTACATTGTGAGACAGGGCATGTCTTGGCGGAGGTCTGCACTCTCCGAGTGCCCTTCTAGTTTATTGAATGACATGACGAAAAAAAGAAACACTCTTTTAACATCAAAAGACGTACTTGTGCCATTGACTCCTGTCTCATAGCTGCCTGCAAACCATTCCTCTTTTTATGGAGGAGGTTAAATGAAAGTGGAAGGTTCAACACAGATAATAAGCTACGTTAGCTTTCACCGTCTTGGCAGTGTGGTTTGCTATTGGTCAATAGCAGAAATTTGCTGTCAAAGCTCACCAAAATTGAACTCTAAGTGAAAACTGAATGCAGATTTACTATTTACTATGTCCTCACAGGATGAATCTATTAATCACGGCCATTCCATTGAAATGAATTGAGTTTGTTTTAAATGTGTACCGGGCCTTTACAAATGCTACACAGGCAGAGCAAATCTACATTTATATGATCTCATTTGTGACCGTTCCGTTATGGGACTTCCTGGCAGATCAACAGGCATGATGACACCTTAACATCTGATTTGGCAACACGTCCTGGTCACTTTCACAATGAACTACTTATCACATTACCAGTGAATTGGCTTGTAGAAAGAGGGAAAGAGTCTTCATTAATGACATTAGACAACCTGATGAACAGTGGTAGCTCTGGATCGACGGATAACAAATGCGTTCTGTAGATGTACCGATTTGGAAAAAGGAAACTCTGGGGCACTGGAACACCGCCACTGCTGTATGGCACTTACTGCACGCAGGTCCATGTTTAAAAACACAAAAGCCAAAGCACGCGCCACGCAGATGACTCGTCGTCATCCCACTGTGTCTTGTGTGCAAGCTGCTACTTTAACATCCGTTTAAGCACTTATTACTTGAGCTATTCATCAGCAGGCCACAGAGGCAGCAGCTTTACCACAGCGATATGAAGGAAACAAAACACGGCTGATTACACAAAACAAAACATACCAAAATGTTTAAGTCAAATATCATCAATCCGACAACATTCAAGCCTTTCACCATCTTAAAAGAGCATGTTCCCGTCTGGCTTTTTTCTCCTATATTTTGACTTTCAAGTGAGCATCTTCACCTTTGATTCTTGCATTTATCAGCTCATAGCAGACAGGCACCGTTTCAGATAAACAACATTTTATCAATATTTGACAAGAGCACATCCTCTGAAATCTAACTTACTATATGTAGGACATTGAGTACATTGAGTTTACTAAGTAGGTATCATAGTATCTTAGAAGAAATTTAAGAATATAAATAAATAGGCAACGAGAAAGTCCTGCACTTTTTTGAGTTCGACAGGATTTTATACCCTTTTTCTCCTAAACTTAGAATTCCCCTATGCTATAGTCCTTGTCATTTTTAACTCCACTGTTGGCCTGTTGGAGAAGTAGACAGCCATGTACTTTCTCTGGTACATATAATGATGCAAGATACATCTAATCACCTCACCTGCCAGCAAAGAGTCTAAATAGGCATATTCATGTATCACAAATGTGACGACAAAAAGAAATCATGATTTGAGAGCAACAAAAAGCTACAGAGTATGTAAGACCTACCATCCTATCCAATGCTATGGCTTATTTATGATTCATTTCCTTCTTTGGTCCTTGGGTATCTATTCTCTTCAGGAACACCCGCAGGCTGCTCTGCTCAGCTGTTTCGCAAGCTGCTGTCCTGATCGGAGGTTTTGGCTTTGAATCCCACCCAAAGTCCTTTACTGCTCTGCTACTATGAGATGCTACTAAATCAACTTTATCAGGGCAGACCTCACGTTTCAGCTCGGCTCTCACAGTATCCAAGTCTCTCCCTTTAGCATGCATTACCCGCTACGGCTTCCCAAGTTCGCTAGTCACACAGAATGTGAAAAAGCAGTTAAAAGCCCGACCATCAGGCTGGATGGCGGTGGCATCTCCGCAGATGTCTTCCCCATTAAATGTTGGGGCTGTGCTTTAAAGCTCCAACTGCCTGTGGGAAGTAAGTGAGAAATCTGAACTGGGAAAACCCCAATTACTCATGTAATGTGACATCCTTAAACTGCTCACAGCAGATATATGTTTACAAAGCCAGCTGCTTTATGAGTTTTTGAGGCTTTTGGACACAAGCTGTTCTCACTGGTTTATCTTTTTTTTTTGGTGAAGAAGTGCCCATGCCAAGCACCACAATTTAATTTGAGCAAGCACCTTGTGCCAAATTCCCAGTTTCCCAATCACTGTACTCTCTGTCACAGCACTAGATGGGAGTATTTTGGCAACAAAATAGTGCTACTTTAGCTTTAATTTCGTCTAAAGTGTCTTGCCTTTGTAAGTTCATTACTACCATGACTCAACCTTTCACACCTTGAGAACCTCCACCCTGTTGGAGTAATGAGTGTTAGTGGTGTGACTCTCTCTGTCTGTGCTGCGGCTAGCTGATTACTGGAGAGCTGTTGCTATCTCTGGTGAGCTGCCCTCTATCTCCGTCCTCTGTCCCTGGACCACAAGCCCGGCCAGCACACCATCAATCAGGAGGCCGCAGCAGGACCTCACGTAATCACAGCGGCTGTGTATGTCTGCGCGCACCAGCTGCAATGTGTTTGCCCGTGTGCATGTGCATGCATGCATGTCTATGTTACATTGCCGATTTTATAACCTGATATGCTTGAAGCAATTTTTCACTTTGCTGGAGCGTCACGCCTCAACAAAGTCCACTGACAGCCGCCATTGAGTGTTCCAGCATCACCGGCTATCGAATCTTGTCAGTGATTATGAAAAAAGGTCAGTTCCTGTAGGTGTTAGTTATTTGTGCTCAAAATTAACCTATAATTAACTACAATTACGTTTTTGTTTTTCGGTCTAGTGTTGAAATTAATCGTTTAAATCAGTTATCACGCAAAAAAAAAAAAAAAAAAAAAAAATCTCCAGTTTATCAAATGTAAGGATTTGTTTTCTCTGTGGTTTGCTATTACAAATGTAGATGTAGATGTGAAAATATCTACATCTGCTGGATGGACAAAAGAAGTCCTTTGAAGATGGGGTGTTGGAAATGTTACACTGTTTTCTGACATTACAGACTCACCATTCATTTATTAGTTCGAAAAATTATCAAACATGAATTGATAATGGATGAATATCCTCAGCTGTAGCCGTATTGGTCTACAAAATGTTAGAAAATAGCAAATGAACATCCGAGTTCAAAGTTATGTCTTGAATTCACAATACACAAAAGGAAAAAGCAGCAAATCCTCACATCTGTGAAGCTGAAACCAGCAAACTCTTTGCCTTTTTTGCTTGAGGATTGACAAAAACACAAAAGTGTCAATCGTCAGTTGCTTTTGCTGATGTTTGCGCATACACAGCCAGTGTGCAGAATGTGCAGGGTGGGACTGGCGGCCCTGTGGCTGCCTCCGAGGGTGTGACTGACAGCCTGCAGCTAAATCACAGCGGGGGAAGATTGTCTGCTTGGCAGGATAAAGCAGAGTGTCCCTCTCACCTTTTCTGTCATCTTCAGACAGGTGCAGCGCACAGGTGGAGGCCAGCAGTGACAGATGCCGTCAAGTTACAGTTTGTGTTGATAAGACATGGTTCAAAACACAAAAAAGTTTACTAAATGATTCCTAAACAGCTTCCTGGACATGTAAAGACAGGATTCACACAAAATGAGTTAAGGAAGGTAAAACATCATAGTGACCGAGATAGTCTTTTTTGTAATGTGTTTAGTCCCTTTTTTTCAAGCAGTAATGAAATTATTTAATCTAGACGCAATGAAAACAAAAATCTGCCAGAGCATTTTCCCAGCTGTAATGCTGTAAAAAGAGTGCTTGGGTATATTGCTGATTAGGTGCTATATTGTTAAAACTTCAAAAGAAATGTGCCATTTCTGAAAAACTGGAAAAGTTACATTTAGTTTTTCTTCAAACTTTCAAAGATTTTGTAAAAAGGTGTTAGTAAGTACGCATTCACTGGCTCTGTACTGCAGGAGGAGGTGCATTATTTGTCAACCCTGACACTTAACAGAGCACAATATTTTTTTTCCGGCTCATGAAATATTGATTCTTAAAAATAAAATCCGATGTTCCATCATCACTGAGTGATGGGAGTGAGCAAAGAAAACAGAGCAGAGCCACCCTGCACCACACTGAACGCAACAGTGTTTTCAGACTGGAGAGACGGTTGAGCTTTTCAGAAGAGGTCAGACGCTTTAAAGGCGTTTTATTACATAGGTAGAACGCACGAGCATGACATGGTGATTTCAATGCGATTCAAACTGTTAACATAAACACAAGTCGCACATTTGCAGGCCTTTTACAATAGGCACCATCTGATCCAAGTTGGGCTAATTGAGCTGATTTGCGTGTCTTACTGCAAGGTGAAGCGCACTGGATGGAATGGAAAACACAAACTGTTTGTTGTCTCCCGTGCGTAAAGTCACTGAATAATGATCACTGCATAACAACGATGACGATCACAAGCGAGCACGAGGCTGTAAATCAGCACGGCACCGGCTATCACTTCCAATTGACTCTAAGTGCAAATGTCTACTACAGTACGAGCGTAGGGCTACCAAATGATTATGTTTTCCTCCAACACACCATTGCAAGCGGTCAGACACAAGTCACTGCAGCGCTGCATGCCAATATGATTCAGTGTTGGCCAACTAAAGCAGGGCGACACAGGTTGATGTTGATTCTAATATGCGAAGGCAAGAGAGAGGAAAGCTCGTCGGTACCTGTTCTTGCTGGTGAGCCGTTTTCGCCGGTGCATTGCCTTCCTTCGCCGTGGTCATGATTCCCCTAAAGCTGGGAGAAACTGTTGTTTCCCCGGCAGGAGGAAAAAAAATCAAATACAGAAAGCTACACAGGTGCTGTAGAGAACCACCGGCAGGCACAAGAAGAAGAAGATGGTGTATTCACGGCGCATACAGGCTGCGTTTGCAGCGGCCAAGGTGTGAAATATCAAGTGGTGGAAGGAAGGACGCGCTGCTCAAGATGAGAAAAGGCAAACGATTCTCAGTGGAAGCGAAAGAGAAGAGGAGGAGACAGCGGGGAGAGAGAGAGAGAGAGAGAGAGAGAGAGAGAGAGAGAGAAAGAGAGAGAGAGAGAGAGAGAGAGAGAGAGAGAGAGAGAGAGAGAGAGAGAGAGAGAGAGAGAGAGAGAGAGAGAGAGAGAGAGAGAGAGAAGCTGCGCACCTCTTTAAGCGCTTGATGAGGGACTATGCGTGAGCGGTTCAATATTCCACAAGCGCGTGCACCCACACATGCACGCACGCACACACACACACACACACACACACCGCCCGTCAAGTCAGCCAAGGGGGGCTGTGTTGCAGAGAGAGTGGGTATCAGTTAAAAATTGCACCAAAAAAATGTAATACTATACATTATACGAAACTTGAATGCTGAATTCATGAATATAAGCTCATCAAATTTCCATTTGCAACCAGGACATTCTTACACTCTTACTTTCAATCATATACAGTGTCACATATCTATTAGTTTATTCATATTCACTACAAAATAAAGATCCATCTCATTAAATCAGATCCCATCACTTCATCTGTCAGAGACACTGTTGTGGTAAAGCTGCTGGTAAACTAGGCAAGTAGAATTAAAGCCCGTATTCCTGCTGCATTTGGAGATAACAATTTCTGCGTTATGTAACTTTCTTGCTGTAATTAGAAACAAAACACTAATGTGCTGCTGCGCTGATGCGATAGTAATGGCACTGACACACTAAGTGGTTTCAATGTAATGTAAAAGGATTAAATATTACACTCAAACAGCAGCAGCAGAAGTAATAATACAGAGTCAACAGTGAAAATGTTTAAGACACGAGTGGCTGCAAAAACGTTATGATCCCGGGAATGAAGTAGTTGCAATAAAGTAGAACTTATTAGGACTAGGCAAATATGGCTTTTAATAAAGTTCAGTCAGTCTGAGATTTCAACTAAATTCTGAGACTAAAATATAATTTAGACATTCAATTTACTGCAGCGGCACTGAAAGGAACCTCTCACGTTTATATATATATATATATATATATATATATATATATATATTTCACGATAAGAACCAGACGTGTTTTCGTGGTTTTGTTCCATTAATTACATCTACAAAAACTGTTCTACAATCCCTATTAAACACTGTGAGGAAATGACTTCCTTTGATTCGTTCTGAGATGTGCTTAATGTTAATTAATACCTTAGTCTCCAGTTTGACTATTTATATTGCAGGTGTGCAACCCAATGTGCTGCACTGTTAATTAAAGTCTGGTGGCAGCTCAGTGAAGCCAATTACCCTGGAATCCCGAATGAATGTCTGCAGTGTTGCTTCATGTGAGCGGCCGAGCACATGAAAAGGCTTGCCTTTCAAAAAGGTAGCCTCAAAAGGACAAAATCCACCGCCTGACACCCTTGAATGAGATATCATTGTGTTATTTTGATTGTAATTTACTTTCACGGCCCATGAGTTTTAGCTTTGTTAGTGACTTCTCTACATTTGAATGAGGACAGTCCCCAAAACTAAAAGTGTCTAATGTATAGGTGTGGGCATACAGCGTAGTTAAGCTTAGTTAACTAACTTTATTTAAAGTAAGGTGGGTTTTCCATGCCTGCTTAGTCAACTCTAAGCTCTGAGAATAGGCACTGTGGTGCTTTGAGCTAGGTGGTAAATGTCCGCACGCTAACATCCTTACTAATACCTACCTACTAATTACCTAATGTTAAAAAGCTGATGTTTAGCAGGTATATGTTTACCATATTTTTACATCATATTTTAAGGTGTTACGGTGCTAATGTTTGCTAAATAGCACTAGACACAAGTATTGGACAAAATGAAATCAAATGGACCTTATTGAAGATAAGGGATCACCAAAGTTGCTACAATTCATCCTGAGGAATACCCGAATGTCTGTACCAGAAGGCTTTATCTTATGGTAAGCATAATTGTCAGTTTGCAAACTGAAAATAAGCTTTGTAAACTGACGACCAACTGAAAGGGTGTTTGGGGTTTTAAGCCCCCAACGTCGTCTTCCAGGCAGCGCCGCATGGAAGGCACTAGGGTTAGGCAAGGGTTAGGGTTAGGTGCCTTGAAGTCGATGGTCGCAGCGCTCCCTTGAAGTCGACGGTGGGGGCTTAAAACACCATCGAGCAACTGAAAGACAGACCAATTTGTTGAGCCACCCCACTAAAAACCATTTGAAAAGGGTCTTGTATTTCCAACGCATTCTCATGAACGGGTTCGTATGATATCGTATGAAAAGTTATGCACACTAAAACTTTTGATATCATACGAAAACTTGGAGACCGCCTGCTGATCACGTGACATCAGCTACAGTGCTCTGTGCTACACAGTGGCAGTTGCTAGCTGTTTAAGCCTCTACAGAGCTTTGTGACGCCGGCTACAGACCTCCGTCACAGCTCGTTGTATCAGCGGCAGTTGGTAGATGTGTTCAGCCGCTACAGAGCTCTGCGACACCGGCTATAGTGCTCAGCATTGTGCTCTGTCAGGTCAGCGATAGTTGGTGGTTCAGTTACCCGAGAACAGGTGACTGTGAGCGGGGTACAGAGCACCGCGAGCTGCCGGTCATTTCGGCAGAGATCACGGTTAAGTGTAGGCAAGAAAAAGGGAGTGTTATGCGGCGACGAAAGTTAAGTTTAGGCACCGAAACGACTTGTTAAGTTTAGGAATAAGTTTGTGGTTTGTATTAAAACACTCCTGAGGGACCGCGTTTCCGCGAACTCCGCTCCCTGGCTTGAAACTCCTGTGTGTTAACGCCTCCCTACACAGCCAGCTGCGTTCTTATACAGCATCAGTCAATGTGGTGCGCCCAACAAAAAAACAAACAAACTTGGAAATCATACGATTTACAATGCTTATCTTTTTGAAGCTTTTCGAATGTATGGTTCATGAGGACAATAAGTCTGCCATGATAAAAAATAAAAATATGGTTCAGTTGTGGATAATTCTTAAAGAAATTGGCTTCTCTGATTGTTCAAAATGTAAAAATGCACATTTTTCAATTGAAGACATATTTGTATTTTGATTCTTGCCAAATAAAGCCATGAAACCTAAAGGCTATGTTGTCATTTTTGACGTATTAAAAAAGAATGAAAGCCCTCCGAGTGTTCACAGCACCATCCACTTGTGGCTTAAAACTACATTAGCGGCCTTCTCCAATAACTCAGTCTGTGTTTACCATCAAAACCATGATGTATGAAACTGAAACGACTTCTCAACAGCCAATCAATCAGCTCCAAACTAACGACAACCACTCTGAGCCAAAGCCCTATTGGCTGATGACGGATGCTACTGTATGTGGTCGGACCGCGGCCACCGGGAACACAACAACCACCTTATTGTGGCTGTGTTACAGAGTGAGTGTACAAACCAAATGTCTCTCAAATGGACAAGAGACGGCAGTGATGAATGCTCCTGGGGGGGAATGTGTTTAAATACACATTCCTGGAAAGTCAGAAATTAACTGACTGATTGAGCCAACCTGCCTAAACAAATAGAGTCCAGTCATCGTTTCACTTTGAATGCCAAGCTACTGTAGCAGCCGACATAATGAACTTCCTGTAAGAGCTTTTGCCCAATTAAAACTTCAACTTAATCAATACATGCCATAATCTGAAAACACAATACACTGATGGATTATTTTTGGCACTGATTTTAGTTCTCCCTGCAAACAAAATTATGGCTACTGGGTGATGATTGTGTAGATAATAATAATTGCTTTTGGTAAAGAGGCATCTTCAATTAACCCTCAAATTTTGCAATTGCCTTTTATATTTAGATTGCTTAATTGAAGCCAAGAGGTGGACTATGTGACTAAGAAAGGTCTCTGATACTTATTTACATGTGCATCCTTTTTAAAAAGTCTTGATAGGCTGAGAAGATAGAGACAATGGATAGGAATCCCAAAGTCAATCAAGAGTGTGTGAAAAGTGAACTGATACTCCATTTAAATTGAGACGGAGAGGTGAAAAGACGAAGAAGTGAAAAGCAAAGGGCTGCTAGTCTGAGAGCCACTAAATCAATGTTGCACAGATTGAATTCAATTTCTGTTTTCCTTCCTCAATTTAATTTGAGAAGCACAAACCAAAGCAAAGTCTGTCCAAGGCTTTTGGTTTGCACAAAGCAAACAGTTGTTTCCTCAAGTGCTCTGGCTGTACAGCTTTTTAATTGAGATACTTGGAGAACTAAAGCGTTAAATCCCTGTTAACACCACTAGGTATGAGAGGGATCATGCACATTACATGGAAATCTGGTGTGTTTTTGATGAAGTCTCTTGTTTAAACTCTAGGAAGTTCGAAATTTCAGCCATGCAGCGCGGAACACTGCAGTATGTTCTGAAAAAAAAGACTTAAAAAGGTCAAATAACATAACTTTGGCATATATGATTATTTAAACCAACCAAGTAAATGTTGTTGTTTTCATTGTCTGCACCCACTTGCATTAAAAACAGCCCCCATTTTGGTTTAAGTTTAAGCATGCACACATCCACATCCATAAAATGTGTCCCAACACACTCATTTGTGGAGAAAATGGAATATAGAAAAATGTATTTTCCGATTTATAGCCAGCTCCTGTCTCCCAGAACATATTCTGTCATTGCGCATGGCCAAAGCCATCTGTCAGTGTTACATCAATTCCTATATCAAACCCTTCAATGCAGCAAGCCCCTTGTGTGTTGAATAGCCAGGGAAACAAGTGTAATGGGATGTTTCAAAAACAAAAGTTGTTCAGTGCTGTGACACCCCATGACTTGTTTTTATTAAATACTTTAAGGAGGTATCCATTTTCCTTTGGGATGCAGCGTTTTATTTCTTGGTACGTAAATTTTGATAGCAACAAATCTTGTATACTATATGATTGAACAAGCTTGCTCACAGAATAAGACCAATATTGCCCCAGAGAGGGGTGGAGGATGGATAAGTGATTACTCTGACACAGAGCAAGACCAAAGGTCTGGGATTCACACTCTGAGACTCTACTTTCTAGCAGGTGGTGCGTCGTAGGACTGTGTGCCTCAATTTTTCAGCTCTTACTTAGTTGTCTGACACATGATGGCAAGCATCGAGATATTGGAGAAAAAGAAAAAGTAATTGCTTTTCCATCGCTCCTTCTGCTCCCTCCCCCTGTGAATCCTCTATGTGAGGTCCTTACATAAATACAGTTCGGACCCAGCACCCTGACAGAGAGGGGATGCATCAGGATGCAGTCTCGTGTCTTGCCGGCACACAGCACTTTATGCCAGGTGTGACTCACCAGCCTTCACACCACTCAGCCGTGAAATGTCAACAGAGCCAGATTCCACAACCGTGCCGATGACGTCTTCATCTTTATTAGCATACTGTGTACAGAGAAAGTGCCCCTCCAGCTGGAGAGTAAGACTGAGCCTTAAAAATAGTGACAAACACCAACCAAGTCTTCCAATAGTAACCTACTGACTATTGAGGTTTTAAAAAACGTCACATTTTTAGATACATTTGTGGTATATTTTGTATATACTGTCCATATCCTAAAGTTTCTGCTGTGAGAAGTGCATATATGCAACCAAAGAGCGTACAGTGAAAAGCCTAAAGTGTGAATTCTGTGCACATTTTGATTTCGTTGTTTAAGTTTCACAACCTTACTTTCTTCCCTGATTTAATGCATATTAATGACATATTCTCAACAGGTGTTGCATGGACATCATCTTGTTTTTTAAAAAAAGGCTCCGCAGTCATGACAATAGCAGTTGCTTCATGCGTTAAATGGGGTTTGTTCAGGATGGCTTCGTGTTTTGCATAATATGCTTCAGAAACTGAGCAGACGGTAAATAGCTTTTGGAAATTATCTTCAAGCCTTTTAAGAAAATAAAATCAGAAAATTTCAGTAGCACATATCCAAACCCCCAAAAATTTAAAAAAAAAAACAAACAAATCAATCAAAGTAACCGTGACAAGTAACACTATCTGACATGCACTATGACAGGATGAAAAGTGGCTGATTCGGTACTGTATCACACCTTCAAGGACTAACATTTCCTGCTACACCCAGAATAATAGCACACAAACAGCACCTGCTAACACATTTAGTGTTAAAAGGCCAGTAAACTGTAACACGACAGCTTCCGATGCTGATCCCGACACCATCAAAAGCTTCACTGTGCTGAAATAGATTTCAGCACCACTTAACGGACAGCTCCAACTGTCCATTTCACCCCAACATCCAGAACTCCTTTCACAGAGAAGAGGGGACATGGAGAGAAAAATACCAGCACAATGGGCTCTTTTCTCATTTTGAAGAACATGGTGAGTGTAGAAGCCACGTGGAATTTATCTTGAATAGGCATCAGATGTCATCAGGGTCCTATTATTATTAGGCCATACATTGATATGGCTAGAAAGGATTCATTCCTGTATGACAGCTGTTAATAATAACACATCATTATTCTTATAATTGCCGTGTTGAAGAACTATTCTGTAGTCTACAGTCTCACAGTTTTACCAGCTATTAAAGTAAACTGTGTTTTTCACCTTACCTTAATGCTACTTTACTAATGCTGGTTTACATCACATCACCAGCTTTTATTGTATAGGCAACAAGGTTCAAACTCTATCGTCCAATCGGGCAGAAACATCTTATCTCCATATTTTGTCATTACCATTTTCTTTTCATAAATCAATGCTATTGGTCACCATTTAGTCTGTCTGTTTTGGCAATTTTGCAACACACTTAACAAAGTTGTGGCGGATCTGGACAGGTGGTCTAACCTGCCAAATTCACTTTGTGGCAGGGTAGCCATAATTAAAATGAATATTCTGCCCAGAGTCAATTTTGTTAGCTCGAGGCTCCCCCTTCCCCCGCCCCCTCGATATTGGAGCAAACTACAGTCAGCAATAACTAAATTTATATGGCGTGGCAAATGATCTCGCATTAAGCTCACCACTATGCAGCGAGAAAGGCAAACCGGTGGCCTGTCTTTCCCAAACTTCAAGTTCTATGAGTGGGCCTTCACACTTAGACCTCCCCTATCCTGGTCTCAATCTGATGCTCAAGTGTCTTGGCGAGCTTTGGAGGAGCGGATGATAGCTTCATACTCTTTTACTAACATTCTGCATTCTAAAATCTCACCCCATCACTGCCGTTTGAGATTTGGGCCTATGATTTCATATTTGCTATTGATATGGAGGAGGGTGGAGAAATTGGCTGGTTGCTCTTCTGTTTGGGACCCACACAGATATTTAACAATGAGAGATTGTTGATTGGCGACCGTCCTATTCGATTTCCTGATTGGGAAAAAAAAGTTTGCACACTATGGGGAGGGGGGGGTTACTTACTTTTCAGAACATATGTATTAAGCATGGTATAACACGTACCTTTTTCTTTTATTTACAGCTGAGATCGACTTTAAAAAGCAATGGTGTCCCTTTACAGGCCTCTCTCACACACATCCATTTCGAAAATTGTTTCACTCTGCTGGGAGTACCAGGGGTTTTGTGTCGAGACTCTACTGGTTCTTGCTGCGGCATGCTTACAGACCTCTGGCGTTGGACACGGTGTGGAGGGGAGATGTTCCAGATCTGGAACCTACATTTGACTGGGATAATGTGTGGATCAGTGTGGGCTTAGCATCCAGAAACCCTGATCATCAGCAAATACATTATAATTATATACACAGAATATATTTAACTCCTAAGAAGCTTCATTTGATGAAGGTTATTGACGATCCTACGTGTACTTTCTGTTCCTCCAAAGTGATTGGCAGTTATTTTCACATGTTTTGGGAGTGTATCCCAGTGTAACTGAGATTTGGAGATCTGGATCCAGGTGTGGGTGGGTTATATCTGGCGTTTTATTTATTTATTTTTACTTTTATTATTTTATCTTAGTTGTTAATCATACGTATCTGTATATATGCATATGTATAGGTATGTATGTGAGTATATATTTTATGCTCTATTTTTGTGACGTGTATATACCTGTATGTATTTTCTCTTTAAAATAAAATAAAAATTTGATCATAAAAAAAAAGGTAATATGTTATATACAGTAAATTAGGTTTGTTGACCATGGATAAAAAAAGGATCTAAAAAAGCAACAAAAACGGTTTAAAAAAGCGCCATAAAAAAAGTTTTGACCCGGAAAGACAAGTTTATGTTTTTATCTTGCCTCCGAAGATCAACACAAACTTAAAGTGAATGTTAAGTAAATGATGGTTACCATGGCTACGGCGGTAGACTGCTGAAGGACTCCGACGCATGTCCATCAAATTATTTTTTTTCAAAATAAAAGACAAGCTAAAAATCAGATGCGCATTAAATATTATTTATTTATTTATTTATTGACCACGACCCACCCACAACGGGTCCGCTATCCACTTTTGGCTCGCGACCCACCAGTTGAGAATCACTGGTCTAAGCAACACATTTTACTCACACCATAATCCACTTGATTGTTCTGAATCTATGTAGAAACAAAAAAATGTGTCAAGCACTTTAACAGAACATAATGGAATTCAGAGAACAAAGAAAAATAATACAACCTGCCTCCTAATTATATGCCACTGGTCCGGCGTTATGGCAGCGTGCTCCATTAAAGCTTATTCAATAAACAGTAAGCTACCAAACTGTGCAGTTCAGCAGTTTTTCTTTCTCTGCCTGAATGAGAAATGGAACTGTGACTCCAAATGGTGTAAGCATCTCTTTTATTCCACAGCTGCAGATAATACCCAGTTTCTCCTAAATGACTCATGGGCTCAATAGTTAAGAGTGGCCTGTATTAAACTGCATTCATTTTCTTCCTCCTTATGGTCTTAATGTACAGTGTGTGAAGTTGTGGGTCAAATAATTAGTTAATTAATTAATACATAAAAACAAAATAAAAATTATACTTTCTTTTCTACGAGAAGTCATCTGTATTATCCACAACTGCAGTGATTGAAGCTGGAGCTGCTGCGGATGTTGCTCTCTCAGTCTCTACACCGTGATAAATCACAAGTCTGGAGAACATTTGTCACAGTGGGCCACATGTGCTATCATCACACCAAGTCTCTCTCTCTCTCTCTCTCTCTCTCTCTCTCTCTCTCTCTCTCTCTCTCTCTCTCTCTCTCTCTCTCTCTCTCTCTCTCTCTCTCTCTCTCCCTCCCTCCCTCCAGGTTAGTTTCATTCCTCACAGAAAAGCTTTGTTGTGAATTTGTCACTGCCCGAGCTTCTATGCTGTGTTAGCCATGCCCTTGGCTTTCTAATAGGGTCAGCGGTGCATGGTGGTGCTGAGATAGAAGTGGAGCTTGGCGGGGGCGCTCCCTAGAAGAATAGTGGGTTATGTGGCAAACATCCTGACAGGTAGGACACTGGTGCCACATGGGAAATTTGAATACAGAGACTTGCGCCAAACTGAAGTGGTGTTTGACGTATGTACTGTATAGTGTTTGCCAGCACTGTAGAGAGACAAATACAAAGTGTGCTACAATGGATCTTGAAGATAAAGGGGATTTGGTGATGCCCAGGGAGCGAAGCACTGCAATGGGATCTTCCTTTATAGGCGCTGGTACTCATATTCTACTTGACACATCCCTCCGAGTAGCACAAGTAACTAAAGCCACCCTCACCGTGATAAATTGCATGTGTCTTGTTATTTTACTTCAAAATAATACAGCAGAGGCATCTCAGCATCAGGAAGGAAGGGAGGATCTGAAAGTAAAGCTGGCAGCCAGGTTTTTGTCTGCATCCCTAAGGCCAGAGTCAAAACAGATCTGTACCTTTAAATTTAAAAGTCAATGACTTTGTCTGGGGCTTTGAAGATAAAACAAATCAGCCTTGATCACAGGCTGATTTAAGGGGTAATTACAGAAGTAAAAGTATTCCCGATATGCAGCATATACCCGTGGAGTATTCTTTTGTATGAAGAGGAGTTGAGGATGATTTGAAATATTAAAAGGTGAGATTGTAAGCAGCGGGGATACTTCCTCTAAGCAGGCAATAAAATAACTCATTAAAACTTCTCGTCTCTTAAGACAGGAGATAAGCAACGGTAACGAGGGTGGATTCTGACAAAGACAAACCACATAGCCTTGACAGCTTTGATACGTTATCAAAATCATCCCTTTTATCAAGCTTTTCTAATTCAATGTCAAAGCCCCCTGCATTCCAGTAATGATGTGGATTTCAATTACAAGGATTTTTTTGTTTATTATGAAGTGCATATGATGGAGAATTTACAGCATGTGCGAAGGCATATTCAAAATGACATTTTCTACAGAGCACTCTGTACTGTAGATGTTGAACACTGAAAACTAAAAAACCCCAACATATTGACCGTGAACTGAATACCAGTAAAGACCAATGCACCAAGATAGAAATACTGTAAAAATGGAGATGCAGTGGGCTGTTCTTGTTGTACGTAAGACGAACCAGACATGCCGTTTCAGGAGGTGTTTTCAAACTCAAACGCACAAAATGGTTTCCCATGGGAAACCATTTTCCCATGGGAAACCATTTTGTGCATTCTCATTATATTGTTTTTTATTTGCAGCTTTACTACATATCTGTGGCCTTCATGGTAAAGAATGAAAGGCACAAATTAATCTTACAATAGATATTAAATTTAGTTATGTTTTGTGTTAAATCCCATGGACCATCAAAGATTAGATTCAACGTCAGCCTGCATATCTGTAAAGCTGAGTTTATACTTGACACATTACGTTTAAATAAATACTTTACCCCTTTTATACTTTAATCCTTTATTGATATAAAGTAATGGCGGGCATGCACCATTACACGAGTCCCGACTAAGAGGGTGGCAAACTCTGCTTCTTTGTCTAAAATCTCTTTTAATAATCCCACCTTTTTAAAATAAGTTTGTAGTGATTTATACATACAGTACAGTACTTGTGTGTTTTGACTCCATTGTATCTGTTGTGTTGTTCTGTCTTATTGGTAAGATTATTGTAACTGTTTTAGAAAAGTGCTAAATGAAGGAAGTTCATTATTTTAGCATACTGCTGTGCTTTGATTATGTTATTTCACTGTGATAGAGATGGCTGTGAGCAGAAAGCTTACTCTCCCTTTGAGATGGCTTTACTAGATGTGTGTTAGTGTAAAGGTGCAGATAACTGATGTTGTTTCTCTACCAACAACCTCCACAAACTTAAGATACTAGAAGTATGAAAACACAAAGCGTTCCAATGTGTAGCATAGCCTACGTCATACACAGCAGCCATGGTACTAGCTACAGTACTCCGAAGCTATAAAGTGCTGCAGGAATTAGTCCTAAAACCCTGAAAGAAAGAACAATAAGCACTTTCATCCACTCAGCGCACCTGCACGCTGGGGGGTGATGGCGCAGTGGATATGACACATGCCTTTGGTGTGGGAGACCTGGGTTCGATTCCCACTGTGATACATCAACCAACGTGTCTCTGAGCAAGACACTTAACCCCTAGTTGCTCCAGAGGTGTGCGACCTCTGACATATATAGCAATTGTAAGTCGCTTTGGATAAAAGCTAAATGACATGTAATGTAATGTAATAATGCACTCGACTAATAATACGAGTTTTAGTTTTAAATTATTTTACTATATACTCTAATTGTAATCCTTTTACCATCTCCACATTCTCTGTCATATTCAAGTAATATATCTTTACATTTAATGTGTGTTTTTATGTTTGCACCATAGAGTTGCACTTTTAATCTCATTGTACTGTATGTACTTACAATAACAATAATTCTGATTCTGAAATGAGTTAGCATTTTAGCACTGTTGGTTGCCTCGACCTTTGGTTAGATGTCTAACATAAGTTCTGTGGTTCACACAAGTCTAAAAGACATAAAATTCAGTAAAAACCCCACTCAAGTGTCTGAATTAAGGCGGTTGCTAACAAGTGGCTAAATGAGACTACAAACGTCATCACACCTTACGCACAAAATCGGTTGGAAGCTTGTGATGGTGATGAAGTCATGCGACCGTGGTGTAGTTCGCTTATAGCGCAACTTTAGTTTTTTATTTGTGGTGATTGTATTTACACTTCAAAAATCATAAAAGAGGTGTACATTTGTGGAGATTATATTGCTGAACAAAAATGTTTAAATATCATAAACTTGTGTTTGCCACAGAGCCTATTTTCTGCAATAATCCAAAGAAAAAAAAACCCACAGGAACCAGTGGGATGCTAACCTTCGGGTTGGCCTAAAAAAATATGTCATCCCTGCAGCAATCTATGCTGTACTAAACTATACGTCCCTCTTAAAATGCACATTTAAGTTTAAAGCATTTTTGTAAAGGTTATTTGTTATACAAACCTCATGTTGCCAAAAAACAATTTATGTGACAATAGTTAATGTTATGTGATGATAACACGTCTAGAATATTATGTCATTTTCTATGAAAGTTGTCTTTCCTGAGAAAAAATGAATGGCTTCTCTGAGAGGATGAAAATGAGCTAATATTATCTGTATTCTTTTTCAAAGACACAGTTATGTTACAGCATAACATCTAATGGACCTTTACACCCAAACATACGACTTAACAGACATTTGGTGCTACAGCCCGCTGGATAAGATCTGTGTGAAGTCACGTTCACTCTGATGATTAATTGCTGTATAGTTGCCCAATATAACTGAACACAATGACCTGCTTTGTTTGCAGCAGGAGTGAACACAAGGGAGGTGGTAAAGGAGAGAGGAACTCTGACTGCCAGGAGCAAGTTCTCTGCCTCGCTCTCTCTCTCTCTCTTTTTGGCAGTTCTCGTCCTCCTATCAAGCAACAGGCCAGCTGCTTGATTGCCTGGGGTATATGACTTGACCTTCCACTGTTCCCCAGAAAGGGACACAAGCTGCAGAAGGATTTCCGATTGGCCGGACTAATGTACTTGAATCGGATTCGTGAGGAAATGCATTCTGCGACAAATATCAGGCCTGGCAGGCAGGGCCCTGCAGAGCAAAGGGTGAGTCTGTTAAGGATGGGAACAAAGTGTGACATCAAGAGGCAGAAGAAAGAATGACAATGAACAGAAAGACAGCTTACTCTAGCCAATGTGCTGTTATTATCAGGATCTTACACAGTAATGAGAAATGCAGTGAATTCATGGGCAGGCTTTTCATTCAGGATTAAGGTATGGTCCCACATAAGGCCCATACAAATATAATTGGGACAGATAAAGCAATATTTAGTTTTTTCTCCATCCTTCTAGGCCACTGTTACTCTATATCAATGATGTCCACTCCCGGAATTGCTCCGGTGCCGCCAGAAATTCCACCCGATATCACTCTTTAGTTAACTATGGTTAACTGCTCCTCAGATCTCTGCAGGGTAAATCCAGACAGCTAGCTAGACTATCTGTCCAATCTGAGTTTTCTGTTGCACGGCTAAAACACCCTTTGAACGTACACATGTTCCACCAAAACAAGTTCCTTCCCGAGGCTATTTTGCAGCGGCACCGGGGCTCCGTCTGGCGCTCAAGACGATTGTGATTGGTTTAAAGAAATGCCATTTTGGCATAAATATTCTGCTAGAACAGCCTCCGCTCTTCTGGGAAGTCTCTACACAAAATGTTGGAACCTGGTTGCAGGTATTTTGCCAAAAGAGCATGAGTGATGTCAGGCCATTGTATTTGGAAATAAGGCCTGGCTCGCCATCTCCCATCCTACAGGAGTTGGATTGGGTTGAGGTCAAGTTTCTGCGCAGACCAGTCAAGTTCTCTCACACCACAGTGGGAAAACAATTTATTTAGGACAGTAATTTCTCCTAAACATAATAGTATGCTGTCATTTTAAGATTTCCCTTAATTGGAACTAAAGGGCCAAGCCCAGAACGAAAAACAGCCCCGAATAAGTGGGCAAATACACATATTTTACTTGTGGATAGAGTAGTTGACAGCAGTATTTTGGAATGCAGCTGAAAAACACCACTTTGTGCAACAAGAACCAGGTCTAATGAGAACCAGAGGGAAAAATAAAGAAAATGCTGCATCTTTGGCAAATACTCTTAATCACTGTATCTTTACAGATTTAAGTGTTTGCTGCTGATTCGGTAAATACAGAGTACACATTCTTGTTCTTACCAATGAAAAAGAAGATAAATAACTAGGGATGTAGGTCAGGGTACTAAATCAACATTTGTTTTAAACCAAAAATGAAAAAACGAAACAACAGGCTCCGTTGTACCCTGACCGATGTAACGATGCATCGTGAATCGGTTAAAAATCATTTAAAATGTGTAAAGATTACAACTGGTTGAGTTAAAAAATGAATTGCGATGCAATTTTGAAATTTAAATGTAACCATATGGCCTTAGCAATAAACAAGCCTTTCTTTAATCGTGAATGTTTTATATATTTTTGGTTATTTAGGATAAAATACTATTTCAGTTGCACTTTTGATAACAGGACACACACTGTGTTTTGCACAGTTTTTATAAATAAAGGAATATTTTTTTTCATTTAATTCTGTTAAAACAAATCATGAGAAAATCGTATCGTGAATCGTATCGAATTGTTAGTGTATCGTTACAGCCCTATAAATAACCTGGGTACCTACGCAGCAGTTCCTCTGTTACGCACAGCACAACCAAGCGAATGGTCCATGGAAAAAAATATGCCCCCAGGTGAATTAACACCAGAGACCAACAGTTAGTTTAAAAAAAAACTGTAAGCTGTGTGTGTCTGGGCTGTTGATAGAACGACAGTATGGTTCACACATCAAAGTCTGGCAGGTCTGAGCTTTCACAAGGAAGACAAAATGATGGGCATGAATCAGAAAGTAGTATCTGAAAGTAAAATGACAACTTCAGCTACATTTGAACAGCTCTGCCAGACATCCGCTGAGAATGACAGTGTGGAAATGCCAATGCACGGCTCGTGTCAGTGAGCAAGGTGTGCTTTGGGAGGGGAACAGTGCATTCAGACTGTCAAATCAAAGGGAAATCAAAACAGTGCACGGTCGGTTGATCAAAGATTCAATGAGGACCTGTGAGACTCCAACATGTCCTGCTGAGCAGAAATACAAGCTGTTGGAGTGAAGACGCAAACATCTGGGGAGGACCGAAAAGCATTCAGATAAATGCCTTTCACTTAATATACAGAATCATGGCTGGGGAGGAGATGGAAACGATTAGTCTGTTCTTGTGTATTATTTATCACATAAGGGGTTTAGAGCGGATGCTGCTTTGTGTCGTTAAATCCTACTCATACACTGTTTTAGTTATTGCTTTATCTCTTCAGCAAAATGATTTGGTCTGCAAAACAATGACTGAAATATGAACGACTGTGAGTATCCGGTTTTAGCATAAATTCCTGCAGTGGAATTAACGTGCAAATAAATCCTGATTTAATACCTTACCTGATGCCCCATCTTGCAAATCCAAAGGGAGAGCAGTTAGAGAGAGAAATGCTGATTTTGTGTCACAGAGAGGCACGGCCGAAAAGGAGCACCTGGTCTGTCGTAATAAAATACAGCATGGATAGATTTATAAAAAGGCCTACCTGTATGAGAGGACACTTAATATTTCTTGTTGGAAAGTCAATCAAAATGACAAGAAAGGGATGCAAAATTACAAAAGAACATACTCAAAACAACTTCAAAAGCCCTATTCGTACAGGACTAGTATAGACCTTTTTCACGGCAGACACGTTGACATGTCATAGTAGGAAAAGCACAGGTGTATTCAAAACCATTAATGATGGCTGCATTCCACTTAGGAGAGGTCCTGGTATTGTGCATGCTGACTCACTGAAATAGCGCACTGGGACACTTGATGTAATTGAGCCATCGTTAAAGGAACACGCCGACTTATTGGGAATTTAGCTTATTCACCGTAACCCCAAGAGTTAGACAAGTCCATACATACCCTTCTCATCTCCGTGCGTGCTCTAAGGCTGTCTGACGGCCCCAGAGGCAGTAGCCCATCACAGTACATGCAGGTGAATGGTTCCAGTAATCCTACTGCTCCCAATAAGTGACAAAATAACGCCAACATGTTCCTATTTACATGTTGTGATTTGTATAGTCACAGCGTGTACAAAAAACAACATAACATCTGCTAACCGTAAACAAACCGGGAACTATATTCTCAGACAGGCTTGCTGCAAAGCAAATCATTCCACCCAAGTACTATATTCTTCCGCCTGAGAATATAGTTCCCGGTTTGTTTACGGTTAGAAGATGGCTGTGTCTCATGTTACGTTGTTTTTTGTACACACTGTGACTATACAAATCACAACATGTAAATAGGAACATGCTGGCGTTATTTTGTCACTTATTGGGAGCAGTAGGATTACTGGAACCATTCACCTGCATGTTCTGTGCTGGCCTGATGCCGCTGGAGCCGTCAGACAGCCTTACAGCACGCACGGAGATGAGAAGGGTATGTATCGACTTGTCTAACTCTTGGGGTTACGGTGAATAAGCTGAATTCCCAATAAGTCGGCGTGTTCCTTTAAGGTTATCAACTTCAGTGCTTTTCCTATTATGACAAGTCAAAATGTCTGCTGTGAAAAAGATCCATTACCCGGTGACCTCTAGTCATTTGTAATAATTATGGACATTGTCCGTAATTGAAAATACAACAGAAATATTACAAAAAAATACACAAAATGACTTTAAACAAACAGATGCAAAATAACCACAAACAGATGCTAAACGATTACAAATTGACTACAAACTACATCTGAGTGGTTTTTGTGTCTCTGAGTCTAAAAGTTCTAGTTCACCTGCAAATTGAGACACAAACCGACTAGAAACCTTCTATGTAGGAGGCGTGGGGGGCTTTTTAAATAGCTGTGCCCAGGGGCACATTGTCTCATAATCCACCCATGGAAAATGTGGCATCAATTTATATCACAGAGGAAAAAATACTTTCACGTTCTGACATACAAGCCAGACAAACTGCTCTCCCTGGCTGGAAAGACTTCATCCATCGATTGCTCTGACAACGACAACTTATCACTCATGTAATTATGAAAATGCCATTAGGCAGCTGTGATACTGTAATCAAGAAAAGCAAATCTTCTTTGCAACTGAAGCCCAAGTGTAGGTTTGAGGGTGAATAATCTGCCTGGGTATGCGGGTTGATTCAGTGACACTGCTGAGGCAGGAAGTCCACCTCCCACTCCCTGTCTAACCCTTTCCATCAAATGACTGCAAAGCTACAGCGGGAGAGCAATAATTAGTAGCGGTGGTGCCAACGAGAGAGTGCATTATGGAGTTGTTGGGAGGCATTGGGCCAATTGTACATATTATACCCTAGACGCTCAGGATGCAGCTGTGCTAAAGGATCAGAGAGGAAATAGATTCCTAGAGTAAACAGAGGTAGTGGATTAGCTCTCTGATGACAACTGATGCTTTATGTTCAAAGTTCTCAGTATAGAGAGGCGGTAAAAATACCCTTCTTACTGCCAGTGCAATATCAACATAGGGATTTAGGCGTTAAGCAAAAGATAAAGTAAATAGAAATCCTATAGGAAATGTTTCCATCATTTCTGTTGAGACAGCAGGATCGACATGAATGAAAGCTTCGAATCTGTCCAATTCGTCTCATCCTTCCATTTACCGCAGAAGCATTCAACAATGAATCCCTGCATCCTGTTATCATCGGGGGAGCGTTCAGGATCGGCAGCCCTCCCACGGAATTCTATTAGATTCGACTCATCTGAGGTCACCGTGTTATCACCTCTCACCCGTTTCATCAACAGGCCTTTACAGCTGTTGGCCTTCTCACATTCTGCTGTTATCTGCTGCAGCACAGCATCAGCAGCCAGGACCTAACACCTTTAGTACACACATGCTTACACTGGGGGTTAGACAGCTATAGCAGTTTGCCAACATATGAAGGCTTTTATTAAACATAAATCAATACGGGCTGATATGGGTTGCTCTCAGACCTCAGCAGCGTTAAAACTGTATTTGTAGCGGTTTACATTTTATTTGAAGGTTTTATCACACACTTTTTAATGGTATTGTGAAGGCAAGGTAAGTCAGCTTCCTACTATGAGCAAAGGGGTCCTACATGAACACAAAATGTTCTGCCAACGGTTTGGTTATTTTACATGAATGATTTCTGTCTTTGTGTTTTTGTCCGTGCCCTTCTAAATGTTTTGAAGCAGGCGGGGCAGTTGGAAAAGGGTGATGTCACAAACTTCCTTGCACAAATCAACATTAAGCAACATTTGAATAAAAATTTCACGATAGTTGTTGGGGAAAGTATAGTATATCTGGGGATTCTACAAAGGTATCCCTACATTTTTCTCATGAAATTAGGGAAATCTGCACACAGTGGCCCTCATTTATCAACCTAACATAGAAACCAGCGCAGATATGAGCATAGAAATCATCTTACAACAGGCTTCACGTGTGATTCATGAAACGTTCGTATCACAATCAGTGATCGTAAGAATGGTCGTACATTGATAAATGCAGCGACTGGAAACGATCGTAATTTAAATATCATGCCCCAAAATATTCTCGAGGCCTCGCCCCTACAATTTCCGACGTGGTGAGACGTAATCCGGCTAAGAAGCAGCACTTTTCAGAGGTGGAGATTGAAACCCTGATATCCCAGGTACATTTGCACTAACGTGTGTACTATTTGGCAGCCTGAAAACTGGTATTAAAGGCTGTAGAAAGAATGCGGTAGAAACAGTGTTGCTGTGGTAAATCGGACTCCAGCTGAAGTTTATTTAATTTATACATCCTTGACATATGTATGCTATAGTCCTAATAGTAATATACAGGCTTATATTGCAATCTCTTAGGCCTACATGGTGTACCTATATTTAAATAAACACACAGTAGCGGAGTTTATGCAGTGTCTTTCATTTTAATCGTGTTTTTTTCATGAGTCAGAGCCAGGCAACAGCTGTGAGAGAGAGAGCGTGTCCTTCACCCTCCGTGCTGGACCACCACCCGACCCTAACTCCTGACAGCAGAGGGGCTGGAAAAACAAGCCGAAATATGTCGGTCAATGGCAGAAATAAATCATTCACTTGTGGCCATTAACAACACTTTAAAAGAGAAACGAAAACCTGAAGAATGAATAAAAATGTTGTGCATTGTCATGTTTCCTGTATTGAGTATCATTGCCAAATATAACACTATACCTTTTTAAAAGAGAGGAATAATATCCTGTCTTTTTGGTATAGCCCCCAGTTGGGGCTGTGCTGGACACTGCTCTCTGGGTATCGGGTCATCTGGCTCCATCACTACATTTATGGCATCCTGTTTTCCAGCGCGATGTGCAGAACCCCACAGGCTAAAACAATGTTGCAGACTTATTCTGCCGTGTATGGGTCCCCCCCCCCGCTGATGCAAGACAGAGCCATCTGCCCTTAATCAATCCGATGGAGCGCTCCACCGTGGCTCGTGCGCGTACGTGTGCACTGTTGTACCGGTACATAGAGGTCCTCTAAAAGAGCCAGATCTGCCATTGCTGATACGTGATCAACTGATGACTTCTCCTTCTCCTGTTAAACTGATTATATGCTGCACCGCAAGTCCACACTGACTCGAAAACTTGCGTACACAAGTTCAGACCAGACGTGAGATTTTATCGCAGCCTAAGCTCACGTTCAAATTGATAAATGCCTTGCTTTGCGTAGGAATCGGCGTACGCCCGTCCTACGCCTGTTTTAGGTCGTACGCACGTTTCATAAATGAGGGCCAATGTGACCAAATTCAATTTATTAAAAGTATTTGTATAAGCCATCAAAAATCCATAGTGAACCTGTCATCAGCTTTGATTCACAGCAGTTGATTCAAATGTTGACCATAGTCTTGGCAAAAATATGTGCATCTACTGTATAGAAACTTAAAGAACTTCTGCAGCGTTATATATATTATATACAGTAAATATACTACTTGGTTTGTCAATAGCCCCTAACATTAGCTCTAATGTTCCATCTAATATAGTCTCTTTGGCAATTTTATGGAAAACATGACAATTGTTTGGAACAACGATGGTGTTGGAGTATCAGGGTGATCAATAGAAAGACATAACTGTGTTGTGTGTAGTGCCTTACTTTTTGATATTAATGAACATCCATTACATTTAAGCCATTGCCAAAATGAGTTGCTACAAAGTTAATTAGGACTATTATCTCCACACAACTCTCTGTATTTCCCAGTGAGGCTATGTTCAGAAGATGGTGTCGTCCAGTAACTTTCCCGCGCAGAAACTCAAATGAAGATACTTACCTCTTCTGAAGAGTCTGTCATGTTTTTTTAATCCTCCGTGTCCTCCTTGGCTACTAGCAACTAAGTGGAGGAGGGGTGGGGGCAAGTGCACGATCACGGAAGGCTTGTATCATGTGGACGTGCTGACAGTTTTGTTGTCATTACTTAGAATTCCTCATGGGGGAGACATAAACTACACACTATAGGTTTAATCCAAGCTGACTGCCCTCCAAGAAGGAGCAAACTACACACTTTTCTAAACCAGCATTTAAGACAACTGGGGGTTATTAAGGAAAGATTTTCAGTGGATTATTCCTTTAAATTGTTCCAATTTATGTAGTGAGGTAAAAGCACATGGACACATTTCAGTCACAGACAAATGCACTCAGAAGTATCTCTCAGAGTGAGCCCAAATTAGTCCAAAACAAACCCTTGGAGAGCTTCGATCCGTGCCAAACACCCATTCCACTCCACCCACTCCACTCCACTCCACTCCACAGGAGGCTGACATTTGATGACAGAGCTTTGACATGAACATGAGGAGCCAGAGGATTCAAAACCATAGCCAAATACTTGTGGTTTTTTAGTGATCAGGACGGGCAGTGTTGTTTACCAAGCTCTGCTGACGTCCCTTTCATTATGTTGTTCCCATTAAAACACCATGTTGCCATTGTAAACTAGACATTTTGAAGTGCCATTCCCCCTGTCCCACAATATGTTCTCTAACATTCTACAGCTCGTCTAATTTTAATACAACAAAGGCCGTCGAACAGACAATTGTGCCATTAACATTGCAGCAAGAAAGAGGCTTTGTCATCTAAACCATTATAATATAAATATTTGATTACAACATAAAAGGTCTCTCTTGTAAGTTAGCCTGACCATGCATATAGGGTGGAGATTTAAGTCTGAGTGTGGCGGTACACCACAGTGGGTCAAACTATTTTAGATCAGCATTAAAGCATTGTGTTCTTTGGTGCTCATTAATTATTAACAATGCTGTTGCTAAATCGTATAATCACTGATTACTGCGGTGTAGCACCTTGAAATCACTGCAAGTGTACAGTAATGAGAGCATAAAAAGCACAATTGGGAAGTATTCATCAATTTCTGCTCTTGCTCGTGTGTGTGTGTGTGTGTGTGTGTGCTATGAATGCACAATGAAACTCAATACACACTCCCAAGAACATCTTGCATCTCAGAAGTACACTGAGTGCAGCAAATTTCTTTATTTTTTTTAAATAAACCACGCAAGGATCAACACGCAGTGATCAAAGGCGGTTATTAGAAGTTGAACGGAGAAAAAAAACTCATTATCATCATGGCGTGTTCACAAAGAATATCATTAGTGCTTTAACAACATCATATTTTCGCAGCTTTGTCCATCATTCCTGCTGGCTATGATCACATTCAACCCACAACGTTGCTGCTCAAATATGACATGACAACTCTTACAATACTACATGAACACTATTTTTTTTGGAAGTAAAAAATAACAGTGAACATTAAAGTTCTTACCAAAAACTATCCATCTTAACAACAAACTTCCTGGTTCAACTTTGACGTATGCTGAACTATTTGTACAATGCAATAGATGGTGATAATAATAATACCCATTTATTTTATACACACAAAAGCACAAACTACTTCAGGTTTTTAGTTATTGTAGTAAGTTTGGGCCGCTGATTTGAACAGCTGATCAACACATTCAGCAGTTGCAGCCACAGCAGTAGTGACACACAGATCATGGAGGATATGAATGTACTTTGATTGCCCAATAGGTGCAATTTGCATCAAAAATCAAACGTCTTTCATGAGTCATAACTCAGTCCAATCTGAACACACAGACAGGCCACACATATTTTTTTATATTCAGTGTGACTTCCATGTTGTGAGGATACCATTATTTTTAGATGTCCATTGGGAATAAATGTCCATAAATCCAGTTAGATTTCATTAAAAAAAAGATACTCCTTAAAACGGCAGAACTTGCCTGAAAATCATCAGTATCCAAGTAATCCAGTGCCAGTTGTGTGTATATCCACGGATACATTGCCGCTGACAGCTAATTCGGCATACTCTGATTGTTCTATATTGCCCAAATTTTAACGTATAGGCAGTAAATAATAGACCAAGCCCTCAGTATAGTGTTAACTCATTGAATCCATGGCAACATGGTACTTCCTATGGCCCTAAAGCTACATTCAGAGCTATTTCTTCAGATCTCAGCAACAAAATAGGTATTTGTTTTCATATCAGATAGGTTTGATGACCAATATTGCAAAATGAAGACCTAGATTGTAAAAAAAGGTAATTTTGCATTACCAATGTCCTAGTAGGAAATCCCACAGCCAGAAATATACCACAGATGTATTAAAAATATACTATCATTGGCTTGGAGTAAATGCCCCTGTTACCTGTTAAATACACGCAGCTAAACGTACACACACTGGCTAGACATGACAGTCTGAATGACTCTTGCCTGCTCTGCTTAAAGGTTAAAGAAGTTGCCCTCTAATACATTTCTCTGCAGTGAACAGAGTCTCCTGTTCATGAATAATAAAAGGGTTACACTGATCCTGTTCTTCACTCAGACATCCACCTCGTCTGACATTTCACATTGCAATATCACTCTCAATGGAGCACACCAGCAGTCTCAGACCTGCACACTACACAGAGGAGTCGCATCCAAGTTAGTTTTCATTATGGTGTCACTTACAGGGTAAGTGACTGTAAATTCATTTACTTTTAAGAAGTGAGTCTGCTTGTCTGGCAGCAAGAACAGCTCCAACTGCAAAGGAAGTCAGCTAAATCATTCCATGCACCATCATTTGTCAGTCAGTAAGGCCTTTATTTACATCTCCTGCAGAGAAACCAAGGACTGTATTTACAACAGGCTTATATTAGGTATATTTAATCATATTTTGTTTTCTGATCTGCTCAAAGTTTTAATTAGCTGTTGATGCACACTCAACGCTGCTTCCATATATATTTGTTACCTTAATAAATTGGCAATAATGTACATTTCTGCAGCTTTCTATTCATCAGTACAAAAGCTTAATCATATCAAACTAATTACTCTGTTGCTCTGAGTTTCTCTCAAGCATGCTCTCCTGACTGATTAAAAAGTCAGAATTAGCCAACATGATACTGACCCACATTTACAGAAACAAATGTTTTTTTTTTGTTTTTTTTTCTCTGTCCTTTTTTTTATTCAATTGCTCTGCTCTTTTATTCTGTGACATATATTTGTAAGCCTTTATGCTTGCATAGACAATGCTTAATTAAGATGGTGAACATGGTAAACATTATACCTGCTAAACATCATCAGAATGTCAGCATTATTATTAGGGCTGCACAATTTATCGGTTTTTTTATCGTCGTCGCAATATCAACTGGCGCAATAAACACATGACGAAAAGGCTGCGACATTTCACGAAAGCCACTCAGAGGTTTTTTGTGTTAGTTTAATGAGAATCGCAGTAGAAAACTGCACTTTAAAATGTAACTGTCATACTTATTTAGGAGTGCCTTTTATATTCAATTCAATTAAATGTTGGACATGATTTCCTCTCATTTGTTTTAAATTCAACAAGCAATTTGTTGTATTTTAGCAGAATACTGAAAGCAGCAGAAAGTGTATTTATCGCAAGTAATATCATTATCACAATATACAAGGGAATTTCCCCAGTGTGGGACCAAAGAAGTCTATCTTATTTTAACATATCTTCAACAGTGTTATCGACTACTTTCTACTACATCTGATCCAGAATGCTGCAGCGCGTGTTCTGACAAGAACTAAGAAAAGAGATCACATTTCTCCTGTATTAGCTTCTCTCCATTGGCTTCCTGTAAAATCCAGGATTGAATTTAAAATCCTTCTTCTGACCTATAAAGCTCTAAATGGTCAAGCTCCTTCATATCTTGAGGACCTCTTAGTACCTTATTGTCCCACTAGAGCACTACGCTCCCAGAATGCAGAGCTACTTGTGGTTCCTAGAGTCTCTAAAAGTAGAATGGGAGGCAGAGCCTTCAGCTATCAGGCTCCTCTCCTGTGGAACCAGCTCCCAATCTGGGTTCGGGGGGCAGACACCGTCGCTACATTTAAGACTAAACTGAAAACTCTCCTCTTTGATAAAGCTTATAGTTAGGGAGTGAGGAGTTGCAGTGAACGCCTAGACCGGCGGGGCAGGGTGTATAGCTGCAGACACAGCACCCCTGCTTCTCTCTGCTTCTCTTTACAGTCATCAGATTTACCTATCGTATAGTCAATAATATAGTGCCTCTCCTAGTTATGCTGTTATAATTGTAGACTGCCGAGGAAGTTCCTTCTTACGACACGCTCTTTTCTTTTGTTTCCTTTTATGCACATCCTGTCTCAGAAGTGCTTGTTACTAACCTAGCTCTGGGGAGTTTACTCCCCGGAGTCCTTATGTTTCTTCTTCGCCCAGAACATCGCCTCGGATTAGGGTGACACCAAGATCTGGGTCTTGGGTGCAGCTGTGGCTATGGACCTGCTACACCCTGCTACGCTCTGCGATTCCCTGCAATGCCCGCGCTACGTACTGCTGCGTCCACCCATGCTTTGCTGTGCCACGCTACAACCCCGTACCGTCATAACCCCAACCGTCAGACACCGCCCACCAAGAGTCTGGGTCTGCCGAGGTTTCTTCCTAAAAGGGAGTTTTTCCTCGCCACTGTCGCAATAGCCACTGCTAATGCTTGCTCTTGGGGGAACTATTGGAATTGTTGGGGCTTTATAGAGTGTGGTCTAGACCTACTCTATCTGTAAAGTGTCTCGAGATAACTCGTGTTATGATTTGATACTATAAATTAAATTGAATTGAAAAATTTCCTCATATTGTGCAGCCCTAATTATTATCGTGGGCATGTTAGTGTGCTTGTTCTTACATGTTTGCTATTTATTGTTGTATTGATCTTGTGTGGTCACTGCTGTGAAACCAATTGCCCCTTTGGGGACAAATAAAGTTCTACTTGATGATACCATTTAGCTCTGTGCATAAATACAGCCTCAGATAGCCCCTAGCATCGATGTAGAGAAAGGGCCCTATCTTGCACCCAGCGCAATTGACTTTGTACACCGACGCATGCATCATTCCTATTTTGCACCCGACGCACAGCGGACTTTTCCCTCCACAGACTCACGTCGGTAAATTAGGGAATGAACTTGCGCTCCCGGGGGCGGTTCAGCAAAAAGAGGAGGCGTGTTCCGGCGCAAACGTTTCCTAGTGCTATTTTGCAGTTTCAGAAAAAAGTTCCGCCACAGACCAGGAAAAACCTAGTCTAAAATCAGTGGCGCGTTATTCAGATGCTATTTTAAGGGCGCATGCTTGGCCGTAATGTAGAGTGTGGACACCGCACTTTGCTTCTCTCGTCTCACAGACCCAGCAGTTCCCATTTTTTCAAACCATACATAAATACAAGGAAAAATATGACCTTGTTTTACAACACATTTCCATGAATCATGGATGTGTTGATGACATAAATGAGGAAATATTAGAGGACTTAAGGAGATGTGATGTTGAACTGCATGTGCCGATGCCACTTAACCCAAATGCCCAGCAGCAGCACGGGAGAGGAGAGACAGAAGAGCTGCATCGTCTATAGTGAGGTAATCTCGGTCTAATGTTAGACTACATTGCAAAAATATCACCATGCATTCATAATCATAACCTCGTGATTCAGTGAGAGTGACCCCAAAACATTGGAAAGTATGTTTTTGTGACATTTCTTTATTTACATTTTAGCAAACGTCGGTCTCCTCGGCTGTGAATCGCTCCTGGCGTGCGCCCATGGATGTATTAAGAGCGTGTGCCTAGCAAATCTGCCTGGAACAAAGGGAATGTGAGATAACGCTCTGATTGGTTTATTGCACGTTACGCCCAAACCACACCTATGAGTAATGTAGCTACTTCCGACCAACCCATTTTAGATTTGTGTTGGGCGCAAGAGTCATTTATCCCGCCGGTATAATAGCAACAGCGCCCGAGATCCGCCCACAAAACTACTTGTGTTTGGCGTTTGATACTTGCGTTTCAGATCATTAAAATAGGGCCCTTAGTGTTGATGCTTGATTAATGACTTAAACAGCATGGGCCAAGATACCCTAATTTTTAGTAGGAATCAAGCTCAGATCAAAAGACATTATACAACTGTTTTGTAGTGCACCCCATGATCTGTGTAAGATCGGTGTCAATCTGATACAATAAATTGACTAAATGTTGCAGTATTATATATTCAACTTTGTTTTAGAGAAACAAATGATATACTTGTGTATAATCATTAGCTTATACTCCTGCCTGGGGAAAAAAAAGAGGAAGAAACCAAAGTCACACTGAAATGGCATTTGCTACAGATTCCCTGCAATCAGACAGACAATACCTTTCCTGTCAGCTCCAGAGCTCCAACAAAAGATGGAGAGAGTCATGAAGAAAGAGAGCAAGAGAGGAAAGAGGAGGGAGTGGAAGGCGGGGGAAGGCATTGATAAATGAGAAAAAAATGTATTGTTCCTGTTTCATGAGCTGATGAAAAAAGACAAGACAAGGTACAAAGCAGAGTACTCGGCACTCTGCTACGGTCAAATTACAGAGAGCAGCCATGCACACAATGCACACATCTGGGAGAGAAATGTTGGAATTACAATCAGTATATCTTGGATCTTCTACTGAATACAATGTTTATTTGAGGATTAAAACTAGCTCCAAAAGTACAGTGTTTCTAGAGCTACAATATAGTATGTTTTAAATGGTTTTATTTTAGATTTTAGCTCACGGGAAAGAGGTGGCTTAGCAGACTGGTAATCTTTCCTGAGAAACAACCCAATATGCTGCCCCCAAGTCATGCTATGAATTGAAATGTGTCTTACACTCATCATACTATGAAAAACTGTCACTGAAGATGAGTTGACCAGTCTCCTGTAAAAGATGGAGAGTGGTAGGGTGGGTCCGAGCATTGATGCTTCATTTAACTGAGTTACATGGCGGCTGACTGCATTTATTCTGGTTCACCTCTTGCCAAAACATTTTAGTCATATCCACTCTCCATCTACACTGAACTATGAGACATTGGCCCTCATTTATGAAACGTGCGTACGACCTAAAACAGGTGTAGGATGGGCGTACACCGATTCCTACGCAAAGCAAGGCATTTATCAATTTGAACGTGAGCGTAGGCTGCGATAAAATCTCACGTCTGGTCTGAACTCGTGTACGCAAGTTTTCGAGTCAGTGTGGACTTGCGGTGCAGCATATAATCAGTTTAACAGGAGAAGGAGAAGTCATCAGTTGATCACCTATCAGCAATGGCAGATCTGGATCTTTTAGAGGACCTCTATGTACCAGTACAACAGTGCACACGTACGCGCAGGGGCCACGGTGATCGGATTGATTAAGGGCAGATGGCTCTGTCTTGCATCAGCGGGGGGACCCTACTATACACGCCAGAAAAAGTCTGAAACATTGTTTTAGCCTGTGGGGTTCTGGAGCCAGATGACCCGATGCCCAGAGAGCACAGCCCCAACTGGGGGCTATACCAAGAAGACAGGATATTATTCCTCGCTTTTAAAAAGGTATAGTGTTATGTTTGGCAATGATACTCAATACAGGAAACATGACGATGCACAACATTTTTATTTATTCTTACGTTTTCGTTTCTCTTTTAAAGTGTTGTTAATGGCCACAAGTGAATGATTTATTTCTGCCATTGACCGACATATTTCGGCTTGTTTTTCCAGCCCCTCTGCTGTCAGAAGACAGGGTCGGGTGGTGGTCCAGCACGGAGGGTGGAGGACACGCTCTCTCTCTCACAGCTGTTGCCTGGCTCTGACTCATGAAAAAAACACGATTAAAATGAAAGACACTGCATAAACTCCGCTACTGTGTGTTTATTTAAATATAGGTACACCATGTAGGCCTAAGAGATTGCAATATAAGCCTGTATATTACTATTAGGACTATAGCATACATATGTCAAGGATGTATAAATTAAATAAACTTCAGCTGGAGTCCGATTTACCACAGCAACACTGTTGACTGCATCACTGATCTCTTTCCATTCCTCATTCTTTCTACAGCCTTTAATACCAGTTTTCAGGCTGACAAATAGTACACACGTTAGTGCAAATGAACCTGAGATATCAGGGTTTCAATCTCCACCTCTGAAAAGTGCCGCTTCTTAGCCGGATTACGTCTCGCCACGTCGTAAATTGTAGGGGCGAGGCCTCAAAACCGAGAATATTTTGGGGCATGATATTTAAATTACGATCGTTTCCAGCCGCTGCATTTATCAATGTACGAGTATTATTACGTTCTGATTGGTGTGATACGACCGTTTCATGAATCAAACGGGAAGCCTGTCATAAGAGGATTTCTGCGCTCATATCTGCGCTGGTTTCTACGTTAGGTTGATAAATGAGGGCCAGTGTACATCATTCAACAAGTGCAGACTGGACTTTTTGAACTTTGGGGTGTTTTTACTGCTGTACTTCAGTTGATCAGGGTAGGTAAGAACAATGCCAGCTGAACTGTTTGCACACTATCACTGCACCAAGACAACCTCAAGTAGTTTCTCTTCAACAGTAGCTGTGGTTTCCTTGGGCTGAGTACATAATCAAACATCTAATATAAAGTAGGAAACCAACTCAAAAAGAAGTCTAACAGAGCAAAACACACCAAGGACAAACTTAGAGATTACGCAAAATCCATTGGAGCCTCTTAACAAAATAAAACTGAGCAAATATGTTCAATACATGAGCTACTCAGTGGGTTTTGTAAAAAAAAAAAAAAAAAGACCTTTTTAATTTCTAACTGGACAATATGAACTGAAATGAAGCAAATCCAAACAGCTCAACAAGTATCCAGCTCAGCCACCCCTGCTGCCCTACACAGTTACTGTATCAGCACTGTTTCTCATGTAGCGTGCTGACATGACAAGGCTACAGAAACGATGATAAAAGACTGAGAAATTGGATGCAATGGACAGCGTGAACATTTGGGGTTTATTTTCTTCAGGGAGCCGTAAGAGAACAACTGCACACTTAAACAAAATTGCTTTTGACCGACGAGGCGGTGCAAATGCTTACTTCAATTAATGCGGAAAAGAAAACTTGGGTGACCCTGGAATGACTTGCATGCTGCCTTAGCAACTTTGAATATAACCAAAGGTAACAGCAGATTGCCTGTAGGATAGAAGCAAGATTGCCTTTAAAGCTACATTGTGTAAGAATTTCTCCCATCTAGCAGTGAAATTGTATATGACAACCAACTGAATATTACTTTCCAGCCCTTACCATTCCGAGCGCGTTTCAACTGCTACGGTGGCCGAACCCGAAATTAGCTCTTAGTATCTCCATCGTTTACACGCAGCTGTTCTAGCCACTCCAGTATTAACTTTGGTCTTGTTGCTTTGCCTGTCGCGTTGTCGTTTTAATTCTATTTTTCCCTCCCGGCTAGCATTCGTCATGGTGCCTAAAAGTGGTGTCATGGAGTCTAAAAGTGTGACAGGCAGAGGTATGTCCCTCTTTGGCTAAGGTATTTTAAAGATGGAGGCGCTACATGGCGGCCGTCATTCGAGCGACTCGCCTGTGTGTATTCTGAGTGATTCTAAATGGCAGATTCTACGTTTACGAGAATACTTTGATTAGTTGGTGGAAGTAATTACACATGAATGAGCACACATTTGTGAAAGAACAAACGGGTTTTTGCTAAGAATCAACTCAAAAAAATACACAATGTAGGTTTAAGTGGTAACTGGGGAAGCAGTAGGGTGGGAGAACAACAATTGCTCTAAGGGATGAAGTGCAGAAAACTCATCTGACCCTGAAATGGCTTGTATTCTCCCTCAATGGCTTTATGGACTGCCAAAGGAGACAAAGAGACTTACTGGATCAGCAAGATGGGAGAGTTTGAATTCAAACAGGGATATCAGAAACCTCACAATAGCAAACTGGTGAGAGGATACTTAATCTGACAACAGAAGAAAGGACTCTGGATAATACAGCCTCTGATTCTGAAGAGGATCACAGCGGGAGGTTAATGTATCATGATAAGGAATAGAATGTTGAAAGCCAAGTCATGGATTTGGCATGTGTTGTCAAAAATGTGGAAATATGTGGCATGAATGTCCTGTACTAATATAGAGGGAATCTTTACCCATAAATAAAGTCAGAGGGTAAAATGCGTAAAACGTAAACAGACAATCATTTGGTTCTCCTACTAAACATAGTAAAATAGCTGTCCACTTAATTAAAAGAGATTTAAAGAGACATGGACAACATATGAACACGTATTTTACTTTCCTAAGGATAATTGAATGCTTATAAGAAAAAGACAATTGTAAAGGGAAAACGGATATTGTTTTCGACAAACAGACACTGTGAAATTGCAATAGTGGCAAATAGAAGAAAGAAATTGAAACCTTGAAATGGAAAAGTTGTAAGAATATATTGTACCTTCAGAAATAAAGCACAATGTTTCAAGTAGGTACCAACATTACAGTCTACAGTTCTACATACATCACTCTAGAACATAAAATGTGCACTTCACCAGTCTTGGGTTTCCCCAGGTATCCAACCAGCCATTTGTTGAAGCTTAAAGCAGCAAACCACATATGGAGTTCACCAACAGATTTTATTTTTTCAGAAAACATGAAAATGTTTTTCAGCCCTTGGAAATTGATCTATTTGGTTTAGGTGAAAAGAGAAACGTTGCTTAACACAAAAAAAAAATGTTGTAGGCCAGGAATTTTCAGCACAGCATCAGAAAATAATCTTTATGAGGGCATATGTGTCCTTTTGTAAAATAAAAACCTCTTAAGATTGGGAAAATGCAGAAAGGTTGACTGTGAACATGAGGTCTGAGCTGGAGAGCAGAGCCAGTAGTCTGTGCAGACCTGTCCTGATTGACACTCAACAGAGTGGAGTCAAGTGGGGTGGAGTGCTACACAGTGCAGATCAAATAGTGGAGAGTAAAGGTCGACAGTATGAGATGGGGAGAGTTTAGAGTGCGCACACATGATGAGTGATGGAGATTAAAGTGAAGGCAAAGCTCCTGGGCATTGGAAGGCGGCAAGATTGATGTGACTGGAAGAAAAGAAAACAAAGCTACAGAAACGACGGGGATCAAGACAGACTCCTGATTTAACTCCAGGTTTCATTCTGAAAAGCCACTCAGTCAAGTTGCCTAAACCACATGCATCTGTATTCAGCGCTCGCCTTTGAGCAAAAAGAGTCCATCTTTACCCTTTAAAAGCCACCGTCCTGTGGGAATGCAATATTGACTGGCTCCAGCGGGTGCTCCAAACACCCTCTGTAGCATTTTGGTCCTACCTCCAGTCTGCATCGAGTTACATTAGGTTCTCACCTCTCCTGGGATAACCTTTAAAAACAGAAATGGACAAGGCTGGCTTCTCTTGGAGGCGAGTCTGATCTAAAGGATACTTTTAAAAAAGGGACCAGGAGTTGGTCTTTTTCAGACTCATTAGACTGTTTTCCTGGGAGTGATAAGGACAAAACCTTATCAGCGAGATGAGACAGCTCTCTGGACAATGGCATTGTAAAGATATTTAAGGAACATGCACTTTCTTTTAAACACCAGTAACCTAAACGCTACCCTTCCTCACCCAAATGATGTAAAAGCTGAAGATATAAACCAAGGGCAAACATGTCTCTCTGTAATCTTATCTAAAGCTCCATAGTGCATAGTTTTGATAGCATGCTACATATGTGCTCATACTGTTCCCAAAGCTTCGAGCGGATTGTGATTCCACAATCGATCTCACTAAAGCTCCTTGGCAGTGATGCACTTTATATTCTCTAACAGGCTACAAGTTCTTCACACTGCATACAAAATGTCTTAAGCTTTTTCACTTGCTGCTTCACACACACACACACGCAGCTCCACATACACACACTGGCAGTAGCTCATTTCCATTACTTAAAATCGGACTCACCCTCCACAATCTCTTGGCCGACTCCACCCTGGAGGGCTTCCTGTAAAGGCCCAGCGATGTCCCCATGGCATGATCAAACATCATCTTGAAGCAGCCTGTAGTAAATAGTAACCTACCCGCTGCCCTGCTTCCCACTTACTGTCCTGTGGACGCTATAGCTGCTCTGCCAACGAGCCACTCTCAGCTTTCCAGCCCACCGGCCTTTTCCATTCAAAAAGCAGCTGCCACACCCAGAGCCATTGCACTGTGTACTTCCCAGCAACTGCATGCAAAAAAAAACAACCGCAAGCCCCTTTGTCTCCAAACCCTGCTGCATGTCATGCACATTAACGGGCTCTAATGGAGGCCGCAAGCGGTCACGGACAGGATTAGCTTTTACTTTCTGTTCGGAGGCTACCTAAGCCAGGAGAGTCATCATAACAAACGGCAACTTAACTTGATCAAATTGCATGATGCTTTCCATTATCAGCTTAACAGTACGATTAGAGGGGTTAAGATAATGAGCGAGAGGAGTTCGGAGATACAGATGCAGCTGGAGTGTAGAGAAGTGATGGAGGGTGAACAAATGTAATTCAACACCACCATATGAGATGCCACTGAGGGAACAATCAGTGCTAAACTGTTTATTTTGCCATTACAGCCACAGCATGGTGGGGTGTACCGACAGGTAAATGGAAGATCATGATGAGATCATGAGCCTGCATTTGGAAGTGTTGGCGTGTGCAGAGTGCCAGCACTGAAAATGTTTCGGGTTTTCTTTTGTTTTTAGGATTTCTATTAACTTCAATCGTAGCTTATTTTCCTAGCATACACAGAACATACGGATCATAGGCAAATTAACCAAATCAGGCCTGGTTCAAAGACATGTTGAAGGTAAATGAGCAATTTCAGAGAAAAATAAAGTAAAATGTACATCCAGTTGCACAAACCCGTAACCAAATCTACCCAAGTTCGCTGTAAACTGTCACATGAAAATTATACATTGTCACCAAAACTAGAGTTTGAATCACAAAAATTTAAGTCACCTCATTTATCTATAAAATCATCATAAACGCAGTAACTTTACTATCAAATCTGGTTTTTCTTCTTTCCAGATGCAGCAGACTAGAGGCCCAGCAGAAGCCTAATAATACCAATTTTAGCCTGGTCAGGAACTGATCTCTCACTATGGCAGCAGGGCCAATATAATATGACAAATTGGATTTTGATGTCCATTGCAATCATCATTAAATTGCCCACATGTGTAAGAGATGAGACTCTACACATTTACCAATAGCTTAGAAAGGACTTTCTTTCATCCCTGAATGTGTTGCACACCTGTCTTAAAGTGAGAGTTTATGTGCAAATCTGTGGGTGGGTACACAATTGCAATATTCGCCCACTTGGGTACTACTTGATTGTAGTTAATAATGAAACCCCACGCATTCGCACAAAGCAGTGATTTGCACCAGCTACCCACACATGCACAGACGTTTAAAACAATATTGGTTATCATTAAAGCTAAGGCTGCCAATTTTGGAGAGCCTGGATATGATTAAGCTACTGTACCCCTGTTGACGTGTAAACACTGTGCAGATTTGAATTCAAAATTTGAATATTTTATCAGAGACTTCTCGCCCACAGGCTACTTGTGACAACAACAACATTTTAATTTGTTTGCTGTAATTATATAAACCTTTCTGAAAACAGTAAGCACACATTTATGCATAACCTTGCTCTATAATGCAAAAACAGCCACAGCTTATGTCTGTAACAAAGTCTTTTGAAACTCTGCCACTAAACAAATTACGGTGCTCAAAATGTGTTACGGTACTCATTTTGGGAAGTACAATGAATGCAAATGAGTACAATAAGTACAGAGCATTTAAAAATATATGGCAGAATGCCAACCCACTTCAAAGCAGAGTCTGCAATTCATAAAGAAAGCTGTGTGCTTAATTGACTCAGTCAGGATTACAAACTGGAATCTAAAGCTTCACAAACCTCTGTGTACCAACCAAGCAGCTATAGGATTAGTCTGCATATTGTACAGCAGCTAAATCCAACAATGAGACATAAATATTCCATATGCCATTCCCCCCCCCTTTTCATCCACCTAACACACACATACACACACTTATACAGGGAGAGCATTTTCAAACACCCTCACTCTGACATACACTCCCACAGACACATATGCGTGCACACACACACACACACACACACACACACAACCAGACCAAGTAAGGCCGTAGCAGCAAAGAACTTGGGTGTAATAAAGGTTTCACCTATCAATCTAAGTTTTAAGGGGATTTACTTTTTTTTTTTTACATTAAACCAAACTTTCTTTAGTTAACCATGACCACTTGGCTCCTGCATTTAAAAAAGTGTGTTTTGGAGTTTAGCATCTCACATAAACTTGTACAAGAGAAAGAGACAAAATAAGACACAAGAACTAAAACATCACAAAACAAAAGCTAACATGATAACAGCATGTGAAAGGCGAGGTACAAAATGCAGCATTCAGTGTAAGTGTGTAGTGGGAAATTTTATTTTAACATTATAGTTTGATATCTTACAAGATTCTCTTATATACTTTACAGGAGTTTCCTAATAATCTTTAATTTTGTTATAGACTTAGGGCGTTTTCACACATACCTCCATTGGTCCGGACTTTCGGACTTTTCAGTTTGATCCGAATCAAAATTAGAGGTGTGAAACCTCCCCCGGACCACGGTCCGGATCAAAAGACCAAATTTTGGTCCGACCAAAAGAGGTGGTCTCGGTCCGGACCAAACTGAACCATGGTCCGGTTCGTTTACAGTGTGAAAGCTTTTTTTGGATGGTTCGGACTTTCGGACCAAATACAAGAAGCTCTGGCAGGCTCTCCTTGTGTTACAAGACCGGGGAATAGCTCCTTTAAGGAATAGCTTGGTGCTGAGAGAGTGACGGTGACTACGCTCAGAGGAGACAGCTGTCGGCTATCAGAGCTGAGAATACATCAGCAGTTTATTTGTTAAGTGGTAGTAAATGTAGGCTACTGTGTAGGTTTCCGTTTGTCTCTGAATAAATTCTCCAGAAAGTTCCAGTGTCTTGCTTCTCAACATCACAACAAAACAAAAAGAGCCGCGGCTGTAGGGGAGAGCAGCAGTCAGGTGAAAAAACTCCGACACAGAGAGAGGATACGAGAGGACGGGGAAGCCCGTTAACAAACCAATCAATTATAAGTATCTGGAGACGCAGCTCACGTATGTGATGACGGCAGGACGTAGTTTGGTCACGTATAGATCTTTAGTGCGCTTGCATAACTGCAGTGTGAAACCAAAACTTACCGGATCAAATGTATACAATGTAACAAAAACATGAACCTTGGTCCGGACCTTGGTTCAGACTTTCATGTGTGAAAACGCCCTTAGAGACTCCAAGAGAAGAAGCAACTGGCATCATAAAACCTTGAGCCTAGGTGAAGCTATTCTTTGTGAAGCTATTTTTGTTTTTAGAACTCAGTCACTCCTTTTTTAGATAAGGGTGAAGAAGGGCCATAACATTTTGAACTGTGTCTCCTTCTTTAACAGATGTTTAGGCTAAGTAGGGAGCAGGAATAGAGGGGAAAGGTAGTAAAGTCATTGTGACTGTTTATGGTGTTTTTTCATCTGCGTAGCTGCTAGACTTATCCTGGAGGGGGGTGGTTTAAGTGAGTTTTACTATATAGATGTATGGTTTTCTAGCTGGGTCGGAAGACCCTTTCAGATGTGCCATGAGTACTTGTGAAACTGTTTTCTCTGCATTTGCAAATGTAAATAAATACTCAAAGACCAAACTTTGGTTTAATCCTCAAATCGTCCTTATTTGTTTCATCTGGTGTTTTTGATACGCACTCCTGCTGCTAACAAGAAAAACTTCCACTACAAGTGTAGTGTATTTTACTTTACTTTACATACAAGTTTATGTGGCATTATATTGTATCCCATCTACAGTATCATGGCTGAAAAGAACAAATAAAAGGGCAGAGAGAAGACCCCAGCATTGCCAAAACATGACCAAAAGCTCTCAGAGTCATGATTAAATGAATCTAAAATACAGGAACATGTTGTTTAAGCACCTTCAGCATATTTTCCACACCCCAAACATCAAATGGAAGCCCTCTCTATCTGCTCTACTTTGGCATACAGGACAGTACAGTATTTATCAGAAGTGTGTATAATTCAGGCTGTGTCCAACCACTGTTGCAGCCTCATCCGAGGCCTTCACCGGTCAGTGCACGGCTGACAAACAATGACAGATAAACCGTGCAGGCTTCATTCTGCAGCTGCTATATGGCTGAGAGCCCCTGAAATGGATTACTAATGGATCATATGGAGCAAAAAAGACATACTTCGCAAGGGGAGGGGGGGGGGTCTCTGTTTGACTAGAGAAAGAGGAAAGAGAGAGAGAAATAACAATAAAAGGTAACTGGGAGAGAGGAAAGAGGACACAGTGGTTGGTAGGGAGGGGCAGGAATGAAAGAATAGTGCAACAGAGACGAAAACAGAAGAAAAATGAATAGGAAACCCTGAGGAAGTGAGACTTTTGAAAGACTCAAGAGGCCCTTCGGATGGACGGTGCAGTGCTGTGAACGCTCAGCTTGGTGGCCCTTGGGAGGAATGATCCGCTGGGATGGAGAGCAGCGGTTGGGGATATTTTCCTCCAACCTGCCCGACAAGAGAGACAGCAAACACACACACACTGATGCCTCTGAGGTAATACCACACACATCAAGCACAGACACCGCAGCGCTCGGAAAGTGTCATTAATGTCATGACTGTGCTTCATCTCCTGTCAGATCAAAGGTGACGAGGGAACCGCATCCTCAAGGCCAAACACGGATTCAACGACAGAAAACAGGAGCATACAGTATGAACGTTCTATACACACACACACACACACACACACACACACACACACACAAACGTGCCTCTGCGTCCCTGTGTGTTTCACGCTGTGCTGCTTTGTAGATTGCGCTGACGCAGCCAAACGACCATCACACGGGAGCATCAGCAGCGTAATGATCTAACTCCTGCAGACAAAAGTTGCCCACAGCTCATATACAAATCCTCCTCCCCTGGTGTCCCTGGTACCACACAGACAGGATGCTGTAACCATTATTATTAACCGTCTCAAATACTCCACAGCAAAGATTTAAATGCAATATCGTGACCAGATCAATTTCTGGATATGCTTTGCATTAATGCAGCCCATTATTAAAAGCATATGTTTTTATATTAATTTCTAACATCCCAGACAGTCATTGGTTTCCATTCAATTCAGTATGCTATGAAGATGTAACTCGTTATTGTCATGATTATGCCGTGTGCTATAATGCAGTTGCCAGAAAGAACCATTCTGCCAACTCTCCTTGGTGGTGTATTTAAGGACACTCCAAGATTCAATATTTGAGAGCTGGCTGCTGACTAGCATTGTGAAAATTGAAAATTAAAACCCCGAAGACAAGAAAACAAGCACACAAGAACACTGTGAAAATAATTTTAATTTAGTAATTTCTAGCATTAAAAAGGCTACAGCTTGGCAGCCAAATCAAAATCTTCCTGGAAGCTAGCAAATACTTGAATGCCAAAACTGTTAACAGCAGTCACGGTAAGCAGTTCTTCCTTAATTGGATTAAACCAGCAAACAAACTAGCATTGTTTAAAGGCAAAACACACTGCAAACATTTCCATCTTATCAATATTGTGTCCACTATTGAGTTCTAAAAGACTTCTTTTAAGAAACAACAAATCACTCACCTCCTTTAAGATTGTGATAGAATGAACTGTCTTTTGAATTATTTTACGGCAGTATGCCTCATGCACAGTCACATATTTTTCACTTGTTTTAAGAAAACATGATATTTACGACATGATATGTCATATGAAAAAATGAAAATGAAAGAATTGTACCAGATCTTTTCATAGAGAGGAACTTGGATTAGAAAACTGTGTCTTTTTACTGTGAGACACTTTGAAATGTTGCAGTCCCTCTGTTGCATTCCACATACACCAGTCTATGAACCTATATCATAACCATCGTCTGCTTTTCAGTCTTTTCACAAACTGCATTCAGGAGTCCAAACATAGGAAATGAACTCATTTCACAAACACCATCTACCATTCCATCAAATTATTTTCTATTTCTATTGTTCAAATAAAGTTCTTATTTTCCAGGCAGCTCTGCTCTAAGCACACACATCTCCGCAGCCACAAAAAAGCAATATTCTCGGTTGAATTTTTTTTTTTTTTCCCATTCCCTTTGGTTTGTATCTGAGAGCAATTCTTCACACACATACAGGAAGGTGCATTTGTCGTGAGCCCAGTCACGGCCTCTCGATGTTCTGTAATGACTGTATGGACTTAAAAAACAAATAAAAAGCGCTGAGTTCATTTGTTAAGGACTGTGACTTAAAATGTGTGTCCTTGGTTTTTACTTGCAATTGTGGAATTGAGTTGTGTGTGATTTCTGAAGTAGGTGAGAATGACAAATAGATGTTCTCTATATGTGAATACAGAGAGGCAGAGAGCTTGTCAATGAGTTTCATTGACAGCTGGTTCAAAGGTGAACATCCAGAGAGATGAAACATGGGGGGGGGGGGAATCTTGATTTATGACTGGGGCAAATGTGAAAATAATAACACATCATTGTTTTGCTATAATAGTGGCTGTGTATGAGTGTCAGCAAGATCCTCAGATTGGCTGCATTTGTTAAAATGAAGTTTAACCCTTCACAGTTAGGACTTTAAAGGTGGAATCGACCCAAATATACTAACACACATTTTAGAGTTGAGCGGATAAAGCACTTTTGCCGAGTACGAGTATTATACGAGTAATACGAGTCAATATCTGTGCTCGGATTGAATAAAAATCCTCATTGGGAGCTGACTGTGTCTGCGTTCTGTGATAGGCTAGTCGTCACAGCGCCCCTCCCCTACACACATACAGATGTACTGTGTTGCTGTAGGTGTCCCACTCACACAGAACAGCTCTCTCTCTCTCTGTCTCTCCCTCAGTCACTCAGGTTCGCGGGTCTTTTCCGTTAACGTTTAGGTTTTTTTCAGCTTCAGGTTTGTTTTTTACTTCGGTTTGTAGTACTTACTTATTAACCAGTAGAGTTCTGGTAAACGTGGGGTTTGTTCAGACGTGGTGCTTGGTAGAATGCGACTCGCGTTGCGTCTCTGCCTGTCGGAGATTTTTTTTCTTTTTTAAACCGTCAGCTGGCTCTAAACAGATCTGAAAAACAGCGTCGGACTATTTGATCCGTAGAACACAGTCTCTCCTCTCTCTCTCTCTCTACTCACTCACACACACACACACACACACACACACACACATACCTGGTGTGGAAATAAAAAAAATTAAAAAGAACCAAAAAAAAAAAAATCACACTGATCATAAAAAAATTAAAAGTTAAAAAAAGAAAGTTATGTTGAGTATGAAAACTGTTGTTCATTACATTTTACTTCATAATTGCAACTGCATGTGTTGTACACTGTAAAAAAAAAAAGTTATTTCACTGGAATTCACTGTATAATTTTACGGATTTTTTCCGTTTTTTCTACATTAAGTGTTAATGCCAGAAAAATACAGAAAAATACTTTTATTTTAAAAAAAACCCATTAAATTAAGGTTTTAGTCTGTAAATTGATATAATGAGATAATATAGTTGTTTAACAGGATAATTCCATTGCTTAACGGTCTTGAAAGTTAAATTACATTGAATTTTATGTAAAAAGACAAGAAAAAAACATAATTTTATGGTGTGTAAAATTGAGGTCTCTTTCTGGTTTTTTACTGTTAAACCTTAAATTTAATGTAAAGAAACGTTAAAAAACAATCGTGAAAAAACGGTAAAAAGTCTGGCAGCAAAAGTTGCCAAACACTTACCGTGAAATGACAGTAAAAAACCTTATGTTATTCTACAAAGAATTTATTTTTAAAATACAGATATCTACTGTACATTTTCTGTATTTTCACAGTCCAACTACTGTAGATTTAAAAAGAATTGTAATCAAAAAACATATTTAGAATGTTAAACAAATGTATAAATCTGTACAAACACTGAAAAATATTGCAAAATACCTTAAAATTACATAATTTAAATGAAAACTGCTGTTTTCATACGGTTTTCTTTGGTAAATTCACAAGATTATTCAATCCATCCACAAGAACTCCCTGTTAAAGTACAGATTCCTGGATGTAAAACACATAAAAATTATGTAAAATGACTTTCAAATACCCTCCTTTAGGCGTTTATTTTATGATTATCCAATCTATTTACGGTAAATTCCTGTTTAATACGGTTTTTTTACTGTACAAAAAAGAGAAGATAATGGGATAATACCTTCCAGAAACATTGTAATAATAGTCATTACTTTATATAAACAATATTTTAGAGTATTTACAAGCAACTCTCCAATATATCTACATACTTTTACCATTAATGTATGTTGTTTACTTTAAATAAACATTCATTTATAGTTATTTACATGTCAAATTAATGTAAAATTACCCTATTTGACAGCCCATTAATAGTATTTTAAAAGCTTTAGGCATTTATTTTACATGATTATCCAATCAATTTACAGTAAATTCCTGTTTAATACTGGTTTTCTACTGTACAAAAACAATATGTGATAATAACTTGCAGAACCATTATTTTATAGTCATTACTTTATATAAACGTTACAATCAACTCTTCATTATGTCTACAGGCTTTTCCCCATAAATGTATAAGGGTTTACTTTATATAAACAATATTGTATAGTGTTAAAAAGAAACTATCTAATATACTGTACTTTAATCGTTAATATATCAGGTTTACTTCATACAAACAATACTTTATAGTGATTAAAAGCAACTATTCAATATATCTACAGACTTATCCCATTAATGTACTGTGTGTTTACTTTGTAAAAATATTTGACAATATTTACAATTAACTATCCAATATATGCATCAGCGACTCTTCAGAGGGTAAATTTTGGTATAATGTATAGGGGTCCATTTTAGCTTATTCAATGTGGTCTCATACTGTGTGTTAGTGTTTTAATCGCTGTCAAACTTCATCCTGGCCAGTGTCTCTTAATGCAAGTCTACTAAATTCTAGCAATAGAGTATTTAGCTTTGCAGTTATTTGAAGAGGGGTTAACAGAGGTACTGAGACAGGTAGGACCAGCCATACCCGTTTAATGCATTGAATGAGGCTGACATGAACCCTCACTGCATGGCCTCAACAACTCCACAGCAAAAACCCACAAGCAATTGTTCTCAATTATAGTTGGATCAATGTAATTATATTAGAAACTACACTACTGTAGTATTTTGCAAGCATATTTATGGTAATACAAACAGTAAAACAACTTGGCAGCACACAAGCTTAAAAAGCTATAGGACTACTGCACCAAATCACCACTGGTGACAAAGATGCTGTATTTAGATCTGTCTTTGTAAAAATAAACATTCTTTCACCTAAATATTTGTGGAAACAAAGCCATAGCTTCAGTTATGGGAATGCATAAGAGACAAGAGTCAACCTAAACTACAGGCCTTGGATGTACATGATGTCTATTTTAGTCCAAGTCTGTGATATGCTCATCACTATATAATCATGTTTTGGTCTGGTGAATTAGTTGACAAAAGAATTGTGCAGCCACAGTTCACATCACATAGGCCCACAACCCTATAGGCCTACAGGATGACGATACAGTACACAGAGAGCCAGGCAGCCTGCAGCCTGGGTAAGCCTACATCTTCACCATCCTAATATTTTAGGGGGCATCTGATGTTCTTGCCTCATTTCACTTCCGTGGAGGCCATGGGCCTATTTCAGATTCATGGCCCAACATCTTTTTCCATTGACTGCTTACTTTGCTGATGTCTGCGGTGATGTCTCATACTGTGTCCACTCTGGCTTTTGATGTTTGTTCCTGTCTATGTCATGCAAACAGCTCAGAGCATGAGCTTCCCTCTTATGTGGGGTAGAATGAATATTCACGCATGTCCCGTACCTTAAATGCCTCACCAAGACCTCGGTGATCTGACCACCCCTGCCTCTGAAATTACACTACAATTTCCATTGACTTGCAATGGTTACACAGGCATTGATGCACATATTGGGCAATGTGTGTTTCATTAAGGTGTAACATTAATAAGTTAAATGGATTGCCTGTGCCACAGCTATGCTACACTTTTATAAGGGGTGGAAAATCAATATTAATGCACACCAGTACCTCAAATACAGTATGTACCTGCTTGCCTAACTTGCACACCACCTAACCTAACTTGTTCCGCTAGTTCCAACCCTCATACAGTTTAATTCAACCCTGCGTTGATAGGAAAGTGTGTCCCCTCCTATGAAAGTCATGCCTACCGACAAACAGTATGGACATCTGCAACATTATGCTTATTTGAGAAATTATCTGTGATTTCATTTCAAAACTTAAGGAGTAGGCTTTTCATAAAAGGCTGTTAATCCACTTTAAAAGGAGTCTTCCAATACAAACTCCAAACTGTTTTAGGCAAGGCTCAGTGAATGTTATGAAAATAAGCAATTCAGAAATTTGGGGACGTTTTTACTGTTTTTCCCAATTTCCCACAGTCAGAAACTAATATGCATGCGGGACAGACCTCTTTTTAATGTATTTGGTGTACTTCAAATAGAATATGTAGCATACACGTTCTTTTCCTTATGAAGTTAAAATGTGTTAAAACATTTTTCTAATATTAAGACCCAAAGTGAGTCACAGTGTTCAACAAAATGCAAGGTCATTGTGCAGTCTACTTTCTACAGGTCAAAGGGAACAAAGAGTTTTTCATGGGCTGAGGTAATATACTGTGAATAAAGACAGGGAGGACACAGTATGAATAAAGCTTTGCATTGGTGTGCAATATATTTTTTTTCAATTTAGCAATACATGCAATGTGTGAAAGACTGGGAAGGGATGCTAGGGCTCAACAGTTCAACCAAGGCTTCTAGCATCAACGTGAACATTGATAATCAGGGCGTGAAGCGATGTAAGACCTTAAAATGGTTGAAAAAACAGAAATGTAAACAGAAATGGTCTCTTTAGTCTAGGCTACGTGCTTCAGTAAAGTGCGCGCAGATTCAAATAATTGAATGTTGCACAATCATTGGATGAATCATGCCGGGCAGAGACGATCTTGACCAATGATATTGTTTGACTTCATGGGGGGCTGTGCTAACGTCAAACTCATCTCGACGCAGAGACAGTGTGGATAATAATGTAACGCAGGAGTCAGGACTTCTCCACGATGATTCACATTCAGCTTTCACTTAAGGTAAAGTAATACTTTTCTTTTTATGTACATGCAGTTTCCTCACGAGATATCAACTGGACACGAGTTAAGATAACACTTGCATACGTTTCACAATTTTAAAATGTCAGCAGGGATAACGTTAGCATTTGCCGTTTATGTGCCTTATCAAAGTGTGTCTGGCGTTAGCTAACGTTACATTAAGACTGTCCTTATGTAATGTTAGCCTTGAATGTGAACCATGCACCAATCGTAATTTTAGCTAGCTAGCTAGCTAGCTAAATATAACTAGCTAGCTAGCTAAATATAACAGTTAACTAGACAGTTAGACAGTTTAGCAGGTCAGCTTGATTTGCTGGGTACTAGCTAATACTAGTAATTAAAGAAACGTTATAACGCTCCGTTGCTCCTAACGCTAGTAGTTAACATTACTGTTAACTAACCGGTAACCCGCCGTTTAACGTTACCACCTAGCTAGGTTATGCCTCAAGTTTACATAAGCTATCTCAGCTGACTAACTTTACGTTTACGTGGACCACAACATCTTAATTTGAACGTGATCGTTATTTTCACTCATGATTCAGTGTGTCCAACTTAACATTACCATTCTGTCTTTCCAGAGAGAAGATTTCCATTCCCGCTTTCCACATAAAAATAAATGGACAGGGAATTGAACAAATTCAGAAATAAGATATAGGCTACCTGCTGTATTTATAACTGTTTCTTCCTCCAGACAATTGCACTCAGTCTGTAATTAAATATGTATTTTAAGTTTAATTTTTGCTGCAAATCAAAATAAATAAATACCTGGTGGTCAATGCTGGCAAGCCTCCACAAATAAATCTATGTATACTACTGTTACAGTAATGTTCAAATCTCACCCTAATTCTTTAATCCTTGTTTAGGCAAGATGGAAGAAAGAATACCAAGATAAGAAGATCAAGAAGATAAAGAAAGCTAAAGTAAATAGATGTTCACCCTACAGTATCACACGTTATCATCGGTACCTTACCACATCTTTCTCACCCATGTTATGGCTCTCATTCTGTGTTCAGTTTGACAAGGATCAACAGACCAGACAGCTCTCCCACAGCCAGCCTGAGAACCTGCTTTACGGTCTGAATAGCCTGGGTGAAGTTGAAGACTCGTGCATCAGATGGCTGAGAACAGGATAGCCCAGAGCAAGAGGGAGCCCAGCAGAGGCTAAGAAGGAGGCAGCAAAGGAGTTCACAAACACACATACAGCTAATGGAGGTACCGAATGACAGGTCCATTTCAGAAAGCAGGTTTAGTGAAAACTCTGAGTTTGTTAACCCTGAGATGAGGGTAATTCTGGGTTTTCCGTTTCAGAAAGAGAGTAACCTAACCTCGGACTCTGTGAACCTAACCTAGTCGGGAACAGGTTTTCTTCTTTCAGTCTCCTCCCTCTGACACAGCTCTCTTTCATTTCATCATTCATAATTGCAGTCTGTATCAGGCGCATTTTAGCGCAGTTTGTTATCGGCATGAATAAAAAAACAGGGTTGGTTTATTAACCATGTTAGGCAGATTATAAAACTTTTTTTTTTCTCAAAACATGCAATGTCCTTTTGTCGACGATCCCGGTGATGTAGAAGCTGTATTACTTTGCAGGGAGTTAAACATACGTCAGGAGATGATATTGAGGCCCCGACGCATTTTAATTTCCAGATAAATACCTATTTGAGCGGTACCGTTTTTTTCTTCCCAGTCTATCAGTTATGTAGCTTACATAACCTTTTCATCCTCATATCACTAACGTCACCCATCGTGGACATGCTCTACATCCCAGCACATTATTTGTGTCACATTACATCTTTTTGCAAACAACAGTTTTCTTTACAACATTGGTGATGTGGAGCATATTGGTAAAGCTACTGTAGCAAAGCTCCGTCAGAAGAGTGTGACTCACTCTGAAACGTTTTTTTAAACGTTTGTGTAGTGTTCCCTGGACACAAACCAGTGAGAGACATTAAAAAAGAGTTCCACAGTATTGCAGGTGAAAGATGTAAACCCTTTGAAATATTAGATTATGAATTATAGTTCTGTTGATGATGGTGCTGCAACCTCAGAATGGGATTAGTAGGCCTAGGACTTTTATAGATTATAGGTTCAATACCATTTCACCAGTAATATTATACTTATGATTAAATATGATATTAATACACTATATTGGAACTAACGCATTTACTCTAGCAGCAATTTTCTCCCACGCAAATTCTCTCTTTTAAAGCAGCCTCTGTGTTGCTTTTTTAACTAAATACATGTTCAAACTCGCTGTATGTGCAGTATTTCTGCCCACCAGTTTGTTTGTGGTTGTTACCATGGTGAATCGTAGTATCATGGCTCCATTCATGCTGCCTGAAACTGAAAACTCAGAGTTTCCATCTCAGGGTAAATCAACTCAGATATCAGGGTTACACTCAGAGTTTGTTAAACCTCCTTCCTGAAATGGGCCCCTGCATTGTTAACGGTTGCTTTACCTGGTCTGTGCTTGTAAATAAATATGAACCGGACGTGGATTTGTAACATTGTTACACCCCTTTTTGTTGGTACAGCCTTACTTGAGTCTAAACACAGTGACTTGGGACTTGTTCAAGACGGTGAAGGTTAAGATTTGTGACTTGCACATGTGTGACTTAAGACCGTTACACACTGGGGGCGTGACGAATAAGCGACGCCAATATGCAAAATAATCGCCTGTGAATATTTCATATCAAAACTATTCACACCGGCAGCGATGCAAATTTGTGACAGTTTCCAATAAAAGGTTTGGATATACACGCCAGCTCATCTACAATGTCAGTAGGACAGATGCTGAAGAGAGCGAGAAAGTGACGGAAGATGTGGTGTGAGCGGACGAGAAAGAGAGAGCAGTCGGAGCAGAGGAGAGTTAACGTTTAGTGGTGAAGATATAAAGTGATTGTACAGCAGCTAGATTCTGCAGTTTGACAACAAATAAATGCAGCAGCTCCTCAAAAGCACCAAAAGGTGTCCTGTCTGGTTTCCAGGCTGCTGAGTGGAGGGACGGGGGCTAGCTTCGGATACGTCCCAGGAAAAGCTGTAACACTAAGCTACTGTAAGCTATTTATTGAGTTTCCTCTAACTCTGAGTATACAGTTAATACTCAATTGAATTCCCTCTGCAAAACAGTGTAGCATATGTCTCGGGCTTATTGTGAAAGGTAAAAACGGTAAGAATGTTTCTGGCATACGCTGCCATTGTAAAGGTTGAAAGGAGTAATAAAGTTTGCTGACGTACAGTCTGTAGTTGGGACAGCAGCCTCCGTGTTGTTGTTTGGTGATCCTCATAAGTAAACACTACTTGTGACAAAAACAACAGTTCGAAAAAATATATTGACATGCGAAATAATCGTCCCTGGTGTGCAATGGTCTTTAATCTCACCTCTGATATTTTTGATTAAGAGCTACTCTCTGGCGAAGCCACAAACCAGAAATGTAAGACTCAAACTATGATGTCATCAGGTTACTAAGCTGCTTCATAGACAATGAATGTGAAACTAATTTTGTAGAATAAAAAAAAACCAAATGAGGTTTATTCTATGTTAGCGTTTTTTTTCTGAAACAGAAACTCTACCCGTTACCTCTGAACATCCCCCTGGGTGATCTCAGTGTCATCTTTAAAATCTTTCTCAATTCATTGTTTTTGGAAAAGCTCCAGACATTATATCAGATGACATCACAAATTTGAGTTTTTAGATTTTGGAGAGAGTTGTTCATGTTCACTGACATTTTTAACACACATGTATGAATTCCCAAATTGCCCATAGTTCCCCTTTTGCTATAATTCAATGTACCAGACAGTTTTTGCTCCCATAAGTTTATTCATATGTGAACTTTAAGGATAGCACTGTTTAAATAGTGCATTTCTTTGTAAAGCATGCAGTAAATGGTCATTCTATAATACTTTCTGGTTATGATACATCTTAAAATCTCATACATCTCAAATAGGGATCTTCAGTGAATGGATTGGACAATGCTGTAAAATGTCAGCAGAAAAAATTATATATTTATTGCGTGTATAAGTAGTTGATGCAATTGCACTTTTACATAGCCCTTTTGGTTTTTGTACATTCAAAACCCCATTTACTAATGAGGAAGTTGTGAACATATATTGGTTAGTAATAGTAATTACTGTCAAATAATGTTTATGAAATAAATCCCATGCACTTATAAGAAAAGTCTGTAGATATATTGGTGTTGCTTGTTATTACTGTCAAATGAAGTTTATATAAAATAAACATGTATGTACATATAATGGAGAGTTGCTTGTTATTACTGTCAAATAATGTTTATATAAAGTTAACCCCCTACTTCAATGAGGAAAAGTCTGTAGATATACCAGATAGTTGCTTTTAAGTTACTATAAAACAATGTTTATATAAAGTAACCTCATATATTAATAGTAAAGGTATGTAGATATATTGGAGAGTTGCTTCTAAATTACTATAGAACTATGTTTATATAAAGTAAACCCCGTACAATAATGGTAAAAGTATATATATATATTGGATAGTTGTTTGTAATTACCTATAAAGAACAGTTTATATAAAGTAAGCCCCCATACAATAATGAGGTACAGTCTGTAGATATACTGGATAGTTGCTTGTTATTACGGGCAAATAATGTTTATATAAAGTGAACACCCATACAGTAATGGTAAAACTATGTGTATGTATTGGATATTTGCTTGTATATATAAAGTAAACCTTGTATATTAATGGTAAAGGTATGTAAATATATTGGAGAGTTGACTTTTATAACTATAAATGAATGTTTATTTAAAGTAAACAACATACATTAATGGTAAAAGTATGTAGATATATTGGAGAGTTGCTTGTAAATACTCTAAAATATTGTTTATATAAAGTAATGACTATTATTACAATGTTTCTGGAAGGTATTATTCCATTATCTTCTCTTTTTTGTACAGTAAAAAAACAGTATTAAACAGGAATTTACTGTAAATAGATTGGATAATCATAAAATAAATGCCTAAAGGAGGGTATTTGAAAGTCATTTTACATAATTTTTATGTGTTTTACATCCAGGAATCTGTACTTTAACAGGGAGTTCTTGTGGATGGATTGGATAATCTTGTGAATTTACCAAAGAAAAACGTATGAAAACAGCAGTTTTCATTTAAATTATGTAATTTTAAGGTATTTCTGCAATATTTCTTAGTTTTGATAAAGATTTATACAGTTGTTTAACATTCTAGAAATGTTTTATAACAAGAATTTGTTTTAATTCTACAATAGTTAGACTGTAAAAATACAGAAAATATTTACAGGAAATTTCTGTATTTAAAAAAAGAATTTTTCTGTAAAATAATGTAAGGTTTTTTACTGTAATTTGACGGTAAGTGTTTGGCAACTTTGCTGCCAGACTTTTTACGATTTTTTTTTTTACAGTGTATTCATTGTTCTTGTTCTGTATATAGTTTGTTTATCATGATCAAAACCATTGATCTGAAGCTCAATTCTGATGCTGTCATGTAAATAGTTTCAAGACAAACCGACCCACTTCCGGGTTAAATCCCGCCCACTTCCGGGTTAGGCCCCGCCCAGTCCGAGTACAGATACAGATAATTCATATGGTTAACAGATACAGATACAGATAATGCTGTACTCGCTCATCCCTAACACATTTATACCAACAACTTGAATCAGCCCAAGAACATCTTTATAGGTTGCCCATTTGTGTACCATTTGTATATAAATGTTTTCCAACTACATTTAGCTTATAACAATTTGCTATAATATTTGTATCAAGACACATGAAGTAGAAGAATGTATATCTGGTGTTTCCATGCCAATGGAATTTCTAAATGTTGGAATATGTGAGGCAACAGCATGCAAACAAAGAGAGAACATTCAAACTCCATCCAAAACAGCTGAGAACTCAATGTGCTTCCATGTTGCTGTGCCAGGGCTGGGGGATTAGCATTTGGTTCCATGGTCTGTTAAATATGATATTGTGCAGAATAACTGGAAGGATGATGCAGTCCCACCCACTCACCAGACAGAAAGTTGGTACTGGAAAAATTCCATGTTCGATGACAATGCTATGCCCCTGACATTTAATTAATTAGTCCTATAATATCGGCGCATGGCAACCACAGTTTGGTCGAGGTTGTATTTGGTGTTATGGACACATCATGGTTATGGCTGCCCAAAAAATTATGTTTAAGTATGGCTAGATTAAAGTTTGAGTACAATTACTCCGATTCTCCACTGGGCACGTCTGTGCTGCGTTCCAGCTGCGTTCCGGTTTTGTTTCGTCCTCCACTACGCGCCATACAATTTACTGGGAGCGTCTCAGAAGTGGAGCGTCACACTGCCCGACTCGCAGATTTGATGTCTCTACAAGTGTGTTAGAGAACAATCGTGTTTATTAAGCTAGTATCTACCTTCTACTCCAATGACTGGATAGTCTCGCTGTTTCACTTCCTGCCCGGCTGTCCGAACGGCTCGCGACCCATGTGAAAATAGACCTGCCGCGTGTCTTTAGCGGAGCAGAGAGCTGCTTCATGCACGCTTCTGGGAGGCGCCATGGCGTGGCTGGTGGAATATCAAGCATTGACTTGAATAGCAGTGATTGCTCGGAACGCAGCGCAAAACGAACCTAGGGGTTAATAACAGATGTGTACCCACTAGATCGCTCTCTGGGACATGTTTTCAGGCTAATCGAAAACGAGAACGCGACTGTTTTTATAATCTCTCTTTTTAATAAACTGTCTGTACACTTACAATGTTCCCAATGCTTCGGGTTAACATTTAGGGACCCTCATTATGCTTAAAGTGTGGTGATATTTTGAGCCTTTTTACTGGTATGATAAGCAATTTGTTTTTACTTTCCCTGTGCCCCGAATACTAGCATTGTAAGCTAATCAGTGATCCGCGCTAGCTTGTTTCAAGCTACAAACACATTCGATTAGCATGAAAACATGTCCCAGAGAGCGATCGAGTGGGTACACATCTGTTAATAACCCCTAGGTTCGTTTTGCGCTGGAATTGTCCTTTAAGGTGCAGGTATGGATAATGTTAGGCAAGTAAAAATCTCAAGGTTAGAAAAAGAGGTAGAAAAAAATAAGGTAGAAATAAAACCAATACCGCATTCTCACAATGTTTCCTGATTTAGGCAAAAAACCTTTAAATACTGCAAAATGCCCTGTCCTCTAGGAACAATGTGAAGAACTTAAAGTGGCTATACATAACTTTTTAATGTTTCTGAAGCTCAGTCATTTTTCATACAATGGTCTTAAATGACCTGTAACAGCAAACGAGACTAACAGTGAAAAGAACGCATTTTTTATATAATTTTTAGTCATGCCTGTGCCCGGGTTCGATTTTTTTACCGCACAGTCACAGAATGATTTGCGGCAGGTAGACGGCGCTACAGTCACACATTCTGATGGGTCATAGGTTTATTTGCGGATAAAAAGTATAGTATCCAGCTTTTTGAGCCATGTAAAAGGAATCAGGCCTGGCTGTATTTTAATGTTATTTTAGAAGTTATCTGTTGTAGTAATGACTGATACTGGGGCAGGGCCATCACAGGAAAGAAGGAAATTAAACGAAGAACAACTAAAAGCTAAAAGGGAAAGGGAAAATGACATTGGGCGATAACGCGAGTCACACTCGGTCTGGCTATCAACAGATTACGGAGGAGACAATTACGGGATTGTAAATTATTCAAAACCCACTCCAAATTGGCCCTTAGGTATGTGATATGTCTATTTCATTCATAAAATAACTTTACAATGCGCGATGTGGTTGTACGTCAGTAGCCGACATTAAATTGTCCCCCTTCCATTTAGCGCAGACGTTTTCCTTTTACTCCTTGTTTGTGTTGGTTTACTATATTCTTTTCCCTGTAACGTTACTTGTGTAAAGCGTCAGTGGGTTTCATGAAATGCGCTATATGAATCTAAGTTATTATTACCGTTGGTTGCTACAACAATCTCTTAATGCTTTGGCTCGTGACACAGTGACAGTGATACCTGGTTTAGCTTACGATATATATCCAAAGTAGGCTAAGTTACCGTATGCAACACTTGAAATGCAACAATGCATCTGTAACTTATCCTTTTATTGTAAATTAATGGTTTTCTGTCAGAGCAAAATAATCATCGCAGCTGTATGACTTCCCCATAATGCTAACTCGGTAATATACAGTGGGTAATACAGCACTGAAAGAAAAGACCTTTACGACAGCAGGTGTTACCACGCTTTTGTCCAAAGCGGCCGCTAGAATCAACACTAACTGAAAGTTACATATAGCCACTTTAAAAATAGCAAAGCTCTGTTTTAGTACTGTTCAGTATAGCACTCAAAATGTATAGTTTTGACTAGTTTTGGAAACGCACAACCGTTTATGCATATTAATTGAATATTGGTCAAACTCTTCTATACCATGCAACAGTTGTCTAACATGTTTATGTAGTTTGTATTTGATTTATTTTTTGTAAAAATGCTGCCTTCTTGGCAAAGTCTATTTAGAAAATGGAAAAAGAATTGAAAGTTGGATGTTGGAATCTTTACTTCACCTTGCTAGATAAAGACTACAACGTCCTGTGCTGGTATTGAACTTTGGAATCACACACTGCAGAATCATGCAATTAATCAAAGTAATTTAGGGTTTCTGGGATGCTTTGCCTTCATGCTTTTTGGCATATAAAGTAACAACAGTATGCTCTATGGCCTGATGGCAACACTACGGTTCAATTTCCAGCCTCAAACAGAATGAGACCTCCAGGTTATGGTATGGTTTCTGCCAAAAGTACCTGCTGGTAAATTCAGACAGCATAACAAGGTTTAAGCATGGACATGCTACTCAATGCAACCTATTTCAGCCGAGATACAGAGATGCTCGGTCCACACAAACGCGACCTGAGCCTGTGTCAAGGTTGCTGATGTAATGTTACGCTTCAGTGGGCTGACTCCGTCCAACAGGACACAGGGTCGAAGAGGCGAGCAATGAGAAAAAAAGGAAGTAGATCGGAAGAGGAAGCAAAGGGGTCGTGATGATCGGGGGCTTGGTTTTACTGAGGGGCTCTCAACAGGTCAGTGCAAAGAAAAGGAAGGCAATTCCAGTTTGTGAAGAGATCTGGAAACAACCCCGACTCAATAATGGATGGAAGGATAAATATAGACTGGCCAACACAGAAGCTCTACAGCAACAAAACGCAATTTGTTAACGCTAACAGTATGTCAGTAAGTGCTATTACACAGCGTGAGCCTACTTGAGAATCATTTTAACAAGAACAGAATGAGAGACGCTTCTGAATAATGTGATTGAATGATTGCTGTATTATTTCTAAGACCAAGTGGACCCTTACCTGCAGGGCATTAACCTTTATTTCATGTGCTCACTAGCAGCCATAATAGCAGAGTGTAATCACAAACATGTGAAGATCTGCTTCAAGGGAACCAAATTAAGGAGAGGCAGATGAGTCTAATTTAGATGTTTATGATGTGTAATTGCTAAAATATGGCTCCGTTAGACAACAAAAAAGAGGAGTGAAGGGTGGAGAGGAATAATTAAGCTTCAAAAATAGCACAAGCAGACTGGGAGTATGCGTAGGCTGAAAGCAATACGTGCGTCTACCAATAAACAAATATGAACAGAGAGAAAGATAAAGAGCGCAACACATTCAGATTTAAAGCAAGAAATGTGAAAACCCAAGTGGACTTTGGATCATGAGAAAACATCTGCAGTATACAACACTGCAGATTGTAGACATCCAGTATTTTCCACATGCTCCACAAGCAGTGACTAACGAAATCCATTAGTCTCTTTATACAATTTCAACATCTTGTTTTTTTTCTGATGCCCTGCATTAATAATGCACAATCACACTCCTCTCTATCACAGATACAATACAGAACTGCCATGTTTAACTCCGAGCAACCTGACAATCAGAGACGTGCCATTTCCTATTTTTTAACACACCCCTCAACTGCAGCGGTAAACTGCAACATCAAAAAAACATGTCAGAGCGCCCCTTAGATTTCAGCGTTAAAGGTTGGAGCGGTTAAAAGCGTTTCAGCCAGAGACACCTGGCAGAATGGATCCATCTGAAAAAGCCAAGCTTTGAAGCAACAAAAGTAGAGTGGTGGTTGTTCTCAGAAAAGTGCAGAAATAACAGCACCCAGACATGCTTTGTTCAGCTGTGGATTGTTGTTTGTTGATGTGGAAACCGCTGTTTCCATCACCAAGGAAACTCAGCCCTCTGTAGTGTGTCTTGTGGAATAATGATCGGTTTGTTTAGGCGCTAAAATGAATGCAAAGCCTATTATCGACATCATTATCGGATAAAGAAATATATAGGTATTTATCCTGCTACTATCCAACATATACATCTATATATTCTGCCACCATTGTGTTGCCTCCATTTGCACAGACTCAAAGCAGAACGCTAAGCTAGAATCAGCAGCTGTTAGGGAGTCACATTGCAGGAAAATGTCCAGACAGATGAGTGGTCTGGTGTCTGGTGAAAATAGGTTAGCCTGGTCTGAAAACTTTGGAAGATGATACCTGAGCCATTATGGGTCTGCAGTACAGTCGTAATATCCAGTGCATTCCAGGAGGGTTTTGCCGACTGTCCATTAACCTGCCTCATTTATCTCTAAACAAGGCTCCAACTAACATTTATAGACAATTATTGATTATTCTGTCAATTATGTTCTATCAATGTATGGTTTTGTCTGTAAAATATCAGCCAATCTAATTTCCCCAGAGATAGCATCCTTAAATTCCTTGTTGGATCCAATCAACAGTGCAAAACCCAAAGATGTTCAGTTTACTATCATATATGACAAAGAAAAGCAGCAAATCATTACATTTCAGAAGCCGAAAGAGAGAATGGTTGAAAAATGAAAAAATGCTCATTTACCAAAATAGTTGCCAAATCATTTTCTGTCAACAACTAATCAATTAACAGACTAATGGTTTCAACTCTTCATGCCATTCTATTAGTCATTTCCTACATTTCCCAGAAGCCTCCCAGCAACCCCCAGTGGAAATGTTAACTAGTAATCAGCTGTGATGTGTTACAGTGTGTGTAGATAAAGAGAGCAACAGTAGGAACAATGGCACTGTACTATAAAAGCAAGTAGTGTCAAGATGTCAAAATGACATCATTTGAACAGCAATGAAACTTTACAGCTGTTAATATTCTGAAACTTTAGTGTAGATACGTTATTTTACATACTGCTTTCTACTGATCCTGCTATGTGCATTAGTTGTTGCTAAATTAACTGCATTTATTTAGTATTTTTATTCAAAGCACTTTACAGTTTGCCTCTCATTCACACACCATACACACTCACACACCGATGGCTGCGAGTTACCATGCATAGCACTGGCCTAACCATTGGGTGCCGGGGATCGTCAACACTACAACGAGTGGACGACCCGTCATACATACCTGCAGAGCCACAGCTGCCCAGAGCTGATGCTGATACTCTCATGTAGGCTTCCTCTCAATAGGGAATTTTGGAAGGGTTGAAAACTGGTGTATGTAAAATATGACTCAATCACATGGAGATGTACATTAAAAGGCATGTGGAATTATTGTGCTGGTAGTGTAATCTTACCACCTAAGCTTAGTCAAAACGTCTTTTCGCTGCAAATGCAAAATGCTAATGCTAAGATGTGTTGTTTGTTCACACAGAACCGATACAGCTCTGGGACAGGTGATGAAATCAACCTGAAAGTGTTAAATATATTCAAATGCATTTGGACTTGATGTACTCTTTAACACTCTGAGGTTTTTGATTTGCATGTTAGAATACTGAATGTACTGCCAGTGGAGAAGTCTGTGTCTCAGCTCCTTTAATAATTTAATAACTACTGCAGTTTACTAGTCTGTTTCAGTGGATCTTTCTTTTAACGAAAAGCCTTTACATAATAATGAGAGCATAAGTTATTACCAAAGACCTTAAACTCTGCCAGTGCTACTACGACTTTCTCCATTTGACTCAGTGGCCATGAGGCAGGGAGTCAGTTGTACTGATCAGGCCTCTGCTGTGATCCTCCACTCTGAGCAGGCTGGGTCACACCCCCTCTTTATTGTCTTTCAGATACACTTTTCATCTTTTATTATATAAAACACTATTCAATGATCCGCTTCTGGTTTTGATCAAGTGTGTCTCTGTTGGCCCCTTTTGCCTTTAAGGCAAATGCTTTATCTTGTCTGTCACTGTCCCTTCCTCCCTCTGTCTCGGTACTTTCCTTTCATCATCCCTCATCCCCTGTAACATTGATTTAACCTCACTATGTATGACTGGCCTTCCGTCCCCTCAGACCCTGCTTCTGGAATGATACGTTTCAGCCTTCTCACTGGCAACCTTGGAAATGAGACACCTCACTCTGAGACGGGAACAGGACAGCCTCTAGTGGCACACCAGTGGCACTTCAAGTGATGCTTTTTTCTCTCAAACCTCAAATGCAGCTGAGAAATACTGACTGATGTTAACATTCCCATAATACAATGCTAAATTTCATATGCAAGCGAGCTGTTTCCATTCATTTCAAAGTGTATTTTCAACATTTAAAAACAAAAGGAACTATAAGAAGTCTATTTTTGGTTCCCCGGAGCTCAATATGCTTGAAAGATTAGCTTTGATTTACTGTAATATGCTATAACTTAGAGGAGTACACTGTGTCAAATCAATTGAAACAGACTTCCATATCAATTTTGAGAAAAAAAACATCAATACACATAAGGGACACATCTAAAGCTCCAAAACCAAACCTGCAGAAGTAAACCCCCGGAGCAAACAACTTTGTAAAGTCATAAAGAAGCTGACTTGACTCCCTTGGGAGGATTTTTAACAAACACCACAATGGCATGGCATAAACCCCATGCTTGTTGTTTACCAGCAGGGATGCTTGAGTTATTTGCCTGTCTGGTGTTTCCTCCCTAATCTTAGAAATACCGCATCCAGTCATAAATAATGACTAAATCAGCGCTCCGGTTTTCTGACCCATAAAAGTGAAACGCAGCACCGCTCTTAAGGCCTGTGCATGTGTGTGTGTGCATTTGTGTACAGCTATGTGCATGTGTCAGAGAGACGCATTTTGATGACCCATCCTCCCACTCCTCCTCTGTTGTCTGCCTCTCCCTACAGTGGAAATGCCTCCTGAAAAGGCAGGATGTGAATTCATTTTACGCTGAGATGAAGTTAGTAATGCCCACCATCTGTTATCATCAGTGAGCTGCCAGAACAGCAGCGGCAACACAAAGAGGAATGCAGCACCAGTTAGAGAGTTGCAGACGTCAACAGTGAGACACATGATGCCACCGTGGTATTGATGGATGGCCTTTTTCCAGGAGTTATCTATAGCCTATGCTCCTTTTACTGAGCATTTGTTTCTCTATTTCTGCAAAACATAAGTTCTAAGAGGCATGAAATACGTCTACTGATAGGAAAGAGTGCAAAAATGTTGTTGTTGTTGTTGTTTTGGTAGCATTCAGGGAAGACAAATTTGATCCAAACTGCCATTATTTTGCAAATCCCTTCAGTGAGAGGTACGGGATTATCTTATGATGCTAACCCTCCCTCTGCTGATATTTAGTCCTTGCTAGATGGAGATTTAAAGAGGAAGCAGAGGGAATATTGTCTGCCTTATTTTTAATTATAGAGTCCATTTTCTGCACTTTGTGACATTTTGTTTAACGTAACGTAATGGTCTTAAAAAGCATTACAAAACTATTTCTGTACTTTGCTATACATTATGGATATATGCATGCAGACACCTTTATATATAGAATAACTTTGACACGAACACATTAAAATCATCTTCGGTCTCTGTTCCATCATGTGTTCTCCTTTTGCCTGCTGTGATTGGGCTTCAAATGAGGATGCCAAGTTAGCTACGTACAGTTTCCCCCCGCCCTTAATGTGTTTGTGTGATTTGGTTGGCAAGAGCTTCCTGAGGATAAATAAACCATAATGTCGTTTTACACACCGCTAGCTTCATAATTCATCACAGGGAAAATGGTGCACATGCAAGCTCGTCATGTTTCATCAACATTAAGTGTTCAAGGATTTGTTGATGGAGAAATGACCTAGATGGAGAAACAGAGCTTGGGGTCAAAGAGGGTTGTCGCTGGAGATTTAGACTATGACAGTAATCAGGTGAAAGCTCAATGCTGTTATTGTTGACGGGAGACAAGAGGAAACAACTGCATTTGCTGTTTTCTGATTGGACAAGTATAACAGTTATTCCCTTGACCCTCAATCAACCCTCTATTTGTTTTCTTTGTAAGGAGATAATGCAGGAATCTGAAAGCATTTACCATGCACACACACACACACACCTTCCCATTCCAAGCAACACCTGGCAAACACTGTTTCTGTAATCAGATAGTATAAGACAAGTAGTAGTTCATTGTTCTAAACTGATTAACACACACACACACACACACACACACACACACACACACACACACACACACACACACACACATTCCCATGCCAACCTGAATCGAGTGCGTAGACTGATGACTCTATCCCTCAGGTACCAATATTGATCACTCCCTTACCATTTACTAATCAACACGTATACGGCAACACCTGGCAAACACTGTTTCTGTAATCAGATAGTATAAGACAAGTAGTAGTTCATTGTTCTAAACTGATTAAGACTTTGCTAGGAAGAAAAGTCAGACAGCAGCTACCTTTATAGGCATACAGTCACAAGGTTGTTTGCCACATTCTGGTTAAAGGCTTGCTTGGATTAAGCTGCCTACATGAACTTTTTACTTTATTAAGTTGAAAAAGTTCTGTATACCTCTGGCAATACCAAGTATAAAACATTTACTTTAAGGGAGCAAAAAAAAAAAAAAAGCAAAGGCGCTATTTCAGATAGCAAACAACATATGATTGTGTCTTCTGTTTAGGCCATTAACTCCGAACAAAACTGGTCACAAGACGAAATGCATCAGAATCTGGGTGGCTACAGCCAAATTAGCAGCTCTGTGAGGCTGTACTTTGGCACAGCGGTGCTTTGAGCTAAATACTAATGTCAGCATGCTCAAATGCTCACAATGACAATGCTAACATGCTGATGTTTAGCAGGTTTAATGTTTGTCATGTTCACTTATTTTTGTGTGTTAGAATGCTATTTGCTAATCAGCACTTAACACAAAGTACCACTGAGGCTGATGGGAATGTCATTAGTTTTGCAGGTATTTGGTTATAAACCAAAGTATCGGACAAATTACACATTTTGACCTACTGATGGTGCTAGATGAAATGTTAGGGGATCTCTAAATGGATTATAAGTGAGCAGGACATGAATGTCTGTAGCACATGTCATGGCAATCCATAGTTGTCAAGACTAAAAAACTAAAATGTTAACTTCATGGAGCTAGAAGAAAAGTTAAATGATCACAAAGTCAGTAGGAACTAGAGCTGTCAATCTTCCTCAATAATACCATTCGAATTCCATTTGAATTTTTTTTTTATATTCAAATATTTAATGCTCAATTACAGTCTGTTAAATAATATGTAATACCATTTGAATTCCATTAGATTTTTTTATATTTGAATAATATTCAAATATTTAATGCTTAATTGCAGCCTGTTAAAGAATATGTACTACACTATTCAGGCTTATGCATTGTCAATGCCACTATATACTATAAGCATGTGGTTGTTGTTACACATTCTGTCCACTAGAGTGACTTCTAACATCAGCCTGGCCTTGAGGGGACCTGCACGCAACTTTGTTTACATTCATTTTCCACAACGAGCACACAGCGACAAACACAAATCAACAGAGAACTCTGTAATGAAACATTATCTAACAAGTGTATTGAAGCAGCTCTGTTGTAAAGGCTAACGGTGCTTGGTTAGCACAATGACATCATGTTAGAAAGTACAGCCGAAACGATTTGTCAAAAACTAGGTAAGTAACAAACGATGCTAACTGCAGTAATAACCAAGCCAAACTGTGCTGTCACTACTATTTTAGTGATTTAAAAGCAACCTGTTTCTTGCAGATTGTCACCTTACTGAGAATACAGCTATTAGAAGGTAATATATGAAGTTGAAGCTAACTCTGACAGCTGTGAGGGCAGCTAACATTACCTTTAGCTGTCTCCATGAAGCTCCCAGCTATGCTAACGTTACTGTACCTCGTGATGCAGTTAGAAAACAAGAACAAGCTAACTAACTAACTTTGGCTCGGTGGATGTCAATTTTAAAATCATGTTAAAACTATTTCCCGTCCTTTGTTACGATTTCCAGCTGCAGCCTGTCACTCCCCCTGGTACTAAGTTAACTTGGTACGTAACGTTAGCTCTGTAATGTTGTACTAATGTTACTCGGTACGTAACATTAGCTTAGACCTCACAATGCCTTGTGTTTCTCACTCCCGCTAAGTTATTGTTCATAAGACGTGACATGAGTGACACATGCGTGTAGGCCAAGGCGAGAAGAGGGAGATTAGCAAACGTTTGCCAACATATTTATGAATAAAAGTCACATTTGAATAGTAATTTAGTTTCCTAAAACCAGAGTAAGATGTTTATCAGGGTACAACCAGGTTACCATATGCCACTGCTAACTTTGGACAATGGTGCAATACACACTGCACTAGTTTTTCCCCAGACCGTAGTGCCAAGTACATCACTTCATTAAAGGGATATGAGTAGTTACTAAATTAGTCATTGATGTTGTCAGTAGTATGCCAAAGCATTAAACAAATGCATGCATCACTTACAGTATAGTGTGTTTACTCACACGGCAGGATACACTGTTATGTCACAATGCACTCATAGCAAATAGTGCACGAGAGCCAAACTGAAGCGATTAGATCTGATGGAAAACAATGAATGTGACTGTGAAGCAAAGTGCTTAAAGTTAATGAAAAACAAATAACAGCTCACAGAATATCACTTAGTCTCTAAATAAATTTACAGAATTGACTCTACAGTAGGCTTGTTAAATAGGCCAGTTAAATAATACACATTTGTACTGCACTAGTTCTGGATACAAACTACTGTGCGGGTTACTGCAAAAAGACAATCATCTCTTGATGCAAATAATAGGCCTGGCTGCTATTGATAGCACTGTTAGAATAGAGCCATGACTATGCTATCTTTTGAGAGCAATATAGAAAAACATTAAAATGATAAGCATAGGACAATATAAGAAACCATTAAGTTGTTATCTGCCTATTGCGGGGAAAAATGATTCCCATGGCTTATTCAAAGGCCTATTATACCCCAAAATAACCTCTATATCAGCTGACAGTGAATAAGGATATAAAAGCATATTCTACTATATACTGTATATTTACTTATTCTTTTTTCTTCATCATTATAATTTTGTGTTATAATAAACCCAACTCTGACATCGGCCAGCTTATTAAAAGGGCATTTCAGGGCTCGGCTGTCTCATAATCCATACAGAGAAAAATATCTTCTTTTCGTCTGTGTGTGCATTTGTGCGAGTATGTGTGTTTGACAGAGAGATAAAGCAAAAAGGAGAAAGGGTATGTATGCATTAATGTGGAGCGGTGGATGTATTTTTCATTTTTTTCATTTTCCTTCTTAATACAAAGTGCAGGCGCAAAGCCATTAGACCGCAGAAAAAGTGAGATGAGTTGAGAAAGTGTAAAAAAGTAGAACTGTGGGAAAACGTGACTCAAATCACACATCACACAAAAACACACTCACCTCTCTGTGTGTAAGAGCTCTGAATCTTAGTATTTCTAGCCTGATATCTCCTGAGTCCCATTACGGTTGTGCTGATCATACCAGATCGACAAAGACAGACAGAACAGAGATGTTTACTCGTATAATGGGGTCTGTGGAGAAAAACTAAATCACACCACAGGGACAAGGCTTTTATGGTAGAAGTAAAGATCTATTTCTGCTTTTGTCTGTCTTTTTTCGCTGGTCTAAATGCCATTGGAGAGGATATCTAGTTCATGAAGCTGAAATGTGAGACGTCATGTACTTTTTGCTTTAGAAATTAAGCAGCTGGGGAAAGCAGAGGCTCAAGTTGGGAGCTAAAGGCTTTACATAATATCACTATCTAGATAGATAGAGTGGAACTGGACCAAATGAGGGTGTGAGGCTTCACAATATTATACATTTAAGTCCTCACATTCCCACTGAACTGTGAAAGTCAGCTGATAAAATGTCAGTGGATCACAAATGAACCCAAGTACCCAGAGTGGATGCAGATAACATGGGCTTGCAGACTGAAAGCTTTGGGAGAAATCAGATGTTTGATAAGATTGTAATGAGTTGTTTCAGCAGCCAGAATCATCATCGGAGAGGATTTCAGACTAAGATCACTATCAAATGTAATGACAGAGAAGGATTTAGCAGGCGATGGAGAATGAGTCACGCTCATTCAAACAAAGGCAATAATGAGTTGTTTTAAATGCTTAGTCTTTTTGACGGACACTAATTCCTCTGTTTGGAGACCCATATGTAGAACAAACACTGATCAGTAACCTATTATATTGTTGGACTTTAAGCAATCTTATATGATAATAGGGCTGAAAGATTTGGGGGAAAAAATCTAATTGCGATTTTCCTGCCAGATATTGCGATTACATATTGCACCTTCTACGATCTACTACATCGCTTTCGCCATGTAAGGCTATGGGAAATATTCTTGGGCCAGCAGGCATCATGTGATGTTGCAATTCCACTTTTTAGCCGCTATGTTCAAGTCTGGCACACTTCCTGGGGGCCTGGATTGGCCCACTACCACAGCAGCTACAACAAGTCTGTGATATGATGAAGGTGAGCGTGGTGTATTTGACGGAGTTGACAGATCAGTGTGATGCTTCCATTCACATGATGTCTAGTCTCGCATTGTCAGACCTTCATACACAACGATGCGGAGGAGGATTTGGCTAGTCCACACAGCATTCCAGGATGGGAGAAAAACCTGCTCTGGTTTATTGGCATTTCTTTAAACCAATCACAGTCGTCATGGGCGGCGCTAAGGGCCGGACACAATGACGGTGCCTCTGCAAAATAGCCTCGGGAAGGAACTTGTTTTGGTGGAACATGTGTACGTTCAAAGTTGTTTTAGTCGTGCAACAGAAAACTCAGATTGGACAGATAGTCTAGCTAGCTGTCTGGATTTACCCTGCAGAGATCTGAGGAGCAGTTAACCATAGTCCTCAGAAATCAACCGGAGTTTAGAATGCCAACACAAAGAAAGAGGAAGGTAACGGACATCCGGCCAAAATGAGGAACATCAGACGGAATTTCCGGCGGCACCTGAACAATCCCGGATATTCGATATAGACAACATAATGGCCATCAAATGAAGTAGAACAAAAAGGTATCAAATTAACTACTCTATTGGTATCGGTTTCACTTTAAGGGTACTGGTATTGGTACTGGTATTGGTACCAGAATTTCACAATACCCAGCCCTAACCCACATTATATCTGATCCTGAATTAGCTAAATGTATGAACTGCAAATATGACTGTAATATTGGAGGGAAACTGCACAGCAGAACAAAAAGGTGGCATGTGCTGACGGGATGACTTGAAAGAGAAGGGTTGGAAATAGAAAAGGTGTTGAGACCATGGAGCTAACAATTAAGGTATTTAACTGTCACTTTTGTCCAGAGATACTAAGAATGAGTGGAATGAAGCCAACATCTCAAGCAAGCATTAATCAGTGATACAATATGATAATGGCAAATGTGCTGCAGTAAGGCTTTTGTTGCAAAATGAGATAAAAGAATGCTAATTTGGCATTCTAATGTTGCCCGTTACTACCTGTGACAGATAAGTGCTGTCTAAGGAGGGAGTAGCAGCTGAAGAGAACAGGGTGGATAAAGTTCTGAAGTAGCAGAGCAGGGCTGTGCCGTGGCCCTGTAGGGAGGGAGGCTGAGTCAGTGGATGAGCTCTTCATCCCAGTGGGCTTTAGTTCTCATCCACACAGCATGATGTAAATGTCACCTACACCAGACTGTCATTAAAGCCACACAGCTGGATAGGTGCCAAAGCTTGGATTGACATTAAAAACGAAAGAGTACTAGGCGGGATAAGAGTGCTATATAGATACAGTAGGTATCGTATATATTAAATGGGTAGAGCGTGGTAAAAGCATTTTAAAAACTGCACCGGGGAAACAATGGAACAGAGGTTATATTATCACATCCTTGCTCTGCAATAATCACTGCACAGACCTGAATTCAAAACTTTTTATATCTGACAAAGCTCTTCTTCCAGCCCCCGCCACGCTCTCAGGTCGAGGAATAGGGACCATATATCACTGTTTGCATTGATTTCAGATCATGTTGGAGTTCTCTGCACCACCAAACAGAAAGACAGAACCACCGGTCAATAAATCAACCTCATGTTATATTCATGTGCACCTCAACCAGTTTTACCTGCTGCACCGTACTGTACACGGCACTAGAGTTTGCAACACAATCTAGCATGCAATAGCTGATACACAAATATTTAGGAAGAGAGCACTTAAAACATGAAAGCACACAAATATATATAGAAATATAATGCTTATGTGGAGGTTAGCAATGTAAGAACGTACCGAAAAAAACAATGTCCTTATGATTATTATTACATCTGAGGTATTTACAAAGCAGTTTTCCCTGACAAGTGATTAACATTTTATCTGCCCTAATTTTGCCTTTTATGCATTAATGAGAGAGTGCAACGTTTGAAAAGACAAAGAGTTATATCTCAAAATTAATTCTCCAACTTGTCTATAACGTTCTACATGCAAAGCACCAATCATTGCTCAGAATGTACACAGGAGAACCAATCAAGTTCCATCCCTTTACTGTGTATACCCACTGCTCTGTGACTGAGGTTAAAGGGCAACTATTATATAGCATTTTCAATACTTGTATTTTGTGTTTGTACTAGAAAATGTTTAAATGCTTTAAGGTTAAAAAAAAACACTTTATTTTTTTCATACTGCCCATAGCTGCACCTGTATTCACCCTCTGTATGAGACGCTCTGTAGGAGCCCGAAAAAGCCCAGTCTGCTCTGATTGGCCAGATTGTTTCCTGGAATCTGCGCTCTGCTCCACCGCAGCCTCCGCCGTTGTTTCACTAGTTGAAGCTGGAGCTACTGCAACAGACTATATAGCAGGACTTTGTATCGTGAAAAATCACCAATAAAGGCTTCTATACCAAATACTACACAACCGGACATATCCCAGCAGTAAAGTGACCCGAAATTGGGGAGAAATGACCAGCATTGGCTGACAAGATTACAGCTATCTTGCTTTAGCATGCAGCTACTTAATATTAAGCACTAGGCTAATGTTAAGATTGTAAGGGAATGAAGCAGAACTTGAAAAATGTCAAGCACCTGATGTCACACAAACCGTGTCTCCCTCAATAGGCAACAGAATCCAACCAAAGCAGTCCACAGTGTTATTCCTTGCACCATGATGGGCAAATAGAGCAAGGAACCAAGCTTTTCCAGACAAAATTTAGTAGAAGCTAATTTTGGGGGCAAAAAAACAGACCAGAAGAGTGGATAGGAGAGGGATAGTAGCATCCATCTATCTGAAATCTACCTGATCTAGAAATTGCATCCATCCATCCATTATCTATTACCCCTTTACAGCCAATCCCAGCTGACATTAAAAGAGGGGCAGGGAACACCCAGGATAAGTCACCAGGCAATTAATCGAAAACTATGATAGGATTGTAACATCCTATATTTAAATAACTTGGTGCTTGGTGGTTGTGGACTTCAGGAGGGGGAGAAGGAAGATCCAATCAACACCAATCACCATCAAGGGCACTGAGGTGGAGTTGGTGGCCAACCACAGGTACCTTGTGTGCAGCTTGACAGCAAGCTGGACTGGAAGAGCCATATGGAGGCGGTGTGCCGTAAGGGACAAAGCCTCCTTTTAAGGAGGCTAAGGTCATTTAATATCTGCCAACCTTTGCTCTCTAGTGTCTATGACACAGTGATGGCCAGTGCTCTGTTTTTTACTGTGGCCAGTTGGGGAGACGGCGTCCGCACAGCAGACAGAAACAGAGTGGACAAGCTCATCAAGAAGGCCGGCTCGGTGGTCGGGGCTGAACTAGACACGGTCCAGCAGGTGGCAGGGGCCAGAACATTAAATAAACTAGGATCGATACTCATCAACCCTGCACACCCACTTCACCTCCTAAAGGTGATAAACAGCAGCACCTTCGGTCAATGACTGATTGCACCAATGTGCAAGTCGGAGCAGTATAGGAAGTCCTTCATACCAGCTGCTATACGACTCTATAATGCACAAAAATAACTTTCCCTTATTTATATTTTTGTATTTTAACTTATTGGTATGGATATATTTGAGTAAATGTGTGGTGTTATGTCTGTCTTGAAGCTGCTGTGACACTGTAATTCCTGCAAAGGATTAATAAAAGGATCTATCTATCTCTCACTATTTTGAGCAATAAAAGAGAGCTTCCCTGTATAGCAGTTTTGCTACTAGGATGTGAAGACTTTGAACCTCAATATCTCAGTTTGCAGATCTGAATCTTATAATTCAAAGTCACACAAGGACAGTAAATACAACTGATGGTAATGATGGCAAAGAAGGGGGATTTCAAATTTGAAAATGTATTCGCAGGAACGACAACAGAGTGTTTAATAATCCTGGAGTAAACACACGAATAAAAACAGCCCCCTGGCTTTGCTGAATTAATGTTTCAGCACCATGGGGAGCGACAACAGCGGGCAGAGCCAGAGTGAGTCACTGTTTTAGGACCACGGACAGCGCCGCGAGTCTGCACGTCATCCCTGAATACTTGGATACGTTTCAGGCTCAGGCAGGTGCTTACGATCAGACATGGATTACAATACCGCCATTGTAAAGAGCGAAGGTGACCCTGGTGAAATTTATGGAAATCCATTCACAAACAGATCATCTGGGGTAAACAAACAGCTTTACAGTGCAATTTGACAACAATAATGGTGGAGACTTCTGCTGACAGTGAACACAAACTGAAAATGTTTGGAGAAAATAAAAACACACACAAGAGATAATTATCCTGATAAATACCGGGGATTTGGTAGGCTGAGAGTTATCCAAACTTTAGTTCCACTCATTTGCAGGTAGACTAAGGGATCAAAAACAGCATCGTGGCATATAATTAACATCTAACATGTAGTGTTAACATATGCACGTATTGTAATATGTATGAAGTGACAAGACAGCGCCACTGAGTGTATATTGCTTCACAAGAGACGTAACTGACGCGTAATCTATTGACAGGCAAGCCAACCAATTGATGCAATGCCGCACAAGTTAGACAACTTTGCCTTTAAAAAGCGCCGGGGGAGTTGTAATTAACAGCAAAAGGGCATTTAGTAGACACATTCTTGTATTGGCTTTTAAAAATCAATGTATCGAGTACTGTGTAAAAACTATGTGAAAATGGCCCGAGCATGTAATAAGTGATGACAGGGCAAGTTTCTTACATCCTCGTCCTCGCCGTGCTGTCGATACCGAAGCAGGGGTCGCTGGCTCTCCACCGCCCTCTCTCCCTCGACACCTTGCCCGAGGAGATGGCTCGCTTCTGGAGGGTTAGGGAAGGATTTGTTTGTGTTGATCTTGCCGGTGAATCTCTGATACAGGGACGCCATTTCGACTCTTTGTCAAAAAAAAAACAAAAAAAACGAAGAACTTGGCGAGTCTCTGTTCTCAATCAATACATGCAACAAAAAAAAAAAAGAGTCCAAGTTACAGGAGGTCAACGAGGAATGGCTGAGGTAATTCGATTAGACGATGTTCTAGTTCAGTTCAGAAAAAAATCACTCCAAGCTGTGTTTAGGATTCACTGCACGTACTTTCAGGCTCAATGGTCGGGTCTCACCGACGCTGCAGCAACGCGGTTTCCAGACTTTTCTAACTTGATGCAAAAACAAGCGAGTGCGAATTACAGGAGACCGAATAAAGCTATCATGATCCGGACCCGAAAGACGGGGAAGCAAGCATCAGCGATATCCCGTCTTCTCCATTTCCCTCCCTCGAGGTAGAAAAGAAAGTGACCGCTGAGAAACGTTCAGGGACTAATAGGTCTTTGCCTTACAAGTGAGCACAGAGACCTGCTGATGTAACCAACAGTGCGAGCGAGACAACGCAACATTAACAGATCAGATATCAGAGGTTTGCGGTCGAAACTTATCATGACTTTGCAGGTAGAGTGGACTCAAGTATCTCTATTAGTTTCTTATCTCTGCCTCCATTTGGGTCTACAGAGGGGTCGTGCAGAGAACAAGAGTGCCCCCATGTGGGGAAAAAAACACAAGAAAAGTTGGACAGGCATGGCCTAATTTCCAGGGAGACGGGTTTTGATAGATCATAAACTAAGAAGATGAATGTGTCTGACATCACTCTGAGAGATTTTCCACAGTTTCAACCTTCAATCTTGTTTTTTTTCTCTCCAGGTTTCATGTGACAGGTGACAATTGAGACTCATCTGTTTTCCATTTGAACATAAGTGGTTGTTTTTCCCACTAATTGCACTAATACAGCAACTTGCAGGTGGGAATTAACATTTGTGACATTGTATAACACATATAGTTAGGCTTAGATAGGTCAAAATAAAGTGATGTGCATTTAAATGAATATGCTGGTATGAAGTGTTGCTGCATACATAAGCTAAAATTAGCACACACTTTCATTTTGAACCTGGAGCTATTTAGTGCACAGCATGTGACTACAGCTGCAAATAATGATTTTTTTTTTTTACAAAATCAATTAATCTAACGATTAATCTTAGTTTTAAAATGTCAGAACATTAAAAAAGACTATATAATTTCCACCAACCCAAGGGGACATCTTGAATGACCAGACATAAAAAGCAAGTTTTGAGTTCAGATATAGATAGCAAAGCAAATGATAATACTTTCTATATCCAAAGATATAGAAAAGAAAGAAAAAAAACCCCCCAAAAAACTCACAGCTACAGTGTCGCTGGATGGTCTGATACATAATTCAGCTTGATTTGTAATCCCATCACAAGAAGAGTCATTTTATACACAACATAATCTGTAATCTGAATGGATTTTGTGTGGTCTCCATCACATACACATCCCTCTGTGTACCTTACAAGCTGAGCATGCTGGGAGTTAAGCCTCACAGTTAGAAACAAGAACAACTCCTCCACTCATCAGCACCCACATAGACAAGTCCCAGGGTCAGGTACAGCTACTTTGGGAGAATCTTAAAGCCTCATGAAATGCAAACATCCTCCTTCTATACATTCACCGACCACCTACAGCAAAACAACACACATCTGTTCAGATTTGCCTTTTAATTAAGCTGACTTCCTTCCTTCCAGATTAAAAACACACCCCTACCACCGCATGACTTGACTACTCGGCTGCAAACCCACATACACAGATAGACACAGACTACAGCTCTGCCATGCTTCTGCAAAATATTTTACCATTGATTTCCAAGAAAGGTTTTATAAAAGGGGGAGGGGGGGAATGCTGCCATGTGTTTCTGCACATCAAATGCATCACAGACTCTGGTTAATGCAATTCAATTTCCAGGCACTGTAGTGATGTGATTAACAAGAAAAAAAAAGCCGGGTAGCAAGATTTGTCAAACTGCAGGAAATCCTGAGGGTACTGCAATATATTTTAAGGTGGACTGAATATGTGGAAGGTCTTCTGATTATTAATAATGTATAAAAAAATAAGCCTGGTAACACTCTTCCTAGACCTGCAGTGGGGTCTGTCTTGGCTCTCCTCCTGCCATATCACCTTATTAGATTACCCCATCATATTGATTGAGATCATAGAAAGTACTAAATTTGATTATTTCTAGGGCTTTCCTATGAAGAGTTAAATGCAGCAGGCTGTGGCTCTCTGACGCCTTAGCAGATCAGCCCTGCAGATCGGCAGCACAGGGAAGAGCTGTGTGCTTTAATCCTTGCCAGAGTATTTTGTTTGTGGGGAAGGATATCAGCTGAGTGTGGCCATCACACACTTCCACAGGACAAAAAAAGCAAAATAAGTCAGTATACTGAAAACAATATTTTCTACATACAGTATTACCTGATCACAAAACAGAACAAATAGGATTTAGAGTAGCTTTAGCTGCATTGTTTTTGGCACACAGTTGTCATGTAACCATGGGTGAATGCACTTTGGGGGTTTCCTGGAAGCCAGTGGCAGGGGATTGTTTAAGTATTCTGCTTAAATACCCCTTCTGTGCACTACAGCTACAAAGACATTAACTACAACAGATATTCAATAGTAAATTAGGAGAGGTGGACAAACACTGCCATCTAGTGGATAACTGCGGCATCATTTATGTATATTTACTTCTGAATAAATAGCTCACTGTACGACTGAACAAAAAAACATCAATGTTGCAAATTCCATGCTAAAATTGTGAGCACGGCCATGAGGTAATTCCTGCCAGCGCATCTTCTGTCAACCAACCACCATGATTTATGATGGATGGATTCTCATTTCATTCCACTGGCAGAGAGCTGTCCTTATCAAGCCGCATGTCCCTGGACAGGAACTTCTTTGGAGGGCTGCAGTCTCTAAATCCTTTCCTCCATCATAAAGTGAAGGTAGTGTGGAATAAGCTACCACAGTCAGGTGGCAGAGGGAGTTGTCGGGTCACTGTCCACAGTATTTTTCAGAAGCTGTGTCACTGCCAGCGCATTTTAAGCTGTGGGAGTGCCAGACCGCATTTAATGCATCCGAAGGAAGGCGGTCAATCATCCTGACAAGCTTTAAGTAACATGAATTAAGCCAGAGGATCAATATTTTGTTGGATGGCGTAAGAAAAAATGCTCGAGATTTAATAAGATCAAGATTTAAAGGGTTGTTTCACCCAAATTGAAAAAAAAAAAACGTACTGTATTTTCTTCCCTTAACATAGTTTTTCTCAGATTTTTTTAACACCCTATGTAGCTTTAAGTTATCTACTCCAACACTGTCAGATACTATCATATGTACTGTGTATCTGCTTGTCCCAACTTTTTGAAGCTATACATTTACACTAAATGTTCAAACCCAATAATCCATTACTTCTTATGGTTGCACACTTTCTTGTGAATATTCTTAATGTCTTAATTTTGGGGACTCCATTTTAAATAGTGTCATGTGGGTCAGGCACACTTATGATTGTCTGCACAGGATATTCATTTTATGGAGGCTGCTGGTTTTTGGGGGTTTGGCTATTGCCATTCAGATAGATTTGATTTTATTTGTCAAGATTTTCTGGTCTCTGAAATTGCATTTGTGTTGATCACAGCATTGAAAATTACATTTTTTTTAAAGCAGCCATATTATGCTCATTTTCAGGTTCATAATTGTATTTTAAGGTTGTACCAGAATAAGTTTACATGGTTTAATTTTCAAAAAACACCATATTTGTGTTGTACTGCAGTGCTCTCTCTCACTGCTGCAGATCCTCTTTTCAGCTGGTCTCTGTTTTAGCTACAGAGTGAGACCTCTTTTCTTCTTCTTCTGTACTATCTTTGATTGCACTGCACATGCCCAGTAGCTCAGATGTAGATCATGTCAGCTAGCTAGCTCCATAGACAGTAAAAGAAAGGCTGTTTCTACAACTTTGGTCAGTTACAAGGCAGGATTAGCTGGGAGACTTCTAAATGAGGGCGCACATGTAAGTAGTTCTTTTGTAGATTATGGTGAACTTGTGTGTGTTGTAGCAGTGCTTTGCTATTGAGAACGAGGTAGCATGCTAGCGTTAGCATGCTAGCGTTAACCATAGCGTTAGCATGCTAACGCTACGAGCTAATGGTTGCGGTTAGCCTGCTCGTTTCGGGTTGTGACGTCACAAGCCGTGCCGATTTTGAACAGCTCACCCAGAGACTGAAGGCAGGACACATTCAGAAACTGTATCTCACTCTAAACAGCATGGATGGATTTTTTTCAAAGTTTGTATGTGTGTGGAAGCACCAGAGACACAAAATAACACCCCAAATCCCAGAAAAAGAGATTTTTTCATAATATGGGCACTTTAAAACGTTACTTCTGATAATCAACGAGTCTCACTGTGAAAGGTTTTCTTAGGGACTATTTCTTCAGTAGAAAGTAGTGCAGGTAAAAACAAAATCTCCGAACCTGGACATATTGAACCAAAATGATCTGCATTTGTAAATTGGGTGCAGACCCTTTAATTTGGTAATAAGTGAAAACGGGTGTCATATGGTGTTGCCTCTCTAATTAAATGCCCACATATGCTACTTGAGTAATTAATCCACCTGTAAAAACTTGAAAGATAGAAGAGAGAGGGGAAGTTTGCCAACTATATGTGAGGTAAAAGACAAGTTTGACTTTGCAGAAGAAGAATCCACCTATTGAGGCGGTGACGGGAGCAGTTGCTCGCAGCAGGAGCAAAAGTTCAGGTGAGAGAGAAAAAAAGAGCGAGAGAGCGCAAGAACTCGTGAATTTATACTGTGGTGTCACATTTCTCTGCCGCGGTTCATTTCTCACCGAGAATGCTGTCATAAACCTGCACGTTCAATCCCGAGCTTCACAGAGGGAGGATCAATCTGGCCATTACCCAAGATACTTGGGTCTGTTGGACTTCTACTTTATGACAAGAGAACCCATTACATTTGTCCCTAAGTATAGGCAAGAAGTTGCAGCAGCAATTTAAAATGTGTTAGGGTATAAGTCTGATAGATTTAAAGGCTTCTTCCTGCGTAAGTTTCAGCTCCAGATTAAAAGCCTTTTTCTTCTATGTGAGTGTGTATGTGTGTGTGTGTGTGTGTGTGTGTGTGTGCACGTGTGTGTCCACAGGCTAGAGGCTTGTTTTGAATGACAGGGGGAGATTGAAGGTGCCAGAGCCTGACGCTGTTGGACTTAAAATTAAATGGCCAAATTAATAGATGCTGTCACTTGCCACTGTTATCCCCCTACCTGCCTCAACACCAATCCAACAACAGCCCCTTTTTTTGATGGACACCTCCATCTGCCCAATGCCCCGGCGCCATTCCTTCACAACGAATCAAAAGGGAGAAAAATATATATATCGAAAATGACAAATTGCAAAAGGAAGGGAAAAGTTTTGACAAATCATATTTTGCTCATTCTGCAGTTTTATGATGCGTCTATATCAAGTGTGGAATTCTGCTGGCAAAGTGACATGAAGCATGGCAAATTGAGACCCAATCCTGTTTGAAATGGGCGAGATAAAGTCCCCAGGAAATGTAGAGGGACAGAGTGAGCAGGGAGAGGGGGCTGAAGGGGAGAAATAGAAAAGAGGCCGGAGTTGAGATGAGTAGGCATGAGCCGTAACGGTGGGTGAAACATCGAGCACATATAAAGTGTAAGAGGCACAAAGGTAAATTGCAGAGGCAAGGCTGGGAGGGAATGAGAAAAAAAATGCATTTCAGTTATCTCATGCTTCTCTGTTGACTCTGATTTCACGTATGGTGGAGATGGTAGTCCAAGTAAGAAGAGTCTGTTCGCTGAGAGTTGATTCGTCATTCTGGCGGCATAGCAGTAACCCAGCTAATCCAGTAGCAGGGACTAAAAAAAGCATGTGAAATACTATGTTGAAAAGAACTTGCTACTGTGCAAGATTGATAAATGGCCTGGGTGTTGAAACTAGGCCTGCTTTTTTCGAGGAATGCCATGAATCACTGCATTATTCTAAACACAAATTGTAACTAGAACTGCAAGCAGTTATGACGGGGTCCAAGCCTCCCGGCGCCAGTCGCCCCCGACGACCCGGGGAGCGCGCGAAAGCAGGACCCAAAGCGTAATGGTGAGGAGGCAAGTGTCAGTAAATATCGAGAGGTGTGAGCTGCGAGGTCTGTGGTACGTTGCCGTTGCAAATATCCCATTAACATTGATTGAGTAAAAGGGCCGAAACTGGTCTACGTTAACTATAGCACCCCCTAATGGCTGATCTTCGCCAAATTTGGTACAGAGCCTCAGAGCGGCATGCCGAACGAGCATCACAAGTTTCATGTCGATAGCAATTACTATGGCAGATAAATTGCAATTGCAAATGTCCCATTTGCATGCATTGAGTTATCGGCCAAAACACATGAACGTTGATTATAGCGCCCCCTAGTGGTCGATCTTCGCCAAATTTGGTGAATTTTGACAAATTTAGCTTTTAATTTGGCCAAGATATGATAAAGTTTGTGTTTGGTAGCTAGCTAGGAAATTTTATTTGGTCGTAAAATGTGCATACTTTAACTTTTGAATATTCTTTTGATAACTGTCATTACATTTGGTAACATTTGGAGATGCTAGGTACCAGGTTTCGTGCAGATCGGTCGCACGGCCTAGGAGGAGTTTGAAAAAGTTGGTTTTGCACATTGCGCGATATTGCAAAAACACTTCTTAACGGAAATGGGAGTGGCCTATATCATGTGCTTTAGCTTGATTCAAGGAACACGGAGATGTGTTTCTAATGTGCGATGAGTAATGTGGGAGTTATAGGTAAAAACATGTTTGACGTCATTATAGCGGCACCTAGTGGTCCACATGTGTAATTTTTGGTAGGTGAGGTCCATGAACAATTATAAATCTACCCTGTAAATTTAAAGTTATTCATTTTAGTGTAAGTGGTGAATCCAAACGTGGGTCCCATAGGCCATGCCCACTTTAACCAATCAGTACCCCACTATAGGGGTAGCCTCAGGAGTGGCCCTAGATGGTACCCTCCAAATTTTGTAAAAATGGGATGAGCCGTTCATGAGATATAAACTTTTAGGACTTGTAGCGGCCCCTAGTGGCCAATTATCGTACAATGTGTGGGGGACCTCCAGAGGGTCATGGCAAACAAGAATCTAAAGTTTCGCGTTGATAGCATTTATTTTGGCCGAGATATGTCAAAGTTGGTGTTTTCATAGTTAGCTACACAAATTTGTAATATATAATATTCTAATTCTTATGATATCCTTTTATCAGGTCCATCTGGAGATGCTACATGCCAAGTTTCGTGCAGATCGGTCGCACGGTCTAGGAGGAGTTCGGCAAAGTAAGTTTTAGATAAATCGTGATTTTTCATGCATTAAAAGTCTAGGCGGATATGGGCGTGGCCTAAATCAGGACATTCACCTGGATCCGGGGAACGCGTGGATATATGGTTTTTGAATGTGTGATGTACGGTTTCGGAGTTATAGGGCCAAACACGTTTTTTCTGCTATAGCGGGAGTTTTATCAACGGAAGAATAATCTCTAGAAAAACAATAGGGTTCTACAGCCTTGGGCTTGGACTATATATATATATATATATATATATATATATATATATATATATAAAAAATTTCCCTTTTGTTCACCCACTTATTCCACATGGTATTATTTATATTTCATATCAATCATATGTATTGAAGCTACTGTATATGATGTTTAAAACATTCAAGTCAAGACAACAGCGTAGCTGTAGGGATGGCAATGTCTGCCCGACTGTGGGTCCCATTTGGTCCCGATTAATATCTCAACAATTATTGGGTGGACTGCCATGACATTTTTGATTTAGAACATGTTAACATGCTAACACACTAAACTAATATGGTGAACATGGCAAACATTGCTACACATCAGCATGTTAGCATCGTCATTGCGAACATATTAGCATGGATTGCCAGGAAGTTCAGATAATTAATTGTGTATTATGTATTATGATTTATGTCCAATTCAGGATGAAGAGTAGTAACTTTGGTGATCCTTAAGCTTTTCATCAAGTGCCATCATCAGGTCAACATTTCAATGTGTCCAATACTTTGGCTTATGACCAAATACCTACAAAACTAAGTACATTCCAATAAGTATGGCTGAGTATCGGCCGAAACAACCCACTACTGAGTAGTATTGAAACTTCTCCAGTCAAACAATACCTTATTTGATTCCACACAGTATACTATGTGTTCTGTATTAGTTTGCTCTAACTCTACATTGAAGCTATAGAATGTTTACTTACAAATTCATTCTGACATATTACGTATCTTTAAAACTTTAGGGTCTCTACTATTTAAAAGAAGTTTCGTGGGTTTGAACATTTGGCTGCTCAGCATGAAGCCACCAGTGGACAGCTGCTTATACTGTACCAGTCACTTCATAGGAAAAGAGTTCTCAGGTGAAAAGCATTACAAAACAGGAAGAATTCAAGCGTGTGGCTGCAGCTCCCTCGCTTATTACTCTATCTCTATCGTTTTTCTTGTTTTGCTGCAAGCACCGCAGACCGCAGCATGACACCCACCCCAAACCCTCTGTTTATTTGTACCTCCAGATGTCCTCAAATTATAACTGTGAGGTTATAAGGTTTACAGAAGGCAAGACCAGGGTGGGAGAAGCCAAAAAAAAATGGAAGGAAAGAGAGAGCAGAGGGGACAGCGAATGGACAAAGAGTGCAAAGAAGAAAAGTGTAAGAAGGGAAAGAGAGGGCAGGAGAGATGAAAAGTTCAGATACATTTGCCTCACCTGGACTGCTGGCATTTAAACTTGCCACACACATACAGCACGCACGCACGCACGCACGCACGCGCCTTGGCTTTATGATTGTGAAAAAAGCTTTTTTAGGATTCCAGTCACAATTTTGACTCGAGTCCAAATAAAATGGCCAGAACGCGTAAGCCAGGGCTTCAATTAGCACAAAAAAAATCTATACATTCAATTCCACATTAGTCATTTCTCCGCTCAGCTTTTCTTTTGTTTGGTGTTCTGGCTCGGAAAGTGAAAAGGTTGCATGAATGACAAAAAAATAAAAAATAAAATAGAAAACTGTGGATTTAAAGTAATTATTGATTTATTTGAAGAGAAGTAGGACTTAAATGCCACATACGAGCTGCACCAGAGACAAATGTCTGCAGAGAAAATCGCTTATTCATATTTCAGCCTTGGCCGCGTGTTGCAGTCAATCATCTGTCATTTCACAAAGAATCAATACTAAATCTCGCCTTTTTTGTAATTTACCCCCCGTTTTTCACAGAACTAATCTGCCACAGTACACAAATATTTCGTCACGGTGGATGAAACCTGAGTGGAATTTGTAAAGTAAAACAATTCAAGTGTTTTTCCAAATAACATTCATATCAAAATGTCATTAAAATACATTCCTAGACTCTGGTACACACTCATCACCCCATTCCTTACTTAGTACGTAAAGCATCTCTAATGTTTAAAGTGACAAATTTCTGCCAGGCATAATAGTTCATGAGCTGGAAACTATTTTAATGTAACATAGTGATTGGAATTAGACACATTAGCTAGGAAATGAGACATCTTAACATAAAGTAGTGATGTGTGCTGTCTGCCTGGGGAGGTATGAGGGGAAAGTGGGGGGGCTTTGTATTAAATCTGGGACATCAACACCCTCAGAGAGGCCTAGCTGCTGCTACAGGGCTCCAAATCATCTGATCTACGGCTATCAAAGGGCTGACCGTGGGCTCCGGGACACGTGCACTGGACCCAGTACATCACTGTTAAAGCGCACTGGTGGTGACTAGTTGATGCAACAGTGCGTACTGAGACGCAGGGGACGCAGAGAGACGGTGGGGATGGGGGGGGCGGGGGATGAGAACTGTCAAGATATAACACAGCATGAAGCTTGAAGGCAAGGATTGAACCTTTTTTTTTTCAAAACACAAAGTGTAATTGACTAGTATGATCTACAATGCTGCTGCCCTTTTCTAAATTACCCATTGCTAATTTCTGATATTAGCATTAAAAGGACAACTGCAGCTGAGATATACACCTTCACTTTGGCAAAAAGCCCACTCGTGATAATCTGCAGCTGGCATCCCGGATTTTAAGCAGTTAAATAAGTATAAAGGCATAATGAGTAGGAGTTTTCTTAAATACAATGTATAGACTCATACAAGAAGAATCCCTCTCAATCATCACTGCTGACCCACTTCGAGTGTGTGGCGGTGTCTGCATCTGCAGAGACCCTGCCCCCTGCCTGAATTTTGGTGGTGCATGACTTGGGTCATGTGGACAGCGTTGTTGTCATTACTTAGAATTCCTCATGGGGGCGATGGAAACTACCCACTATAGCTTTAAGTAAAACGGGTCCTCTTTTAAAGGTGAAGGCTATGCTCATGCACATATTGCACATATTGAACACATTTACAAAAACAGAATAATGCACCTGTGGCCAGAACATTTCAAAGTTTCACTTAGGGAATTCTAATTCTAATGTGAAAGCATTTTGAATTGACTTTATTAATATGCTACTATGATAGTATCATAGTAGCAGTATAATAGTAGTAGTAGTAGTAGTATATCAAGTATCATATAGTATATCACTTTCTTATGTCTCCTCAGGATCATTATTGAAGTTTCTTACAGCAGCAAAGGAAGGTAACGTCCCCCCTCCAAATGCAGCTAATAATCAAAATCCAAACGTCACAAAATCCATTATTAATTATTAATAGAGCAAAATGTGCAAAGGTCCTTGGATCTGGAGGACAGCATTTGCAACAGCCAAGGCCCAAAAGCAGCATTTGTAGTTTAAAACATAATACTGATGAACACTGGTTTAACACAATAACATGAGGCAATACTTAAAAATATTCTGCACTATGTATAACTATTTATTCATTACTCTGTACTTTCCTCTGTGACCTGTGCAATATTTTCATTATCATCTGTATATTCATCATATATTCTTGCCACCTGTATATAAAAGAAGTGTTTATAGTGCACATTTTACCTTTATTACTCTTATTTTTCTATTATATTTTTTGTGTATTTTTCTTTTCTATTTATCTTTAATGTGTATTTTTGTATTATATTTATATTTATTGTGTATTTTTCTTATTGTTGTGTTGCATTTCAGCTGCTGTGACGAATTTGTGGGATCAATAAAGTCTGTCTTATCTTATCTTTTGAGGGGCCCCCTGGGAATTTTTGTCTAGGGCCCCAACAAACCCTAGAATCGCCACAGGTCACCCCTAGGGGTTCCTCAGAGTTAGTGCAGCAGGGCCGCCAAATTATATTAAAAAAATAATGTTTAGAAAGTTAAAAAAATAAAATCAAAGAAATGTCTGAAAATATACAATATTATGCATCAACATATTAAAAGCAAAGGTAAATAGGCCTATTTGTGAAAACAACAAACATTTAATTTACACATTGAAGATAAGGTAGCCACTAGGTAGCCATAGTTAAGCTTAAGGATTCACTCTGCCTTCCACAAGTATGTATGTACATTAAAACATGATAAATAATATATTAATATCCATTCATTTCATCCATGTTGACAGACAAACAGACAGGCAGGCAGGCAGACAAGAAAATAAATGTGCTGGAAGATAAAATAAAACAGAAGAAATGGAGAAAACAATGGTTGTAGTGGAAAAGAAAGAAAAGAATAAAACTGTTAAAAAATAATTGAGACAATAACCATAATAATAATAAAAAATAAGAAATAAGTAATGATTGTGGTATTAATTAAAAAAATAAATGAGAAAAAATGCAAAACCAAGAAAAATAGTAGCAATACTACTACTAATAAATAATAGTAGATATTAATTTATAATAATATGGTTAAAGGTTGCTACATAAAATAAAAGTATATATATATATATATATATATATATATATATATATATATATATATATGCAGAATCAAAAGGAAGTATTTCATTTTGTGACATTTGTGTAATTGATATAGTATTGATATATTATGGAATATGGGAGTTTTGTGCTGAGTGCTGTTAGTTTAATGTACAAGTGTATAACAATCAAAATAATGATAATGGCAACAAAAGTTACAGTAATAACAAAATATTGTTGGAATTCTATCACAGAATCTAGTGAGCCACCTCACAACCCTGCAACTAAAGTATTTTAGTGCAAACTATTTCATTTATCCTCCAAAAAAATCTGTAAGGCATGTAATTTCCAAAACAAGCCACTGCAGCCAAGGCTACTTGATAAGTGTGTTGCAGCAGCGTATATCTCATCCCCAAAAAAGCGGAATACAAGCCGGACTTCTTCTTCTTCTAGCCGGAGCCACATTCTATCAGACCCACAGATGTGACACGCTCTTCAGAGAGTTCAAATCAAGGGGGCCGAATAAGCAAATAAAGTTGATAAAAAGATGAGCGGAGGGACGCTGATTTAATGAGAGGTGGAGAGTCGGATTTAACCTCCACCTTAGCCCAGTAGCCTTGAGAGATGCTGAGTGAGTTATAAAGGAGACAGCAATGGCCCATCAAGACAAGCAGCCCTTCTGTCATTGTACCCGGACACCCATAGTCCAGCGTCCTGAACCGGCTGGCTACTCAAGTCCGCTGACAGCACGGTCCAAAAGTACACTTAGACCGCAGAGCGTAATTAATATCTCAGAATAGGAGTGGTACTATTAAAGAGCCACAAAAGTGGCAACAATTCAGCAAAAATGGGAGAAAAGAGCAGGAATACAAGCCTGTTTAGAGTGAATTAGCTTCATGCAAACCACATGGGCCTGATAGCACAATTAAAGTAGAGACACTAAGCTGCAGTCACAGCCAAAGATCCGGCTCAACAGTATGCAGTATGAGCGCAGCTTCATGCTTACCATTTTGCAGGTGATGGTATTGATCTGGGTGGCAATTAGCATTGACATGGCTGAAGTGGCAACAAAAGCTCCTCCAACACTCTTATCCTTCTCTCCTTTTCCCCAGTACAGGAAAGTCCTCTGGACAAGTGCCGAATGAGTGGGAGGTTTTCCTTAACGTGGGAGGATTAGTGGAGCCCTCTTCCTCGAGCCCAAGACCCCCCCCCCCGTCAGCCAACTAGCACACTTCCACGTTAGCTAATCAATCACATAGCGACAAGGATTGGGTCTGATGCTCGGCGATCCATTCGCCAGGATAGGTTCTTTGGAAATGTGTGCTCTCCAGCTTCACACGCTCCGGCTGTCTCTCTCCCCTCTTTCCTCCACAGCGCTCCGCTTGTCCCTCTCAGACTTTTCGCAGCCTCTCAATCTTTCTCTTTGACTCTGCTCCCTTACAGGGTTTATCAGTCTTTGTTTCTTCAAGACACGTCGTCTTCTTGAACTCTCACTTGTAGGAGCTGCAGACAGTCTCTGTGTTTGGCTACTCTCTCCCTCCCCTGACTCTCTCAGTCTTTTGCCTACAAACCCCCCCCCCCTCCAGCTAAGCACTTCCCCACAATAGGCTTGGTGTTTTTTTGGCAGGTTCAGCACCTGAACTAAATTGAACGTATAAACGTAATTTGTCGGGCTGGCCATGGGAGAGGTATCTGCCAGCTAACGCAGCCAAACAGCATTCTTTACATCTTCATCACAGCTTTAATGAGGCAAAGGTGTGTGTGTGTGTGTGTATGTGTGTGTGTGTGTGTGTGTGTGTGTGTGTGTGTGTGTGTGTGTGTGTGTGCTTGAGTTGGCAGGTGGGCAAAGAGACAGAAAGAGGGAGGGAGGTAAACAGAAGAACAGACAGGAAACAAAAATGCCTGTGCTGATAAAATAGCAGAAATGCAACAGAATGCAATGAACAGAAGAAATTACATATAAGTTGCTATATGATGTTTGCATGACTCAAGTAATTGCATACAGAACATGTCTACAATGTTTGTGTTTGCAGGTCTCCAGCTGAATGAGGTGCGTGCTGCTGTCCACCAATCTGCAGATCAATTTAATCAGTCCCTGTGATGGGCTGTAATAAACTGGTGGTGATATATTCGTGCAACGGATCTCATCTTGTAAATTACCCCCACCTCTCTGGAAGATTGGTCCAGGGCATGGCACAGGACCTAAAAATCTAAATTTATGTAGGTACAGCATGGTAAGCCAAAGTGCCGAAATGATGACCGGTTGTATGCTAGCCCAACACTAGCGGGGCCAGCAGCTAGTAAATGAGAAGCAGTGGCAGTGGATTCCTGGCACTGGGCCGGGAATGAAAAAGATTGAATGGTTTAACTCAGGGCAGCACAAACTTTTTCCATGAAGTTTAATTTGCATGGTCAATATTGGTCCAACTCTGCAAACTTTTGGGGGCTCTATATAGTCGCGAAAAGAACAGGGACTGCAAACTGGCTGCTACTGATGAACACCATTGCAAAGTTGACAGAAATGTGAGTTGTGTAACCTCTCTTTGCTTTTTGTTGCAACAGAGACAAGCAGTTCAGGTAGCCATGATGTGGGTTGGAGAAAAGAAAACAGGAACCAATGTCAGCCTGCAAAATAAAATAAAAAATGTTCTCAAATAATAGCCAGAAGGCAATTGTGTGTGTTGGAACAAATTAAAGGCTTCAGTATGCTTAACATGAAGTGCTTGTTGCGTCATCTAACAACATCGATCCAACTTTTTCTGGATGCCACACATCATGGAAGTCAATGGAATCCTCTTTTAGTAAGGTAATAAGGGAATTATTGCTGTGGCAATGAAAGGTTAGCCGCCTGCCGTGACTAATAGCAGGAAAGAGTTTTGTAATACATTAAAAACATTGTTCAGTGTGGATCGATCACATCATGGCCAATACCCAATCTAATTATACAGTACAGGTCAGAATCGGTGCCAGTGTAGCATCTGCACCCATTTTTTGAAATCGAGACAGGCTGTGTTGGACAACCTTCCAAAACAGATAATCGAACAATCACAGCGACTTTAAGCAGCATTTGGTGGGGTCTTTTTTCATTCTTCACACAACTACTTCTGTCACCTCGAGTGTACTTCAATGCATCACCATGAATGCTTTTGAAGACTGTCTGTCTGGACGATTCACGCGGCAAGACTACAGACATGCAAGAGAAACAGCATTCTTAGAGAGCGATCGAAGAGGCATTGTGATCTTGTCATGGGGAGGATATAATGGCCATTTGAAACAGGTGTAAACATTTCTGCCTTCGGACGACATGTCATTCGATTTAGTTCTTTTCACAACCCCGTCTCCAGAAACAATGTTTATGTACAACTAGTTTGCAACATAAAATTTTAATGAAGACATGTTGTTGATTTACATATCTGGCAAGTCAATGTATGTCAATATACAATATCCACTCGTAGCAACTACAGCACTAGTAAGCCTTTTTATGGTTACTTGGTTAACCAAAGTGCTTTTGTTGCCTAAACCTAACCACAGACGGGACTCTGGATGTAAAAGTTCTGCCTTTGTACAGTATGCCCACCATGCACCCTGACCACCTCTCTGCGACTCTGGTACAGTAGATAAATGCCATTCACAACAAAAAAGTTTGAAATCACAATGTAATTGGGGAAAACAAGTAATATGCAAATGTCATTTCTAGGAGAAAGGGTTGCATTTCAAGCAAACATACACACAAAAAAAGTGGTAATACTGCAATGACTTTCATGAAAAAAAGCCAAATTGACATCTGATTAATTCAGAACATCTAACTTTGCATTTTTTTTTTAATTTACGCTCCCGTTAATGACACTCAACCCCTCATGCAGGTAATAAATAAAAAATAAATAAAAAAGTGTCATAATAAAAAGTCTGTGTGAATAGAACAGGTAATGGAAGAAATGATGCAACCTGAATTGCTGGAGGGCTTTTAATGTGAAACTAATTAAAGAGCTGGAAGAGGTGTTCAGTTTGCAGGAACATCAAAAGCAGCAACAGCAACCTAACAGCAGGAGGAGACTGGAAAACAGGGAGGCATCTTACTAAAATATGACCAAGTCAACATAAAACGGGGGGGAATTGGATAGCAAGCCTCCAGTAAAAGCTTCTATTCAGCGGAGACTAAAAAAGTAAAAACCTTACATTATCCAGGTATGAAACCTACCGACAATCAGCAATATCTGAGAGACATTTCAGGAAATCATGTTGTAAGAACTCAGCAGGTCCATCTGGTCCATCTAGAGACCTGGCTCAGGTGCTGGCAGAGCATTTTTCACCTTGACGTCGGAGGTTTCACTTCACACAGCCAGCTACTGCTGCCAAAGAAAAACACATTCATCCGACATACAGTCTGACTTGGATTCAAACTGCTTGTGTTTTTCTGCTTTACAGACTCAACAGACCATGTGATTAGTTGCTTTCCAAATCCTAAACGCTAAAGTAAGTAAATTAACTCGATTGATTCCCTAGTTGGATTATGCGTTTGTGTATCGAATGATGAGGACGAATAAACAAATCATGTAATGAAATGTATCAACTGTACATCAAAAGCTGCACAAAGCCTGGACATGTGATCAATACACACAAAACTGCATTATTTTTGTATTAGTGTTGGAGATTAAATGGAGCTAAACACATTTGCTTATTCCAACATAATTAGTAATGATTTTAATGATTTGTTCAGTCATCAACAGAAAATGTAACTAAAATAGTTGAACATAAACCAAAAGTCATTAAAGATTCAAAATAATAGGCAGTGGGATATGGAATAACAAATCGGCAGTTGGTGTGTCCATGGTTACACTCTTGTTTCAAACACAAGTCTGATATTGTGTCTGGGCTGTTAACTAATACTTGGATAAGGACACGGTTCTCCACCTCAACCCTTTAAACCCATTTATTCCATTATTGAGCACTGACTTTTCAATTCCCCCAGATCACAAGAAAGGAGCGAAGAGACAAAATGAAAAAAAGTCCCTGAGGTCTGAAGGGGCACTGAAGGCAATTCCAACATATTGTCTACGAAGATGAAGGTGGATGGAGGTGGAGCCAACAAGCCGAGACTACTCTGCTTAAGGAAAGAAACGAGAGCTAAAATGAAAATCTGAATTTCAAACAGTGAAACGAGGGTAAAAAAATCTGTGGAGAAAAAAATGTGCAGTGGGCCGCTGCGAATGCTTTTAAAATGTCACCCTGGCAAATTTAATCCAAGTATCATTTGGTGAAAAACAGGAAGCAAAACATATTGCTTGAAGTCATCGAAATGAAAAATGACCATGATGTAGTACAAATCCATTTCCAAATAGCTTTCCATTTTTTTTGATTAGCAAGCAGTTCAGCATTTAGCTAATTTAATCCGTCCTCTGAATTGAATTTGTATTACAGCCATAGTTAAAAACCTGACATTCAGCATACTCTGTGCTATTTAGATAAGTGATGGGCCTTCTTTGAACACCCATATGCTTCTATGTTAAATTGCCCCATTGCTCATAATAAAAAACTATGTTTGAGAGACGCGCCGCTGTTATATTTTAGTGGAACTGTTATTAATAGGACTATCAGAATACAATGCTCCAGGTCCATATGTATAGATACCATAGAGCAAAAAAAGAAGAATCTTTTGGGAGGATTTAAGGAGATGAAGGAAGTCTGCAATGGCATTCACAGCTTGTGAATAAAAGAGGAAAGTTGTGACTCGGCTCCAAGTTTCTTCGCTCTTGTAGCTCATCTCAATTACTATAGAGGCAGTTTATAGGGGAACAGTCAGTAAGTACGCTGTAAAGAGGATGTGGAACTCAGGGAAAGTTCTAAGTTTTAAAACATTGAGGACAATGACTGACACTTCAGAAAGTGACAAAAATTCCTTAACATAGAGTAATATAATATGGTGAAGCTTAACCTACATTGTCCGCTAAAAGATGTCTCCAAATACCTCCATCAATTATGGCTGGAGATAGCCTCACAGCAATAATGCTATGTACACGCCTGCTCTCATGTTCGAAGGGAGGAAGATTCTGTTCTTAATTCTTTTAAAATCTTAAGGCTCATCACTGTTGGATTGAATTGTTTTTTTTACTAACAAAAGCCCAGAGCAGATTATTTCTACATCCATTTTATGTGTTCACACAAAGTTGTTGGGTGTCTGCTGTAAAAACACAATTCACCACAGTTTATAAATGAGACCTCACAATAAGCACAGCTCAGAATATACTTTTGGTGGTGGGAAATTGAGAAAAAGATGAAAAGAAAACACAAATATTATGCTAATTATGCACCAAAAGTTCCTCAAAGAAAGTACAAATGGCTAAAGTAAACGCTCACATTTTGCAAATTGTACTTTTAAAGTCCATTTCCCTCCCCTTGAATGTTTGGAATGTTTATGTTGTTTTCCTTTTGTTTTACCCACTTAAAATGAAAACTAAATACCCATAAATGCCCACAGAAAAGAAAATAGTGACACAAGGGTGCCTTGTGAGTATGTATCAAGCGGTGAGGGACAGTGAACAAGGTGACGTATTGACGAATTATATGTGAAAGTACGTGTCAATATACGTGTTGTGTTCACGGATGGGATGGCCCCGCTTCCCAGCATTGCACGCTATTGGGCTTGCCACCAGTTTCTCTTCACTGACCACTGACAAGCAAAGAAAACAGTCTACACCCTCCTACAACCGCGATAGCTGCAGCTGATTGGACGAACGCGTCACGTGGGGCTGGCTGCTCCCGAATTTCAAAACCGACCATAATGGCGGCTTGTTCGGAATACGATCTCCTATTTTCCGAAAATAGTTCACCGAAACGTGTTTCTGAAAACACATTTTAAGTGAGAAATAGGCCATGCAGTTGCTGAATCTGTCTTCATTTCAGATCGACAAAGGTCAGTTTAAAAGATTTTCGTCAGATTTTGAGAGGCGGCGAGCCGAACAGGCCATTCCTCATTTGCATAAAGTTGGCTGGATTCAACTTTATGACGCCCCGCATCTCCAAAGTCCCTGTGAGGCTACCAGAACGCATTGCACGGCTGCTCCCGTAGAAATGAGTGGGAAGCGGGGAAATGATGCTGACAATGGACACACACCTTGAGAACGGGTTGACTATGCATGTTCAATCCCTATAGGATTTGAAAAATATGGACATTTAAATGCCAATCAATAGCAATATTTTAAACCTACAGTAAGTAGAGACAAAAAAGGCAAATACTGAGTCTCATCATGCCTTTAAAAAATTTACCAAAAACATTACAAATAATAAGTGTGGTTAGAATGTAAAATATCAATATGGGTTTGTAAACGGCTCATTGATACATCTTTGTTATATAAGCAAAGTGATTGAAACTGTGACTGGACAAACCTTCATTTTTAACTGCAGAAATCTACAATTTCTCACAGATAAAGCCTGGTTCACACGGCAGGATAATTAGGCCGATTTTAGCCCCGATTCACCCCTTCCGACAATCTTAAGGATGCTCCGATTATCGTAAAATAATCTGATCAGATATTCCTGCCGTGTGTGGTGTGTTAAGACTGCTCTCGTCTGCTCGGAAGGACGTCGGGACCGCTCCGATCTCAAATCGGGGATATCCAACATGTTGGCGAGGAAAGCACCGGGAAACAAAATCAAAACAGCCGGCGGCATGGCGCACCAGAAAGTCCGGTGGACGTCGGAGATGGAGGACCAACTCGTTGACCTGTGATAACGTTTTTTTTCGGTTAAAAACAAACTACAAACTATCGCCACTGCATCCTCTTCGTCCGCCATGATTGTTTACTCTGAAGTCACGTTTGATCTCGAGGGATTTTGCGAGATTTCACGTCTGACCTGGGAACGCTCGGGAGTCAAATCGGTTCGTGTGTGATGTGTTGATTTTGCCGTGTGCTGCGCACCACACACTGTACGACCAAAACTGTTAGACCCGTGATTTTTTATCGCTGTGTGTGGAGTCTCTCAGGATTGGAAAATCGGCCGACAATTTTAAAATCGTCCCGTGTGAACCAGGCTTAAGAAAACATCTTCACCAATCAATCTCAATTTGTCAAAGTAAACCTTCAGTGTAGGACTAAGCTCCTGTTAAACAACAGAAGTCACAAAACATGAATTTAATGAGAAGTCTGCAGAGAGAGATTAACGTAGCTCAATACAGCATTCAGCATCAACAATCTGTCTTTGACGGACCAGATGAGGGGACAATGCCCCTTTTGACTAACTGCCTTTTAAGCCGACTTCTGCCTGACGCCAAAGGGCAAAGTAATTCACTGACACCAACAAACAACTCGACCGCTCACTCAGCCGAGAGGGTGTTTTAACCAAAATGCTAAAACATTAATCCAAGGCACCCCATCCATTAGACTCAGCTTGTCAGAAGTGAAATTGGAGCGAGAAAAGCCCACTTCACTGGCATACAGTTAATTTCATGCCATGCTGAAGAGACAGGGATGGGCTGAGAGTAAATGCTTTAGGTCGAGGACTTTACAGCACTCATAAATACGCCTCTATTAGTTTTGGAATTTAATTCCTCCTTCCACCCCTCCAGACGAGTTTGGTTTGAATGGGAGGGGATGAGTCCAAGGTCATAATCACTCCTAAGCCCGACCATTGATCTGAACGCCAGGCCGATTCAGCTGCATATGACTGATGACCACCTCAGCCAATCGGGTGTTACAGGCAGGAGAGGCCAATATGGTGACAGATGTGGGGACGTGTGCACTGCGTTTAATAATGTAAAGGCTCGTCATACAGCGTCTCAAGGTGAATGACAGCAGGATCAGGAGGGGGATGTCATTTCAAACAGCAATGTCAAACAACTGCCTTTCTGCACCTGCTCTGCTTCAGCATCAGATCGGCTGCACACTGGACAGATAAATGGATTTCATCCAACTTTAAAGAGGATTAAATACAAGAGCAGCAGGGGAAAAAAAATGATGTTTGTGCGCTCAGAGATTCAAGACTTTATTTAAGTGGTTACTTTTAGTTGGAAACTCATCACATCACTTTGCATATGAGTCTACTACAGTTCACTGTTAAATTACACTAAAACGATCTCTTTATGAACAAAAAATTGCAGCTTACTAAAATGTAATAAATCGTCTGATGGTTATCACTATAGCAATAGCTTAAAGTTCTAAACTTTGTTTAAAAAACAGCTATACACCCTTGCATCACTCAAATATACTATAATCCAAAACTAGAAAAAAAATTCTCATGTTTGACTCCTCTAGTTTGTTTAAAATTGAAAATGTATCAACACTTCAGAATGTAATGTGGATTTTTTTAAATACTTTAAATCTACAGCAAACTTCACTTAACCTATGTAAAATCTGTTGTTTTGTGGATATTTTGTGGTGTGGCCATATGCTTTTTTATCCTCAATCTGTGCAGATTGAATGTTTCAGATTTCACAGTCTTTATTTGATAGGGCAGATGAAGACAGGAGGGGGTAGAGAGAGGGGGGGATGATGTGCAGCAAAGGGCCGTGGGTCAGACTCGAACCCGGGCTGCTGCCGTAAGGACTGAGCCTTGGTACATGGGGAGCACGCTTTACCAGATGAGCTACCAGGGCGCCCCAGATTTCACACGCTCAAAATTAATTCTGTAGAAATGCAAAAACTCAGTTTCCTCCGTCTGAATATCTAGACTCGAGCCCGGTCACCATATTGCTGCTTGCAGCTATAATTTCATTTTGTGACCATGACCTTATATCATAAACCCTCAGCACCTTTCAAGGCTATCTTCTGGCCAACAGCAGCACAATACCTATCCATCCTCCAGGATGGAGAGCTACAAATCCTGGAAATGAAAAATAAGGAAGATGTCATCTTCTTAAGCTCCTGTTGGTGTTTCCCTGCTTGTATATAACAGCAGACAACTCTTTGCATTCAGATTGTGTAGGTAAGCTAAAGTGAGTGATAAGAGATCTGGAGCTTTTCCTGTTGAGGAAAAGACGAATTAAACAACTTAACTTCAAATGCATCTTGCAATTCTAATAAATTATGTTCTATTGGAGCTGCTGTTGCAGGAATAATTTCTATTATTATGCTCATACTAAAGAGCTAGTTCTTTCTTATCTCTGATAAGTGTGAACTGAAAAGTCTTGACAGAAGCATTACTCTTCAGCTGTTCTAGACTGACACCACAATCTGATCCAACTAGATATTAACTCGATTGGAAATATGTCAAAGTGATCAACCATTACTTAGTTTTGGCCTCGTCTTGTAGAAGAAATGACTGACAGCCTATCACAAAATGCCACGGAATTATAAAGGCTTTCACTGGCAGCTGTACTCGTGTGGTTTTAGGTGGACTTTTCCTTTAAAAATGTTATCAGTTACACTTCTTAACCGATTCGGTGTGTTTTAGAAAATTGGCTGCAAGGTAAACGGTGTCAAAACTTCAGAGTTCAGCCTTTGCAAATACAAAAAACGTTGGCGGAGCATAACAAATGTGGTTCCGCTCCGCGGGCTCGATCTTGAGGGCCGCTGGGGCGAAGGATAAAGAGATATTGTGTGAGCAGCAAGCGGATAGCACCAGCGAACCATGGAGATCTCAACCACTGCACCGCTGACAGGTACAAGTAGAAGATTGGGGGCTGGAGGGGGGGGGGGGGGGATGCTCAACAGAAGGTAGCAGAGAGTAGGGTTGGAGGCGCTGCCAGTCAACCATCCCCTGTTTCCATGTAGACGGGTCCAGATGTCCCCCCCTCCTGTCCTGATTGCATTCTCCACACGTTCCCCCCAGAGATTAGAAGAGGGGTGGGAGAGTGTACACAAACGGGGATACGCTATGGTGGACAAAGAAATAGTGCATCCCTCTATCTCTTCTCCTCCACTATGTGCACAGCAACCATAAGCACCAGGGGGATATTGAGACAGACATATCCCTCCTAAATGAAGGGGCATTTCAGTCACACAGGCCCCAAAGGTAAACGTGGTCTGAGTTAGCAAGCAGCTCCTCATTTATTGTTATTGTGGAGCGGGAGAGAGACACAGAGGCACCATAACACCACTGAAAGCAATAAAGGGCAACTGCTCTGTTCACACTTCTGACAAGCTATTTCTGGCTCTACCAGACAATAAAGACATATGCTTATTTGCTATTGTTTGTGAAACCCTAACAAAGTTTGTCCCTGTAGAGGTTACTGTGGTTTCCCCCCTCCCATCTATGTTCTTTCGCAGCGCAGCAGCAGCAAGCATTTCATTCGCAGATATGAAGCCCTGTCGGCGCTCTCGCCTTATCATTCATTATTTGCGCAAGCGATTATGCATAAGATAAACCTGACAGTTTGAAATCTCTCTTCCCTCCCTGTGGGTTTGCATGACAGCACTTAGATCTTCAATATGTCGTTAAAACCAAAGTCATGATGCAAAGAACAAGGCAAATATTTGCCTGATCCTATATATAAAAAGATTTGTCATGGTGCATTTATTTAAGCAATTTGTAATACGTCCGATTAAATATTCCACCTCTTTCAACCTGCAGCCTTCTTTGGCTTTTGATAAGAACTAAAACAGGCTGCATAAATAAGAGTTTCGACACGATTCCACACTCCAGGTGTCACTATATCTCAGTCATAAATACAACAATGAACTGAAGGCATGAAGCACCTTCCCCTAATGATAACTGAGCGCCGGCACAGGTAGAAAAACAGCAGTCACCGCCGCAAACAGTGCCTTCACAGTGCCTTCACAGTGCCTTCACAGTGCCTTCACAGGCCGACCATATTCATTTGTTTTCCTTTCTGTGTAAGCGAGACATGCAAAATGTCAGTGACAAATTTGTGTAGACGCCATTATCTCACACTGGATTTCACAACGGAGCCATAGTGAGGCTGAGCATGGACGCCCATGGTTACATTTTAGCAGACGCACCACAGAAATGTTGATATATTTCCCTGGGGACAATGTGGCTCTCTCTACTTAAAAAAAAATTCTTTTCAGAGGACACATTTTTGCTCAATTTAGCGATGAAGCAACACAGCACTGAAATTCACTTCCCATACTGTGAATTTCAATGAGTGCCTTAGTTACAGTGAAATCTACATGGACATAAGAGCTAATTCTGCAAATATGTTGCAGTCTAAATCGGTGGCCAATTAGTGCGCTGTACACTGAAGTGATAATGTGGCTGTAACAGCATCACTTCTTATCACTTCTTGACAGATGTTTTGCTTGTGAAAAGTTTCATGAAATGCATAAAATAAGTTCCAATTAACGAGAACTGTTGCTAAAGTTTCCTGTCTAAGTGGGTCTTTTTCATTTTTACAGCACATTATGGATTAAAACAAGGGAAATGCAAAGTTTAAATTAAATCCTCATAAGAAAAAGAACATCTGTTAAAAACTGGGATATTTAGCACATGAAAACCAAACAAACATTGACATAAACATCCAATTTGCATTTCCTAATTAGAAATATGCATCTACAGTAAGTTCATTATCCTCGACCAACTTTCTTTTATTTTAGTTTTTGTTCAGCGAGTTAAAAACTTTTTTCTAAGAAGACAGGTTTTTTTTTTTGGTCTGTATTTGCTTTGGTACGTCCCCTGAAATGTCAGCAAGTTTTGGGGATGATGTTGTGTTGCAGAAAGTGTGCGCTTCCAATAATTACAGCACAGCTGATTGGCCTGGGACACAACAAGCCACAGTAGAAGCAAACTTAATTTCACACACCATCCCTTGGCACCTTACAAGAACACGTTCCACCAACAAAAGTCAGAAAATGAGCACAAATGTCCATCAAACCTTAACGAAAGGATTGACTGTTTAATTGGCAATTCTCGTTCAAAAGTTACGACCTGTTACGAAATTTTTTATTTATTTGGCTGCAGTCTGTTTCTAAGGGCTACCGATTGTATATTATCTCTAGCTGTTGCCAGGGCTGAACAAAATTGGCTGCACAATTAGCTACTGTAACACAATAACCCTGAATATTTTGGCAAGATGTTATCGTGATTATGAGCATAAAAAAACGCAGCATTATGAGTTCTTCATAACCTCTGCTTATCTATAAAGAGTCCCAGCAGTGCCCTGTTTCAGAGGGCACAAATATTTAGAGAGTAAGAAAGAACAAGAAAGTAAAAAAAACTGATTTTCTTGTATTTTTTTTTTAATTCCATTTCATTCTAAATATGTATTGGAAAGACAAAGAAATCACAAACTCAGCACAAAATGAAAACAGCCAAATGTGAGTGGAGAGGGAAGTTTTGTAGCCCTATAGTGCATAAACTGAAGGATGTGTTACCGTTTAATTGTGTGCCATTAAAAATGTAATCATACTATATTAATACATATGATTAATTGTGCTACCAGTAGACTCTTCAGTAGACTCCACTACTGTAACAGTGTTTTTACAGGTCTCCCTAAAAAAAAAAAAATCAATCGGTTACACTTTACTTGAAGGTATCTACATAAGAGTGACATGACACTGTCATGAACGTGTCATAAACATAACAAAACAAAGTTTCTTTTAGTAAGTGTCATTCGGTTTTTGTCATGACAAGTTATGGTTAGGGTTAGAGTTAGGGAACACATATGTTCATGACAGTGTCATGTCACTCTTATGTAGATACCTTAAGTAAAGTGTTACCAATCAATCAGACCAATTGCACCTGACTGCAGTACACAGATCGGGGTTGGGCTAAATGTGGGCGGAGCTAAATGTTTGACTCCGCCAGGTGCCATGTGGTGGCAGAGATCAGGCAGCACATTCTCAAACGTCAATGCAGCACCTACAGACAGAGTGGCGTAAAACCCACGTTGTAGAATGTAGAAAAACGATTATAATATATATTATATATAGATAGATATAGATTATAATAATGATATTTGAATTATAAAAAAGGAAAAGAAGAACGGGGTTGGGTTTAAGAAAAGAAGAACGGGGTTGGGTTTAGGAAAAGAAGAACGGGGTTGGGTTTAGGAAAAGAAGAACGGGGAAAGCAAACGTCACATGCGGGAAACGATCTCCGGTCTCTGATGTAAAAGTCCTGTGTTTTTCCCTCAGACACACATTCTTCCTCTTCCGGTTGCGATTGGGCAAGTGTGCGGAGTCAAACGTTTAGCTCTACCCATGTTGAGCCACTCCACAACCTGCGTACTGCAGTCAGGGCTTACTCAATCAGACAGCTGCAGCTGATTCAGAACGCTGATGCTCGAGTCCTCACTAAGACCAAGAAAGTGGATCACATCACTCCAGTTCTGAAGTCTTTACACTGGCTTCCTGTCTCTCAAAGAATTGATTTCAAAATACTTCTGTTGGTTTATAAATCACATCAATGGTTTGGGGCCAAAATACATTTCTGATCTGCTGCTACGTTATAAACCACCCAGACCTCTCAGGTCGTCTGGGACGCGTCTGCTTCCTGTCCCCAGAGTCAGAACTAAACAGGGGGAAGCAGCGTTCAGTTTTTATGCTCCACATATCTGGAACTAACTCCCAGAAAACTGCAGGTCCACCGCAACTCTCAGTTCTTTTAAATCAAAGCTAAAGACCTATCTTTTTGATGGTGCCTTCCTTTAAATAATTGATCATTTCTTATACTGCACTGTAACTTTTATTCTCATATTTTATCTGTTGTTATATTTGTAATTGTTTTTAATTGCTCTTTAATGTTTTCTGTAAAGCACTTTGAATTGCCCTGTTGCTGAAATGTGCTATACAATTACAGCTGCCTTGCCTTGCCCTTCCATGCTACAACTCTGAGCAGCGTTTGCAAAGTGGCATACAGTGATGGCGGACTGAGAGTGAGGGAGCAAGGAGGGGTAGGATGTGGTCAAGATGAGGACAAGCGGGAGAGACAGGCAGAGAGAGAAGGAGAGGGCAAGACTTGGCATTGTCGCATTTTACTGCAGCCAGAATGCCAGCTGAGAAATATGGCTGCTCTCCATGGCACTGGTCACTGCGACTTTGATTCAGAATCACACACACAAAACACACTTTCCATTCAAATAGTCTGCATGTTCGGAGCAAATTACGGCTAAATAAAATGTCAATAAGTTGTCAATGTCAATTCATTTGTATCCTTTAATAAATGGATATGATTCATATGCACTCATGTGTGCGGTGTTTTTATCAGTCGCTACGGTGAAAATGCCTGAAATAGCCATGTCTTGTTTTAGATAGGGATAGACAGATTATCAGCCCTGGCCGATTATCGGGCCGTTTTTTTGGCAGTTTACAGATTATCTGCATCTGTGTTTTATTTGCCTGATAACCGGCTCGGCTAGAGCTCTGTGTCTGTCTCTCTGCTTCTGTTTCACCCACCACTGAGTCTGACTTAATGTCACGCCCACAACACTATCTGACTATCTTTTACTGTGTATCATGTTGAAAGTTTCTAATTTAATTAAATAATTGCTTAAAGCATCAAAATAAAGTGTTGCTTTTGTAACATTAAAGTGCTCATATTATGCTCATTTTCAGGTTCATAATTGTATTTAGAGGTTATATTAGAATAGGTTTACATGGTTTAATTATTAAAAAACACCATATTTTTGTTGTACTGCACATTGCTGCAGCTCCTCTTTTCACCCTGTGTGTTGAGCTCTCTGTTTTAGCTACAGAGTGAGGCATCTCACTTCTGTTCCATCTTTGTTGGGAGTCACACATGCGCAGTACCTTGGAAAGGACAACCAGCCAGTCAGAAGCAGTATGAGGGCATGCCATGCTAGCAGCTAGGCAAGCATTATAACGTGCATTATAACGTGTGTTACAAAGTGACGCATGTTCGTCACGGCAGTAAAGGCTGGACTACAATAGAGCTGTTTGGAGCAGTTTGTGAACAGTGTTTTCTGTTGGAGATGGTAAGTCCCTTTGGGGTGGACTTTGGGCTTTTCCTCACTTTGTAAACCTATTGAATGCACAAAAAAAGATATATAACACAATAAAGGAAAGGAAAAAAGCCAAAAAGCATAATGTGAGCACTTTAAAAAAAAATCTTAATTTTGACTAAATATTTTCATTTTCACTCTAAATGCATATCGGTTCCAAATATCGGTTATCGGTTGGAATAACTACTAATAATTAGCCTAGAAATCTAGACGCACCCTAGTGGCAGCAAATTTATTTAGGCACTCTCCGTTGGCTTGCGAGCTGGAAAAATCAAACTCTGGTCAGGCCAATCACATCGTGTATAGAGTCGGTAGGCGGGCTTATGGCTGCTGCTGCTGGGAACAGCGGTCTTCTGGAAGACTTGGAGTTCAGCTTTTCTTTGAGAAAAGAACAAAGAACGGCACTGAAATCATTCTTAAAAAAGGAAGATGTGTTCAGAGATCAACCAGCTTCGCTACCTTCTTCGTTGCTCTGCCTGGTTGTAGCGCTATCCTATTGCGTGCAGAGGGAATTTGAAAGACAACTGTTTATCCTGCCCCTCGGATTGAGCTGCGTCAATGGTGAGTTCCCAGACCCAACATCTTGATGTGGGTCTGGCTTGTCAGGCTAACTAATAATCGCAATCGGCCTTGAAAAACCAGTATCGGTCAATCCCTAATTTTAGATGCATTTTGCTGAATGAGCCTGTTTAGCACTAACCTTAGTGACAGATACGTTGGATTCCTGAACGCTTTTTTGCAGTAGGAAATGTTGGGTTAGCATAAGCAGTTAACTTAATACAGCTCTGATATGGAAGAGTAAACAGTGAGGCTGATATCAATAAAATAAAATGACACTAACTCTAGATTGTGTTGCATCGTTTCCTGTGAATCTCTTGTGCATCGGTGGGCAATTTTAATCCAGCACGGGAATTGTGGACTCCGCCACTACCAAAAAAAAGCACACAAATAAAAACTATATAGAAGTAATTAAAGAGTTTAAATATGTTGAATAGATATTGACAGTAAATAGATTATAACTTTAAATTACGTTTTATCTATTTTATATAATTGGAATCTAAATGGCTGGGTTTGGTTAGACATAACAAAACATCTGATTTGTTGAAATTCATGACATTGTTCACTATTTTAGGACATTTTATAGACTTAACCAATAATCGATTAATTGGCAGCTTGGGTCTATGGTAGAAGAGGCAAATTTTCAGGCATGCAGACGAAAAACATACCCTATTTGGTCAGTTACCTTATTACCAATAACTAGTATAGAGAATGACTGAGTTTTGTTCCACTGTCATCACCTCAGCTAATATTCCACACATCTACGCATTTTTTACTTTTCCTCCTGATGACTTTCCTGTAAACTTTTTGAGACGCAATTATCTTCTTTTTCTCTCCACCACACACACACACACACACACACACACACACACACACACACACACACACACACACACACACACACACACTTCAATTCTAGAGGCAAGCTTTAATCACCACTACATTAGCTTTACATTAGAAACAATCATTAGGGGGACATCATCCCCACGACCAATTTGCCTTCAGAAAATAGTAGTGCTTGAGTGTGCTGCAGCCCACAGAGGGGCCAATGAGCCACACCAAACTTGATTAGGCCCCATAGTAATGTATCATTCCTCCTGGCCAAGGCTTTGTAGACAAACGACTCGTCTTCATTTAAAACGTGGATAGAAACTGGAGTAGACTCATTTTCAAAAATCTCTTTGAGGAGGGTTGCTCTGGCAGAGAAGAATGTGTCAAAAGATAAATGAGTAATGAGTTCCACATGTTCAGTCCCGGCTATTGAGATATTTCCTAGGCAGGCATTTCAGGCTTGATTTTCAAAGAGCCACTTCTGAGGCTGTGGCTATTTGGTTTGACACGGCACATCGCACTGTCGCAAGGAAAACTTTAAACATGTGTAGACTGCCGCGCTTAGTAACATATTGAAAGAAGAAACAATTCTTTTATCAAACATGTTTTGATGCTCGGCTGAGAAAAAAACCCCAAAAATTATGCTTTTTTTCATCCAAAGGGAAATTGTACCTATAGAAATTTCCTCTCAATGTTCAGAACAAAAGGTAACTGAAGAAACTCCATCCCCAAAGTCTCATGCTTCATGCTTTCATATTAAAATCATCTTAAATGTGCAATGACACCCTATAAATAAAGTATACCCTATGAAAGTCAATAAAGAGAAAACCTCCTTCAGCAACACTGACGTGCACTATCCCATGTAGTTGAGATGAGCTCATTTTAGGAGCATTAAGCCTCTCCATCACCAGGCCCCGGCATAAACGGCTATCAAATCTACCTCATGACAGCTTTATGAGAGCATAACGGCCGCCATTTTGTGGCTCGGGGTAACTTTCAGGGAGCAGATGGGAGTGAACTTTAAACTCAGTGGGGAGCGAGCAGCAACATCCAGCTGACAGTGGGGATGGCCTGCCTGATGTTTGATTAAGTGGCACGTTGACCTTTCAGAGGCTCCAGGGGGCGCTGAGACACGCTCTCACCTGACAGCCTGCGAGTCACAGCCTTCTCATTATGGCCCAAATCTATCAATCTACCCCGGAGCTTTTTCTCTTGTTCTCCGGGAAAAAAATGAAATGCCATGGGTTTGCAGAAGAGAAGTACGCGTTGAGGAAGATGCCTTTGAAAGGGCCGTGTTGAAGGGGGTAAATGTAGAATATTGAAAAGGTGTGTTACATGGGTTAAAGGAGGAAGATTAAAAAAGAAAAACAATGGAAAAAGGAGATGATGCAGGGTGAGGTGTGGTACATGCCTGTAGAAGCCCAGTACTGCAGCTGTAATGCAGTTACTGAACTACAATATAAAGCTGAATGTCTAGCTCTTAAACACAGATCAGTCAATAACTAGAACCTCAAATTACTCTCACGGCACCTACGATAAACACAAAGGAATTTCTGAGCAGAGCCCTGATGCCTTTACCTAAGATTATAATTGATGGCCAGGAAGAAGGTGAGGCAAGTCAATACGGTGTGATGGATTGGACCTGTAGAGCGACATTGGGTGTGTGCCTCTACTGTTCATGACAAATTGGCCATGTCAGACTCTAGGTATTTCCCTTACAATCAATACATACGGACAAAAACACTGCTGAGGCTAGCTTTACTTTACAATCACAGACATAGGATGGACAGGGACACAAACTAAAGTCACAAGGAGCCTTTTTTACACAATAAATGCAGATCATTGCGATATTCAATCAACATCGAAACCCTTTCAGAAATGTACTTCCATAAGGAGTAATTTCTTTAAATAATAACTTAACACCAGGCTGGAAAGCAGTTCCCTCTCTGGGTGTGGTGCACCTAAAACCACACCCAACAGTGATGTCATCATGTACTGACCTCACCCTGGAGTACACATCTACAACACAGGGCCACGTTCCACCCCAACAGAACGTAGCAAGGGTGCGTTGAACACCCTGCTGTGTGCGCAAGCGGCCTGCCTTTTTATTACCACGGGTTTACATTAGGGATGTCACGAGAAACGATACTACCGATACCTTCCGGTTCTAAAATTACAAAACACCGACGATGCCCATTTTTTTGAAGCACCGTAGGCACCGTTAGCGACGATGCCAGTGTTAGCAGCATCAGTGTTGCGCCACTTCCGGAACTGATGGGGGCAGTATACGCTTCAGAGTGTTCCAGTCGATACATTCAGAAGAAGGAGGTCACGAAGAAGTGGCCGAAGTCACGTCCTTCTACTTCCAGTACATACGAGAGTCAACTCTACCCAACCTAAAAAACGGCATGTTCGCTGCAAACTCACGGTCCTCTTTCCGATTTAGCTACAGCCCCCCTCTCTTGGCTTCTAACTCATCGTTGTCGGCTACGGCCGCTGAACAGGCTACATGTTGTAAACAGCCGTGGCTCGCTTGCCTGCTAGTCCGGTATTGTTAGCCATTAGCATGGCGGCGTTAGCCACGGTTAGCCAGGACCAGTCAGGATCACTTTACTGGCTGTGTCTTAACTGTTTTTACGAGTAACCAACTCGGGTACACTAGCTATATAATTCAATATGAGTACACAAATGTTGAAATGACATAAAATGCCCGTCCCTTGTAGCCGTGATAAATTAGCCTGAAGCAAATGCTTAGCTACTTGTTAAGGAGGAAATTAGCCAACTAGGCATCCTTTTGGACTCTTAAGCTGCCAATATTTACCTGGGGTTTGTAATGTCTTTGGTCACACAACTGTTTGCACAGTACCTTTTGAAGATGCCTGGAAGTCTGGAATGTGTCTGGGGACACTAGTTGTTGCACTATGACCATTCATTGCACTTTATTATGTTATGCTATGCTCTATTGCACATGTTTTGTATGTCTTGTTATGACATTCTGATATTTTTCAAGTATTTGAATAAAGAAGTTCATGTTTCAAGTTAAAGTACATGGAATCTTAGAAAATCTTTTTTTTACCGTGGTATCGAAATCGGCATCGAGAATCGTGTTATTTTACTGGTATTGGCACCGACTACTGAATTGTTTGTATCGTGACACCCCTAGTTTACATACACGTGGCTACTGATTGGGCATCACCTGTGACACAGCCACTACATGAGAGACACACCCACCAAACGAGAGAAAACATACCTCAAAGCCCGTTGCACACCGTTCCGAGGAAACATGTCGTTCCACCCGAAAAAAACGAAGCTTGATTGAACGTGACCCAAGTTTCCAGCTAGCGTTCAGTTGCCTTTTAAAGGCGCTATAAAAACATATTTTTAATAGACATGGGTTACACATAATGTGCACTGTCTTGCAGCCGCCAAGTGGACAAATACAATCTATTAATGCAGCTTTAAAAAACTGGTCAAAAGAATCACTTTTCTCTGCTGCAATATCATTTTAGATACAAATATTCAAAACTATTTTCTAATGAGAATGAGGAAAAAAAACTCACCATGTATTATTAACAATTCAAGGAAATAACTTCTATGATTTGAATTGTGACATTGATGCACACATGTGCCAAGCAGCCTGAGGGATCAAGGGGGATAAGGTCGAGGGGTGTGACTGTTTTGCCGGTCAGTCAAGAGAAGAAACAGCATTTGAAGAAGAAAAAAACTACTCACAGGAATCCCATAAAGATTGATTTAAAGTAAAGGAAGCTTTTACTAAACATACTGACACAGCCAAAGTGGACTCTTGACATCAGTATAAAAATTGTTGGTATTCTGCCCAGGCATAACGCAGCCACTGTAAATCTACCTTTTTGTTCTATATGACTGGAGCCATAGGCGCCGGTTTATGTTTTCCTCCGTGGGTGCTCACGGGCACACGCCCTTTAAAAAAAAAAGTAGTCAAAAAATGTTTGCACTTTCAGAACCTTAGGAAATGGACAGCGGCCGACACGAACACACATGCCTATTAACTCAATAATAAAGCCGTAAAGTAGGCTATCTTTCAACTCAGGACAGCGCCACTTCTCACAAATACAGATAGGATTGGAGTAAGAATCAATGCCACCAACTCTCTGCACTGGTGGTGGATGTTGATGCACTTGCATCATTAGGTTTTGCTTTTTTAATAACAAATCTGCCCATTTTAGTCTCACTCTGATTACATAATGCACATACACGCACTGTATAGTGGATACTAAAGAGGCATTTTCATCCGAGAGATGCTGTGATTGGTGGACAGGATATGGAGCAGGGGACCGACAGCGACATAACCAATCACACTATGACAGACGCTCCACTTGGCACCAACTGCAATGTTTAATTTTAAATGAATGTAGCCTACTGGCAGTCTGGCACACGTGGGTGCTCAGTATTTTCCGGAGCTCGAGCACCCATGGTATCGGCGCCTATGACTGGAGCCCCTTTCACACATGCAGTCTTTTCCTGAATTGCTCAGAAACATTTGGGTGCGTGGGGTCATATGTGAATTGAGAGCAGGGATCGATATTCAGGGAAATCTGTATCGCCAATTTCTCACCTCAAGACCTCGTTTTTCAGGGAAAATGCAGATACGGCTGTGTAGTGAATGAAAGCAGTAATATCGTGTAGGGTAACGTCTCTCTGACGAAAGACGTTTTCACGTTGAGTGAACAAACAAATCACAAGGGTCCGCTGACGATCTATTCGAATCTGTGACTTGTATACGTTAAGCATCTGCGCTAATGCTTTCGCAAACATGTTGAATATTGAATACATTACAAGAACATTGGCACCAGACAAAAACAGCTCCTCGCTCGCCATCTTCCTGAAAATAATAAGAGCTGTCTCCGGCTGTGTAAATATAAACCCTGCCTTGTCCCATCTTCTTCTTCTTCTGTTGTTGTGGCGGTTGGCATCCATTGCCCCCATCTATTCTCCCATTGCCATGTCATGTGTGAAAAGGCGAAAGACGCAAACATTCCTGAATTTAGTGCATGTGTGAATAGTGAAAAGCACTAGCGATGCCTGAAAGGTTATCCCAGTAATTTACCAGGCACTATGTGGGAAAGAGGCTTTGTATTAATATGTATGTGTGTGAGTCTGTGTAAAGATGCACTAGTGTGCCACTAGGCCCATACTGTACTGCTGGGGTGGATACCTGCCAGCGAGCATCTGCCTAATCAGTGGGGACTGGCAGATGAGTCTGGGATGCTACTGTAATCCATTACTTCAACTTCACTGAGCTTCCTGTATGAGACTATGAGGTTCACCAGATCTGTAATGTAATTTACAATATGGACACTAGACTAGTAGCTGGGCAGAAATGTAATATTTCAACTGCTGTAGGTGGGTGTGTTGCAACGGTGGAACTACTGTATATCACTTACTCATTTAAGCAACGCAGCTAAAAAGGTTTTGATTACAGCCCCATACAGTATATCCAGATTTGATCAGTTAAAACATTTGGTGTTAAATCAGCTTACAAAAACACATTTTTGTTATTTTCATTTCCTGTAGAGCTTTCTGAAATAAAGTAAATTAAGCAGGCCTTGTAAACCAACGTTACACAGGCTGACTGTAGCAGCTTTATGTGCAACTGCTTTGATGACCTCAACTTCAACCATGCAAAGTTACAGACTCTGGCAGCAGCAGGGAATCAAAATAAATATTGAGCCATATTTAACCTCATCTTGACTGCATGCCTCGCTTCATTTCCTTACATCAGCCTTTGCAAGCATGAGTAACTGCCTGCTGTCAGATGCAAAATGTTTGTCCGTTTACACCCATCAAACGTTACATTCTGGGGTAGTTTACTATTGTTTTGGGATTATGTTCTGAATTGCATCACAGCTCACTTGGCTGAGTCTTTGTGTTTTCGTTGTCTGAAGAAATCAAACTAAAATTCCCCAGCGTTTGAAAAAAAAAAAAATCAAATATGCATGGCATGATTGTGCCCTTGTTGCATCCATTGTGGAGAGAAAAGACAATCCTTGAGGCATTCGAGAAACCTCCAATTAATTCAAATGAATCCCTAACATCCATATCGTAATTAATAATATATGAGCTCCACACAAGGCGTGGATGCACAAAAGTTAATTTAGCAGTGCAGAGCATGCCAATGCACTGTGAGGTAATATTCTTCTAATGTTTAGGGAATACACAACATCCCCCTCTACAACAGGTGCTTTTTCATTTTCTGTCTGCTTTAATGATCTCATTAGACAGCCAGTCTAACCGAGGAAGTGCCTATGGCACCACTGCCACACAACAGGGAGTACAACAACAGCTCAGAACAGGGAGACCGGGCATCAGTCTGATGTCAAAGTTGTAACAAAAGCTGCTTACTTACAAGATGGACAAGACTCTGAGAGCATACTAGAAAAAAGGCTAATTGAATTCCCAGAGTACCGCCATGCACAAAGCCCTCCCCCCTGCACAGACCAGAGAGACGAGCTAAGAACACTGTTAGACTGAATTGTACATCAATACCCAGAAATCTAGCCGGCAGTTTCCCCAACTTCCTCTGCCAAGAATCAAATGGCACAGATTAATCATAGGTCACCCGATGGCAAAAGGCGGAGAAAAAAAGGGTCCTCTAGGCTGATTGCAAAGCTTTTACAATAGACACTCCTACAGCAGCAGCAGCACACAACATAACACGATCTCCACTTTAGAACAAATAAAGCTTTGAATCTTTAAAAAATGCCATGTTAATGTTGAAAAAAAGGTGCACTAAGTTTACATCCAACATGTTATTATCAGATAGATAAAGATTCTCAAGATGTCTTATAAAAAAGATACTGCTTTTCCTCCGAGAGTGCATTTTGCTGTAGCTCATTTTAGAATCAAGAAAGATAACATGAAAATAAATGTCTTATCATCCACTAATGTATAAATTGAAACAAGAGCTATTTGATAAGCAGAAATATATTAATAACGTCAAAGATTTGCTGGTTTCCGCTTCTCAAATGTGAGGATTTGCTGCTTTTCTATTTAAATATTAAAAATATTTAGATTTGGGCTGTTGGATGGACAAAACAAGACATTTAAAGACTTCACCTTTCACTACTTTAAGAAAATGAATTAATTTATGACAGATTTGTAACGATTGGTATAGAAAGCCCCAAATGAAACGACATAGTTTGAGCAAAGTCAGAAAACAGGATCAAACTTGAATGACATTTCAAGTTTAATGTCAATTGGATACCCCAGTCACATTCCAGTTGGAAGATTTCCATGTGCAAATTCATGACAAGATGATTTTTCATCTCCACTCCAATTTGTCTGTAACTTCCCTGCTACAAGCTTGGCTGATTCTGCAACCTTTTGCTGCCATAGATTCTAGTCAAGTCACGAGTCCAAGTAAGAAAGATGTTTACTTGCCCAGTCTGACAGAATGTGGCTAATCTTGGCAGAGTTATGGCCAAATGTTTTCCTCAGCTTAGTTTTTAATAGGTTTCCAAACTCCTTCATCATGTTGGACTTTGTATTCCAATTTGAAAGTCAAAAAATTGGCATTGCACTTTTTTTCTCTCTCTCCATCTGCCCTTCTGTCTGTCAGTCACACTCGTTTTTGCCTCTATCATTCACCTCATGTTTACCTTGTTTCACAGACTATTGTTGCATTAAAACAACTTATCTATATATCTGTATATTTACACACACACACACACACACACACACACACACACACACACAGAGGTAAATACTGTAGTGATGTAGTGAGATGTAGCGATTTTCAGACAAATTGAGTCGTCGTGTCGTCCGCTTGCTCATTCTGCGTACACAGTCTGGCTGTGAAATGCAATTACACTCAATGCCATGAGTAAGTGGTGGAAACCAGCTTATCATGTCAGAGTCCTAACGAGAGTTACTGGGGGAAATCATCATTAATGCTAAGCGCAAACACAGAGTTCCTCTGCAAGGGGAGGAAACAGGCCATCTTCTGTTTTTATTATCTTGCAACCCTCCTTGTCATTGTAGGAAAATATCATTACAGTAAGAGAAACAGAAGCTGTGTTTATGACATGTGATATATTGTACGTGCAGGTTCACTTCTCCAATACATACGGTAGACTTATGGCATTATACAACTAGACTGCCAAATTAGCATCTAATTGCAATGCTGTCCATTTATTATGCGACGTCTGCTCGTCCAGACCACTAGTCCAGACCCCCGTCACAACATTTCCTGTTCAAAATCAGAGCCAAAACTCACTACACTGTCCTGAAAGCACTAAATATTAGCTGAATCGTCCTGATTTTGAGTTGCACAACCTTTTTGCACAAACCATATCTCAACTGTGCTCAAGCTTAACGAACCATGCTGGTGGCTTTGGATGGTTTACCCCATTAACTACAAATTGCACATACAGTTATTGCTGTCTACTTTCCAAAGTATAACATATGCTTTTAAATTAATTTTCTCTCTTGCAGGAAGTTCCCATTCATTTCAGTGCAGTTTGAGAAAAGCTTGTAGATTTGAAACTTCACTTCAATCCATCACACTGAATGTTTCTTCACCTTTATTTGTTGTCAAGGTTATGTTGTGATGTAGTTGTGAGAAGGAAAACTTGCACTCTTCTGCAGAATATCTTTGTCTATTACACAACCAGCCCTTGTTATTAACCAGGGCCTAAAACATTATTTGGAACATGGTTAATGTATTAATTGATTCATTGATCAGCTTCAGAGTTGTTGAAAGTATAACTTGAAAAGGAAATATATAATGACGGGTACCAGTACTTACCGTGCGTTCATGGGCATCGGAAAAACATTTTTCCCAGTGAAAATGTCATCATTCACGTCACTTCATGTGGGAATCAGAGGTGGGAAACTGGGGCCAGATTTTGCTAAGTTGGTGACGCTTTGTTGACAACGGACTTTTGATGTAGGCGACTTTGGTTCACTGAAAATATTTTAATGACAATAAACAGTTTATTGTGGACAAACACCTCTGCCAAGAAACATACACAGCCGTAACATGTTTCAAATTATTCATAAATAGGCCTATGTATAAAAAAACATAGTGTCCTTTCTCGTTCGTTGTCCTGCAGATAACAAACACACACACACCTGACGATGTGCTGTTTGTATGCTCGCATAAGAAAACAGCAGCAAATCTTTTGTTACTGTGGCCTCCATGTTTTCACACACCTGATGCTCTAGGCTACGGCCAACCGTTGGTGGCAGTCATGCAACAAGTTTTTATGCCAGACGCCAATATAACTGAAGAAGAAGAACACGCATCCCGACCATGTGAACGCTGGCAGACGGAAAAACAACGTAATCACGGGCAGTGGTGGAATGTAACGAAGTACAAATACTTTTTTACTGTACTTAAGTAAATTATGCATACTTTTGACTTTTACTTCATTACATTTTGCAGCAATTATCTATACTTTTTACTCCACTACATTTCTACAATGTTCCATTACATTTTCGTTACATTTCAGATCAGTTTGTCCCCCTGACAAAACGTCTTCCTGACCATCACACATTTGCAGTCCGCAGGGAAGCCTTCAGCAGTGGCCGTCCAGCTCCCGGTGCCGCTCGCGATATTACAAATCCCACTATGGCCACGCCAAGACCCGCCCTTCAATAGCATTTATTGGCCAGGTGCGTACCGCTCCCGGTACTACCGCTGCTCCTGTTACTGCTGCTGCTCCCGATACTCTGCTTGGTCATATGTGAAGCAACCCGTATATCTATCTTAAAAACACTCCCGGTCCTCCTCAGCTGTAAAGCCACGTACTTGTTGTCCAAGCCCGTGTGTTCTCGCTAAATGAATGTGTGCAGCATTCACTGTCCCGTGGGAAATAATGCAAAGTCGAGCTTCATGCAGATCACCCTGATAGATAACCAGAATTGTAAGTCAGAATGTAAACTGGGCCACAGATAGTAAGCACAATTAAATTAACCTAAAACTAACTTAATTAAAATGTCACAGCCCATACAGTTTTTTTTTTTATTATTAGAATATAGACATTAAGAGAATAAATCGTTATGCAAGTACTTTTACTTTTAATACTTAAAGTACATTTAAAATCAGGTACTTTTTACTTTTACTTAAGTAGGGTTTTCATTGTTGTACTTTTACTTCTAAAGTAAATATATCTCTGGTTATTTGTACTTTTACTTAAGTACTGAGATTCAGTACTTCCTCCACCACTGATCACAGGGGCAGTCCCTGATATTCCCAGGTGGCATGAACGCACCAACATACTACAGTATAGTCTATATCAACAATGTTTAATTTCCGGGATTGTTCAGGCGCTGTCGTAACAACTTCAACATTTTCCACCAAAATAAGTTCCTTCCCGGGGCTATATTGCAGCGGCACCGTTGCTTTATTTTAGTTTATTTTAAGTATTTTTAATATATCTGGGAAAAATTTAGATTTAGGGGGTGAGGTAGAAGGAGAATGGGTGGAAAGGAGATTGGAGGAAGGGCGGATAGAAGGAAGGGGTGAGGGAGACGAAGGTGGGAGGGTATAGAGGTAAAGTGGGAGGAAGATAGAGCTATGGTGGTCCAACCTGAGCTGAACAACCTGAAGCCTCTTCCACCTTTCTGACACCATCACACTTCTTGTTCTTGTGCATCCAGCTCAAAATACTTTCTTCTTCTTCGTTGGTTTGAGAACTCAGTATCCGTCTGAGAGAGATCGTCCCTCTTCTCCATGAGATCCAGGATTTCAGTCTCCCTTTGGTAGATCTGCTTCTCCACCTGTTTCAATTTCTTCTGATTGTTCAATCTGCAGCTCCTTGGTCTCAAACTTTGTCTGTAACATGTGACATTTTGTTTCGCCACCTCATACTGTACCTTGCTTCCCTCTTGTCGTACTCCTGCTTGCTCAGGCGCTGGATGGCATCCATTTTCTCCCCCTGGAATTGGAGAGTTTTCCTGAGGTGGGAGATTTCTGACTCGTGCTTTGTTACAGTCTGGTGGCTCTCTTTGTATTCTTCTTTGAACTTCCTCTTCCTGATCTCTGGAAGCTCCTCCAGCCTGCTTATTCTCAGTTCCCAAGTGTGAATGCTGTAGCAAAAGCTCTCCCTTTCCTTCAGTGATGCTCTCTTTTCACAAGGGCAGCTTGCAGATGGAGGAAGCCTGGGGGAGGTGGTGGACGGCCCTGAGGACCGCCAATGAATCTTACTTTGTTTCTTCTATCCATGGCACTGTCTGAAGCAGACTGTAGTCGTCTGTAGCAGGCTATAGTTGTCTGTAGCAGACTGTTTGTAGCAGACTAGTCGCCTGTAGCAGACTGTAGTCGCCTGTAGCAGACTGTAGTCGCCTGTAGCAGACTGAAGTCGTCAGTAGCAGACTGTAGTAGTCTGTAGCAGACTGTAGTCGTCTGTAGCAGACTGTAGTCGTCTGTAGCAGACTGAAGTCGTCAGTAGGAGACTATTCGTCCGTAGCAGACTGTAGTTGTCTGTAGCAGATTGTTTGTAGCAGACTGTAGTTGTCTGTAGCAGACTGTAGTCGCCTGTAATTGTCTGTAGTTGTCTGTAACAGACTGTAGTTTTCTGTAGCAGACTGTTTGTAGCAGACTGTAGTTTTCTGTAGCAGACTGTTTGTAGCAGACTGTAGTTTTCTGTAGCAGACTGTTTGTAGCAGACTGTAGTCATCTGTAGCTGACTGCAGCCGCCTGTAGCAGACTGTAGTTGTCTGTAGCAGAAGGTTTGTAGCAGACTGTAGTTGTCTGTTGTAGACTTTTGTTGTCTGTAGTAGGGTTGGGCAGTATCTATTTTTTCATAATTTCTTGATATTTCACCGGGGTATATAATATAGGACGGTATTTGTGTAAAATAAAAATACTGTGATACTTTACATGTTGCTGGTAATACTTACATACTTTGATCCAAATAAGGCTTTAAATGCAGGACTTTTACTTGTGTATCTTTCGTGCATAGTTCAAGGTGGTCGCTAGTACTTTGAAATGCAAGTACTTCCAAGAGTGTCCTGACTGCCCCTATTACTTTCATTCCTCCCTCTGGTCCTAGCTGACCTCATCATCACCTGCAATATTTTGGAAACTGTCCAGAAATTTGGTCCACCTCTGGATGAATTGTAAACCAACAACACTCCCATCAGCCTTAGCTGTAGGCTACTTTGTGTTTAGGGTCAATTGTAAAATCTTAGCAACGTGCTAAACTAAGATTGTGAACATTTTACACATTATACCTGCTAAACATTAAGCTTAATACCTGTCCTCACTACAGCCTGACAGAGTCGCTAGCATGGCTTACTATGTAGTCTCGTTATGAATGTTACTGCTAAAGAAAATATACTCACGTCTTCACAAAAACATAAGGGTTTAAAATGTGAAATACTAAACATTATAGGCATCTGCAAGTTAGGTTCCTGCTCCACAAAGCCAGATTACATCTTACAGGCTCAGTCTGTCATGTTTTTTTAAGTTTGAAAGACCAATGGCAGCCCAGCGAATGGTGTATGTGTATATGTCCATCATCTAATTGGACAGACTACCTTAAATTACTTTAGTCTTAAGCTAATTTATCCATCATTAGGCTGTCAGATCACAAAGATAGAGGAGAAACTGTGAGCTGGCATTGGAAGGATAATTGCTTCTCATGATGTAGTAAATTATTTAGAAACCACTGGCTACTTTGGAGATAAAAATACCTAAAATCCTATGGTATTCTTAGGAAAATGTTCAATGGTTATGTAAAGTGTATGTAGAACCATGCAAACCAATGGTATGGTCCTTTAAAATGCTTTTCTCTATCCTCTGACTCTATATGTCATTCTCACCCTTTAAAACAGTATATTACAAAAGTCAACAGGATACATGCTCATCAATGTACTTCAATGAAAATAGTACCTGCAACTCATATATTGCATATTGTTCACTGAGCACACTATCTCAGTCTCACTATGATGAATAACTACACATAAAAACATGGAAGAAAGAAATCAACACGACTGCTTGAACAAGCCCAATTACTGCATCTCTTCATAAAAGACGAACGTCGCAGCAATCAGACCTTAACTAGTACGGGTCCTCAATCTCGAGCATTCAAACAATGTACTGTAGGAATAGATTGGGCAGAGTGTATGAAATATTCAGCCACTGTATACTCATTATTTCGCTGAAGCACTCAGCATGGTGTAGCCTGGCTAAGTGGTGATTGATTGCTCAGGGCCGGGGAGAGGGTGCAACAGACAGAGACGACAGATACTGTATGCACACGGAGGGAAAAAAAGGTGTCTGAAAATCTCAAGGATTTTATGTGGGACATTTTCATGCATGAGTCAGTAAAAGCAAGACACGGCACACAGCGTGATGCCACTGTAACAGGTTTAAAAATTCAATTATCTCTGTGGTGTAAACAAAATGAATAGCACAACAATAACAAATAATTGTACAGTGCAGTATACTGGGTTTCTACCAATATGGGTTTGATTGCCAAATTTATTATTTTGAACAGATCTTCAGTGTCTTTGAACGGCTACATTTTCATGCCAAAATAATACAGTTACTCATTGTTTTCTCTGGAATCTCACTATTGGCAAGTTGTAAAAGCAATTGAAACGGACCATCATGTCGGACTAAGACACAGACTTAAACCCCTAAATAACTTTTATTACTATTTGCTGGTGTTGGTGTTTCATCCTGCCTTGAAGGAGCAAATAACAGGGAAATTGTTTGCCTTTAATTGAATAATAACTGTTCACAATAAAACTTAAGTAAATGCTTCAATACATGAATACTGTGATTAAGAGGGGTACTGATCACCACCTGTCCAGAACGACTACATCAACACAAGGTGTGTTTAGACGCTGAATAGTTTGGTAAAAATGTACTGATAATCTGAAAAATTATGAAAAAAACTGAAAAAAGCATCATTAATGTCTTTTGTTCACTAATAGGCTGATTTATATTTGCTTATAATATGTTGGATTCATGTTAAGACATTTACATTTTTGAAAAAAAACTTTAAAAATTGCAAAGGAACTCCCTTTATTAATTTTGCCTGATGATGGTCTAGTACCGAAACGCTGATTAATTATTTGTAAGTTAGACAGCACGCGGGAGTTTCTTTGCAACTTTTGACCTACTTATCCCTCTCCGATGCACCTGTCTCATGTTACGGATATGCAAAGTATTTTTCTGTACTTTTTAAATAACAATAATTTGGAGGGCCCCTGCAGTAACTCTGAGGACAAAATATGTAGCTACAGCTAGCAGCTGGTTAGCTTAGCTTAGCACAAAGACTGGAAACTAGCCTGGCTCTGTCCAAACAAAACAATATAATTTCACAATATGTCATTTTTATACAGATTAAACCAATGAGATCTATAATGGACTAATCAGTGAGCTGACTGTTTTCCCCAGTTTGAAGTCTGTATGTGAAGCTAAGCTAACCAGGTTAAATTTACCAGACAGATACTGTATGAGAGTGGTATCAATCGTCTCCTGAAACTCTCAGAAAGGAGGCGATTAAATTAATTTCCAACAATGTTAAATAATTCCTTTTAAATGGACTGTACTTGCCTCAAATAATAAAGTCACACTTTCGACATTAGACATGTTTAAGGTAGATTATTTGAGCTAAAATGACAAACTGGTTCGGCATTGTTTTTCCCGGTTAAAGAGCTAAATGTGTTGCTACACAGGTCAAAGTGAAAGCAGCATGAATAGGCTCCAAAGAGAGTTTTGAAAGTTAGAAATTTTAACATCAGACAAAGTGATCCTTAAATTACTAGTATTGATCAGACGCTCCATCAAACACCCAATTACAGTCCTTATGTGCTCTTCTTCAACTCACAAGCAGATGGACAGACAGGTGAATCATGGAAAACAACAACAGTCTGTTTTTAGGAGAGGAGATTACACCAGACAAAATAAAATCCAACTAACTACCCTTGTCATATGATTTCAGCTCCTATGCCGCAAAAGCTGATAACTCCAGCCATCTGCCATCCTCGCTTGATTGCTCGACAAACAAATGTAGCCAAAGGGGAAACACTCAGTATGATGGATTCCAGTGTGCCTAATGAAATGCTGCTGTTGTGAGCTGGCACTGCTGAAAAACTGTGGCCCGCATAAAGGTCACTATAAATCAAGTCCCTCAGTCCTAGCCGCCCACATTTCTGATTTAACAAAAGCCTAACCCCAATCAAATATATAAATATCCCACAAGTATCCACAGGGAATTTCAAAACAAGAGCGCTCACTTTAAATAAAGGCTCTATGAACAGATAGTGCTGTAAACATTTGTTGATCTGCAGAAGAAGAAGATGACAAACATTTGGATAATCGATTGAGGGATAATCATTGAAGTAATTTATTAAGCAAATTCAGAAACAAGTAAGTCAAATATAGTTGGGTTTTTGGCTGTTGGTCCGACAAAACAAGCACTGATGAAACTGGTGGGACTGGTAATGGACATTTTTCACTAAATAAAAATAATTCTTATTAATTCTCTTCTTGCAGCCCAGTGCTTTACTTTAGTATGTCTAAAACCTTATTTCAGACCCCGTTTGATATTTTTTGAAAGCCTCAGAACGCAGCACCAACAATGTCAAAAGAGCTATGATGGTAATGCTGACTCACTGCAAGACAGTAGTAACAGGTGCACAGATACCAGATGTCTGGAAAATCATGGTGCAGGGTGCAGCAGGCATCGCACAGCGATCAATAAAGCAGCATGCATGCGGAGGTGGACAAACAGCGCTGTGATTTCACTTCTCCTTCACGTGGTTTGAAATGGCCGGGCATGAAAACAAAGTGAAGTGAGCTATTGACATAACACCTACAGGTTGGCCCGCAGCCATGACGGTTGTATTGAAAAGGCATTAACTGTGTAGTGGAGCAAGGAATCATGCAGGGTGGTCCTCAATCAAAATGCACTCATCAGCCTGAAGGCGCACAAGCAGTTGTAACACACCAAACGGCTGTCCGAGGTATAAAACAGAAGCATTCTTTAGTAAATGAACAGGTACACATCTGCTTCCAGGCTGCGCTCTGTGGCGAACACAACGGGCAGCAAATTAGGCTGATGTTCAATTAAGGTGACAGTTTGTATACAATGTTGTCTGGTGAAATAATCTCTGAAATATCACCTGTATCACCAGCCTTGGTTGTAGCTTTTCAACCATCTCTTTTGTGAATTTTGTACAGCCATCCTGAATACCATTGTTGGAATCCGGAGCTTCGGTAGCAATCAACAGCAAATATTCAAAGCTCTGATTAAGTTTTAACCAAAATTGGGAAAATAAGTGTGATTTTGCATTTAGTTTTAGAGGCTTAAAGAAATAAATTGTCCAGTATTACAGTAGAGAACTGGTAAGATGTGAAGAAAGTCTGAAATAACCTTAACTTTGTGTAGCAGAAATCTGTTTTTTCTGGTTCCTCTCCTTTTAATTTTACGACCCTTTAGATTAATCTCCCATAATATAGATGGATAAATCAGCCAGAGCGATATACAGTATATATCGGCCGAGATGAGCTGACAGTCGTATATCTAACCTAATAAATAAAAAATTAAAATTGCAGTACAGAAATGCCAAAGTATTTGCTTTAACATTCAAAAGTATAGCAATAAAAATAACTTAAAGTCTAAAGTCGAAGCGGCTTAAATCGAATCTTTGTATCATTCAGTCACACACACTTTAAAGTTTATGGGCCCTATCTTGCACCCGGCGCAGCACAAAGCCCGACGCAAGTGTCTTTGCTAGTTTAAGACTGACGCAGTTGTCAATTTCCCGTCCAGCGCTCACATCGTTTAAAGCAACACTATGTAACTTTTCCCGCTTCGGTCCCCCTAGGTTGGAAGCGGAATTGTCCATTACATTACATTATGCAAGTTTGCCAGATCGGGTAGTGGATCTGTAGTTCGAATGAACTGGACGATGTAATGTAATGGACAATTCCGCTTCCAACCTGCAGGGGGACCGAAGCGGAAAAAGTTACATAGTGTTGCTTTAAATAGCAAATGCACCTGCACCCATCTGTGCACCCATGGGCGTGCTGGTCTTACAGGGAGGTGTGTTTAGGTGAATTCTTTGTGTATTGCTATCTTGAGGCAGCGGGAAGTGATCGCGCCATTGACCAACAAAAACCTGGTCTAAAGTCAATAACGCAGCATTTCATTGTTATTTTAACAGCAAATTAGTAAAATGCACCTAGGCTCGTGCACAGCGTGCGCACACTATGCTTGTTACACACACACACACACACTCACACATACACATACAGGGAAGCACAGCAGCACACAAACATGCAGTCTATTAAAAATAAAAAAATATTACAATGTGAAATAGTATTACGATATGATCGTCACTTCACGTGCGAGCAGATCAGTTTCTTCTCCTGAAAATCTCTCCTTCCTGCTTAGCAAAGCCGCCATCATAATAGCAATGCGCCAAGGTACAAACGTGCCTGGCTATTACAGTAAAGGGAATGGGAGATGACATTCTGATTGGTTTATTGCATGTTACGCCCAAAACACACCTATGATTAATTAAGACACTAAGTACAACCCTTTTGAACCATGCGCCTGGCGCACGGACCCCTTTTTTCTGCTGTTAAACTAGCAAAAGTGGCCCTAAACGCACCTGCACCAGGCGCTTCACGCTGTGCACTTAGATCTTTAAAATAGGGCCCAATGAGACAACGGAAGCCCTCACTAGAAGAGCACCAGTGTTCATTAAAACTGATAACCATGACAACTGTTTTTAGTCTTTTAAAAGTGTCTCCTCTTTTGTAGAGATAAATCTCTGACTCCATAATATATATATATATATATATATATATATATATATATACACACACACACACACACACACATTTCCTTTTTTCATTTCAGCCCAGAGAACCAACTCATTAGTTGTTCAACAACACCGCCGCCTGTGCCCTTGAAGAGGGATGTTTGCCGTGTGAGAGAACAATTAAGACACAAATGGAGTGAAAGAGCTGGAGATCGGGCCGTTTCAGGATGGTCTCACACTTGTGCCAGAAGCTTATAACATACATTTGCAGTCATCAAGCATACAGGGCTCTCCACACTGTACTGCCATTGAACGGGTAAGATAATAGCCTATGTATCCCGTGGTTACATCTTTGCTGCCATTGCCCCTTAGGCATCTGAATGCAGACTGGTAGCCATTTTCCTGTGGAGGCAAAACACCTTGGGGGTGTTTTGGCATCCGTTTTCAAGTTCCTACCGGTTTCACTGATTCCCCAACGGGCGACAACAATGTCCAACCTTAATGTTAGGTGGACAGAAATAACGCTGTGCAGATTTTGTTCCGTTATTGAGAGGACTTCCTGCTGAGACACTACAGTTAGTCACCGTCCCATGAGTCTGGGTTTATTGTGCAGGAAGCAATCAGCTTGGTGCAATAAACCCGTCATGCTGCTTTGGTGTCATGTACTTTCCATGTTGCCACCTGCTAAATTCCACCCTAGAGGTTGAATAATTGTAGCTGATTGAGTCAATAAATCAAAGAGTGAATTTAGGGATGCAGGCATTTGAATACATCAATAAAGGCATTAGGAACAATACATCAATAATCAGTTGTAGAAAATAAAAGGTAGGAATGTGTGCTTCTGTCTGTCTAGGGGCGACACAAAACCTTCAAGGGCTAAAGTACAATCAGGCCTGATTTAGTTCTGGATTAAACATGTGTAGACCTCAGTGAAAAGGCCAAAATTGTTTAATTAAGATTTCAGGAGTTGCAGCAGACTCCTCAGAGAGATGGAAGTCTTTTACAGCAGGTGCATTTCCACTGCTCTACTGCAACATTGTTGCTCCAACTGCAGGGAAGATGACTGAAAAAAAACTAATTTTGTTTCCACTTTCAGATGAGTGCATGGTCTATTAAGGGGTATTTTGAATGATTTGGCATTTGTTAGCTTTGCACAGAACATTCAAAGCAATAGTTTGACATTCTGGGATATGTGTGCTACCTTGAGAGCTTAATGTCTAATCTGTACAAAAGCATTGTATTGTTGTTTTAGTGCCTATAATTGAATGATACATCCACAAAACACGTTGATGGATTCATGTCATGTGTATTTGACTAGTTGTGCTTTATGTGGCTGTGGTCAAAGAGGGGCGCCCGGGTAGCTCAGTTGGTAGAGTGCGCGCCCATATGAAGAGGTTTATTCCTTGACACAGCAAAGGCACAGGGTTTGAATGCGACCTGCAGCGGTTTCCTGCATGTCTTCCCCCTCTCTCACCCGTCTCATGTCTGATGTTTTCTGGTGATTACAAGCAGAAATGGCCAAAAAATAATCTTAAAAAAAAAAAAAGAGAAGTGGAATGTCAAGCTCCACTGGACACTTCTCATACTCTGATAGAGCATTTCGAAAAACACCACTATGGTACAAACTAAGTAGCCTGGTCCTACCAGACTCTCGTACATTTCATTTGTACAGAGAGTCTGGCCACTCTCCATTGACAAGTGTTAACTTCCTTGAAGTTCCTGTTGAAGTTTAAAACTATTGTATCTGCCCAGAGCCACTCTGAATCTGCCATAGCCAATCGTAACGTTTGGTCGTGACGTCGGCTTAGCATCGCTAGCGTTCGCCTTAGCCAACTCCTTCACCACTAACGGAGCGAGCTGGAAAATCAAACTTTTCCCGAACCCCGTGGGGAGGAGGGCCACAACATCATGGCCACCAACAGAACTCAGCAAAGATTGTTCTTGCTCGGGCTTTAACTTCTGGATATTCGGCAGCGTTGCCACAATGGACCGAATGGCTTCGCTCACATCTTTCTCCGCCGCCATTATGGAACTACAACTCAAACTAGCACACGAGCTCAACGTCATCGTTCTCAGCCACTCCCTCTGTTCAATGATTGGACCAGTAAAGATTTGACCGGAGAAAACCCGTGAATATACCGCAAACCCAGACGGAGTACTGAAGGAAAATGAAAATTGAGCGGACGTACGTAGGATGACGGAGCCAGGCTACAAACTAAGTATCATCAAACTCTAACAATTACATGAAGAGCAGGGTTAAGAGGGATACTGTTTCACACACACACAAAAAATATCAAAACCATTACGCCTTGTATAACACAAGGCGAGTTAAGAACATGAATAGCTTAGACATTGATGGTGGGCGCCTGGGTAGCTCACCTGGTAGAGCGGGCGGCCATATAGAGGTTTACTCCTCGACGCAGCGGGTTCGACTCCGACCTGAGGCCCTTTGCTGCATGTCATTTCCCCTCTCTTTCCCCTTTCATGTCTTCAGCTATCCTCTATAAATAAAGGCTTAAAAATGCCCCAAAAAAGTAATCTTTAAAAATAATAAAAATACATTGATGGTGATGATTAGTGGTCATCCTTTGTGAATTCTTTAGAGGATATTTCAATTACAAAGAAATAGCCTAGAAATCTAGACGCACCCTAGCGGCAGCAAATTTATTTTGCAGCCAGGGGGGTCTAGGCACTCTCCATTGGCTTGCGAGCTGGAAAAAACAAACTCTGGTCAGGCCGATCACATCGTGTACAGAGTCGGTAGGCGGGCTTATGGCTGCTGCTGCTGCTGGGAACAGCGGTCTTCTGGAAGACTTGGAGTTAAGCTTTTCTTTGAGAAAAGAACAAAGAACGGCACTGAAGTCATTCTTAAAAAAAGGAAGATGTGTTCGGAGTTTTGCCGACCGGATACGGCATAAGTTTAATCTATCAACTAACTTCGCTACCTTCTTCGTTGCTCTGCCTGGTTGTAGCGCTATCCTATTGCGTGCAGATGGAAGTTGAAAGACAACCGTTTATCCCGCCCCTCGGATTGAGCTCCGTCAATGGTGAGTTCCCAGACCCAACATCTTGATGTGGGTCTGGCTTGTCAGGCTAACAAAGAAAGCCAAGGATGCAAAAAAGTTAATTCATTAACCTGAATTGCCAATCAAAGATTTGGATTAACTATAGGCCGCATCCAATGTTAAAAGGAAGAGCCCGGCTGTGTCCAAACATAACACTTTGTTTCTTGAATGGAATGAGCTTTAGATGTGTTGGTTGTTGGAAGGGTTTGTCTTTGGGCAAGGCAAGCTAGCTGTTTGATTTAATTTGATGTAATTTATTTAGCACGTGTAAAAAAACAACAGTGTTACACATATGACAAAATAAGCAAAAAAGACATGCAAAGGAAATCCAGAAAACCCTCAAGGGGCTTGACATGTTGGGTTCCCTAAAAATAATTCAACGAAAGGTAGCATATAGAAAATAAAAACATGAAAAACATAGTCTATAAAAAAGGAACAGAGGAAAATGAGGAGAGAAAATAAAGAATGAAGAAATAGATAAAAGGAAACGTAATCGGAAAAAAAAGACAGAAATTACATTACATGTTACATTACATTACATGTCATTTAGCTGACGCTTTTATCCAAAGCGACTTACAATTAAGTGCTTTCAACTGTGAAGGTTCAAACTCCAGACCACAAGTAGTAAGTGCAAATACAGTAGCTTTAAATAGGCAAAGCTACAAAGAGACATATGAAAGTGCAGGTTCGAAAGTTTTTTCTTTTTTTTTTTTTATCCGAGGTGTAGTCGGACAAAACAAAAGACAAGAGACTAGTTCCAGTCTTTGTGCTAAGCTAAGCTAACTGTCTCCTGCCGGTAGCTTCACAATTAAAAGACACATATGAAAGTGGTATTGATCTTCTCATCTACCAGTGGCATGAAAGCGAATATGCATATTTTCCAAAATGTCCAACTTTATTTCTTTGAGGAAGAATGAGCTGTGTGGGCTGTACTAGCCATGTCATCCTGTTATCTCACTCTCGCCTTAAGCTGGGAGGAAAAAGATTGAAATGGAAACGATAAACTGAAGTGCTGGTATCATGAGAAAATGGAAGAGTGTTCACTAACTTTCAAGAGCCTGAACCTCATTCCTTTCTTTGTGATGCATATCACATCTTCAGATACACGGACTGCTTCAGACTCAGGATTCTCCGAAGATTCAAAACTTGTGTAAATATGTGTAAATAGGACTACTGCAAAATAATTCTCTTTATATCTCAACTCAGCACAAGTGACTTTCTAATTTGGAAAATTGACCAAAATCCTCATGATGAACACCCACGTTTACTTTTCATTATGCAGGGATAAACACACTCCGCACAAAATAAGGCCACAGGGAGGAAAAGACCGTGTTCAGTCAAGGAACCATTTAGAAAAAGCCTGACTCCACACAGCTGTGGCCCACATCTTCCAAAATGGCCTTGAGTGTTTGCAGGGCACGGATTATTCAGCTATATATAAAAGCAATCATGGGGCAAATCGAAAAAAAATTAGCACTAAACTAAACTGCCCAGGAACAAAGTTGGTCCGATTAGAAAATCAGTGAGTCAGTGTTGTTAAACTACAATCAGCAGAGGGTCTTAAGGCATGAAATATGAATGCACAATAAACTATAAACATCAAACATTTAAAGAATCAATAATATAAAGCCTTTATAAGTCATGATACTGGCCCTTAATATCTGAAAGAGTCCCAAGGGAAATTTGGTATTCACCCAACTCATGGGCTACATCCATATAGATGCCTGCAGCTCCCAGCAGGACAGCCAGGGTAATATATCCTGCACCTCGCAGCTTTAGATGCAGTCAAATATTAATGGGACCCCGCTTGGGCAAAGGGTTACCTCTGCCCTCAAAGGCTCCACGAGGCAAAGGAGACGAAGCCAAAACTCAGTCAGTCATTATGATCGGCCCAGTAAAAAACGGGACCAAACTTCCCAACTCCTTTAACTGTGATTCATATCCTCTCCGACTCCGCCAGCTCGGTTCTACTTGCAGGCAGGGAAGGGACACGTGAAATCAAAAAAAGGGCGTGAACTATCAGAAATCCCCTCAGTGGGGATAAAACAAAACAGAATGAAGAGCCGAATGTGAACGTCAAATACGCTAATTTCCAAACGCATCCGTAGTGCGCCAAAGCGCGTGCGTTTAATGGAAACGGGATACTTCCTAAAGAGGAATAAAAGGAACCAGATCATTTCATCGGCGTCATGCAAAATAAAACGAGAAGCCACTTTACCATTACGTTGCCCTGCATCTTTGCAGTCTCAATGAGATTTTTTTCCTTCATGTTTGCTTTCCTCCGCGGCTCCGATCTGCTTCCGAAAGGTTCAGATTTGTAGACTTTTGGACAGCTTCTGTCAGCTCTCAGTTCCAGACCCTTACTGTAGCTAGTGAGCCAGTTCATAAGTGGGTGGGCTTACAACCTAACGGATTGATGAAAAAAACAAAACAAGGAAAACAACGTGGGCTCTCCTCGGTGTACTGCTGAAAATGTAGAGTTCTCCTTCCTTGCATACAAAACAGTATATCAGAGAGGGTGGGGAGGGGGGGGTAATTATAGCAGAGAGGGAGATAAGTTTGAGTGGTTAATGAACCACTCAGATCATCGCTTTTCCCTGGTCTGAAGATGCGCAGCCGATGCTCTTTTCTGTTAATTTCAGAGAAACAGATGAATCCCTCTTCTTACATTCGTCCCTGGGGAGCTGAGAGTCGGTGTGCGTTATCCAGGCTGCCGCTGCAAGCGATCATTTATATATGATGGACAGCGCACGATGGCTAGAAGCTTTAACCTGCAGGAAAAGTAACGCCAGTTCAGCTGTAATCGCATTTACATGGACATCAGGTGTGCACATCTTCCCATTCATTTGATCACTATGTAGTTTGAATGATGGACTTGTCTGCGTGGTGATTATAAACGCCTTAAAATGTCATGACTTTAGGGGAATTATCCATCATGAGTCAGTGAAGATCTCCGGTGATCTGGAATGCTTATTCCTTACTCAGACTGATGTCAACTATTTGTTGGCCCTTTAGAAACTGGTGTCCTTCATTCAAAGCCAGCTCTCCCCAACACTTTTCACCGTCTGCCGTACTCATAACCTAATGTCTGCAGTCATATGGCACTAAAACAGCATCCAATGTAGACAGACAGTCAGCAAACCAGCAAACACTATCAAACTTTTCCAACTGTACTGTCTACACCCACCGTGGTTCCCAACATAGAGGTCAGGACCTCTGAGGGGGTCACAACATAAATCTAAGGGGTCACCAGGTGATCTACAGGACAGGAATAAAAGAAAATATGTATTCAGCTACAGAAAATATTTGTTTATGTGTCCCTTTAAAAAATAAAAATGGCCAACATTATTCAAATATAAACAAGAAAAAAGATTTGGTTGCTGTAAAGCGGAAAACATTTTTTTGGAAAAGATATTTAATTTACTACTACTGCCTAATAATTGGGAAACAAATGGACCCAGACTGTGTACTTGCTGTTTTTTGTTGTTCTAAAAGCTCCCTAAAAAAAAAGAACTGATCGTCCATGCGAGTCCAGACAAGTAGTGCGCATGCGCAAGCGGGAATACTGTTTATGGGTCGGTGTTGTAAATAGTAACCCCAATTCTCTACTGGGCACGTCTGTGCTGCGTTCCGGCTGCATTCCGGTTTTGTTCCATCCTCCGCCACACCACACCGGGAGCGTCTCAGAAGCGGACCAGTTTTAACCATCATTAAATAGTTTGCCTTATGTCAAGAAAGGCACGTCTGTGCTGCGTTCCGGTTTTGTTCCGTCCTCCACTACGCGCCAAAGCTCAATGGTGTTTTTTGCCTCCAACGGCGCCTTCCAGGCAGCTAACCCTAACCTTAACCCTAAACATAACCATTGCCGCGCTGCCTGGGAGGAGACGTTGGGGGCAAAAAACACCAAAGACCTGCGCCATACCACACCGGGAGCCTCTCAGAAGCGGAGCGTCTTGCTGCCCGAATCGCAGATTTATTGTCTCTACTTTGTAATTTACAGAACAATCCTTTGTTTATTGAGCTAGTATCTACATTCCACTACAGGCAGTCCTACAGTTAAACTCCATGCCTTCTCTTTTCTGGTGTTGTCTTTATAAATGTTATGTTTTTCAACCTCCAAGATGAATCGCTCGTCATCCGTGGTGTTGTAAAGGAGACATAAACGATATTGGGGATAGTCTCGCTGTTTCACTTCCTGCCCGGCTGTCCGAGCGGCTCACGTGAAAATACACCTGCCGCGTATCTTTAGCGGAGCGGAAAGCCGCTTCACGCACACTTCTGGGCGCGCCATGGCGCGGCTGGTGGAATATCAAGCATTGACCCGAATGGCAGCAATTGTCTAACTGCGTGTCAATCATTGCTCATGCACACACATTCATTCTCCCTTGTGGGGGGAGTGGCTTAGGTGACCGTTTTGGGCTTTAGTGGAAAGGGGGAGGGACTGAGATGTTGTCGATTTTTTGGCTAAGTCCTGGATCTTCGCAATCCTACCTACAGCACCTTTAATATTTACTATTTTTTAAAGAACACCCACTTAAGACTAAGCCCTCTGTAACATCAACTTTCAAGATGAAGGCTTCCTTAGTTCTCACTCTCTCTCTCTCTCTCTCTCAAGCTTAATAAATCAATATCAGTCTTAAAGCGTATATCTTCAGACTTTGTGTTTACTGTACTGCATAAAAACAAACTGTACACAGATGATGCAGCCAGGCAGCTGAGTGCCCTGAACTCACAGCAGCAGTTCATTGCTAAAGGTTCCCCCAACTGAGAAGTGCAAACAGCATGTCTCACATAAATCTCATTTCAAAGTGCCTGGAATTAATTACTGTGGATGAGGCTGTCAAAACAACCTAATGGGGGCATCAGGCTCCCCCGACTCCAGCTGGACTGCTGACAGAGGGAGAACACAGCCGTTGCAAAGATAGGTAGCTGGCTGCGTTGCTCCCTTACTGTGCCGGTAGTTTTTTGTTTTTTTTTTACTGATTTTCTTCCTAACTGCTCTGTGGAGTGCTTCCGTCAAAGGCATGCTTAAAGTAAAACCTTAACAACACATAATTTGGTAACACTTTACTTGAATTTACTCATGAACACATGATACTGTCATGACACATGAACCCTAACCCTAACTTGTCATGACAAAAACCGAATGACACTTAATGACAGAAGCGTTATGTCAAACGTTTATACGACTTTAGTACGACTTGTTTATCATGTTTATGACTAGAGCCCGACAGATATATCGGCAGGCCAATATTATCGGCATTTTCCAAACTATGAGTAGCTGATAAATGAATATTTAAAAAATAAAATAAAAATGGACCAAACACCCTTCAACCATGTTATGAGTGTTAGCGTTGCGTAGTTTGTCCACCAGAGGGCTCTCTACAACGTCCCTGTTGGCAACTCTTTGATTTTGTTGTTGTTATTATTGTGTTTTTGTTCAAAGGACTTTAAGTTTCATATCTTAAGTTTGTATTTTTATACATTTTATTTATCAGAACTTTCATATATTTTGATGTTCCTCTGTTCTGTTGTTCCAATAAAACACACGTTTATTTTTAAACTGCATTATCATATTATTTTAGTGAGGACTCATAAATAACTACAAATAACTGATGTTAGGGAAATCTGTTTGTTTTGTTACGCGTTTCTGGATTTAAAAAAAAAAAAAAATATATATATATATATATATATATATATATATATATATATATTTATTATCAGTATATCGGATTTTTAAATCATCAAATATTGTATCGATAATGGCCTTAAAAATCCTTTATCGGCCGGGCTATATTTATGACACGTTCATGACAGTGTCATGTCACTCTTATGTAGATACCTTCAAGTAAAGTGTAACCCATCATTTTCAATTCATGGCCTGCAACTTGACCTAACAGCTTTGCTGATGGCGCCAAATTTAATCAGGATTTATGTATCAAACATAACCCCTCGACCCCACAATCTGGCCTGTACTACACATGCAATATTGAATTCACCATGTTGTCTGTTCCCCTACTACGCACCCCGGGCCAAGTTGGAATTCATCACGTACAGGTGTGGTGGCCAAGGACATCTGTAACAACAATGTTGGCTGCGCTGGAGCACACAGCAGCTGCCGGGTGTGAAGACTCTCAGAGAAAATGGTTGGCCAGGGATGGCTAAGTGCTACTACGGCATAAAGCTCCCCAACAGTAGTCAGGTGACTGTCACAGAGCAGCCAGCCGCCAAAGCTACCGAGCTGCATGGGAGCTCTGCTGGGGAGAGAGAATCTGCTGGAGCGTGGACAGCTACTACCCGACTTTAATATGGAGATGCACAATAAACGGCTGTCAGAAGAGAGCTGCTGTGTTACATAGACTATGCATGAAAAAAAATGTAAAAGCTTTGTAATCTTTGCATTGTCACAACACATGACCACTGTACAAAAAATGCTAACAAGTGAATACATGCATACATCAATACAAAGTATTGTGTAAGTATGTATATCTAAATCTAATAAACTGTATGTGTGTCCCCACACAAGAATCTTGATATTAATTACATCCAATAACGTTTCTAAAATTCCCGCTTTCTACATTATCTACACATGGCAAATACAGTATGAAGGAAGTGAAGGAAAGGTTATTGTTACGGTAAATAAACTATGGTTAAGGTATGGTTTGGGTTAGGCAACTTAAACATAGGAAATATCATAGCTACATTTAAAAAAAAAAATTTTTTTGTGCAGTTCTGTTATGTTGCAGAAACTGTTCTGCACATTCTACAAGCCAATCGTCTCCCAATATGGACGGAATAATTTGACAAACAGCTTTACAGTAAGGTGCTTATATTTAGTGCTTATACTACTGTATACAAGTGGGCTACATAAAATAATCCATCAACAGCATGGCAGATTTGAAACAATCCCTTCCTCTTCCTTTCAGTGTTTGAAACGTGCAACTTCATAAAAGTTTAAGAGCTTTGAGTGGCCACATAATATGGCAATATTTGTTCTTTAAAAACAGGATGCATATTGAATGACAGACATTAAGGATCAAGTATTATGCTTTCATACGACTTAAAGAGTTAGACTGCTTAAAGTACATGGATAAGTTGCCTAAGCTCCAACTTTTTCTGAAAAAATGTCATGTCAGGAGACGGGTTTTACTTGTACATGACAAATGCAAAAACTAATATCACCTAATTACAAAATAGAAGTACATTGGTGGAGCAGGCCTGAGTTTATCCACTCTGATTGGGCCTTTAAGCATTCAGTTAAACTAACTGCTCCTGGTGGCCATAAATAGGTATGGCAATGTCTGAACACATCACCAGGATCTGTCACTGGCATTCTCTTGCATTCAATTTACTATAAATCAGCTCAATGTTATGCATGGGCCAGTTTTAAATATCAATACATAGTTTGCATTATGTCAAGAAGAACAAATATTGTTATAATCACAAACCTTTCCAGGAGCAAGACTCCATAGACAAGTATTTGTAACGTGTGTGTGTGTGTGTGTGTGTGTGTGTGTGTGTGTGTGTGTGTGTGTGTGTGTGTGTGTGTGTGTGTGTGTGTGTTCTTGTTTAACTATATTCGTGGGATCCAAAAACCGGGACAGTATACTTGTGGGGTCCCGACAGCTTTGTGGGGCCAAAATGCTGGACCCCACAACTTTAAAGGTCTGTTTGAGGGTTAAGACTTGGTTTTAGGATTAGGGTTAGAACTAGGTTATGGTTAGGGTGAGGGTAAGGGTTAAGGTTAGGCATTTAGTTGTGATGGTTAAGGTTAGGGTAAGGGGCTAGGGAATGCATTATGTCAATGACGGGTCCCCACAAAGATAGTAAAACGCACTATTAGTGTGTGTGTGTGTGTGTGTGTGTGTTTGTTTGTGTGTGTTGTGGTGTTTAAGGGACTGGGCATGTTCCAAACCAAGACTCTCTGACGAGCAGGGAAGACTTTAGACAAAAGTGATTAAAACTTCCCCAAATCCAGGATTGATTGGATCCCCAGTGGAGTGAGTCCAGAGAACAAGCTTCATTCTGGTGACGGCAGTCATCCAGCACACTAAACTCAACCGAGACCTTCACAGGACAGATCGATGGTTTCATTATCAACTTAAATACTTGATACCGTGATATCCTCTGCGTCGCTGTCACTGTCGTCTTTTGCTGTTTTCTTGACAGCCTGAGACATACCGGACTTGCTTTAAAGAGGAATGAAATTACTGTAAGCAATATCACCGTCATACTAAATTGAATCTAGGAAACTGTGACTCCAACTAAATCCTTTCCTGATACAACTGGTCTTTAAAAAGGTGCAGTAGGTAAGACTTATAAAACTAACTTTCTGTCATATTTGCTGAAACTGACCCTATGTTCGAGTAGAACTACTAGAAATCTGGCTCCTCTGGCACCACCTACAGCCTGTAATGCGATTTGCAAAAGTCCACAGCTTCCTGTTCAGATGCACCAATCAGGGCCAGGGGGTGTGTCTAACTGCGTGCCAATCACTGCTCATGCACACGCATTCATTCTCCCTTGTGGGGGGAGGGGCTTAGGAGAACATTTTGGGCTTTAGCGGAAAGGGGAGAGGGACTGAGAAGTTGTCGATGTTCACATGTTTTGGCTAAGTCCTGGATCTTCGCAATCCTACCTACAGCACCTTTAACTGAATTCTATTGTTTCAAGAAAATAGTACGAAAAGCTGCTGTAGTGTCTGCTGCATAGCAAATGAATCCTAAAATGTTGTAACATGTGGAGTGAAGGTGCTATTGAGCTAAAGGTTATGAGTGGTAAATGTAAATTGGAGATGGCGGAAAACGTAACCATTACTGAGCAGCAGGAAGTAACTATTTCAGTACATTCGCTACGAACTGATTTGCATTTCTGTGAATATCTCTCAAAAAATGCTGGGTGCACTTTTCCGCAGGTGGGGAGCTCTATAATCTAGATAAGAGGTTTGTGCTGACCTTCCCTGCCCCGGACTGTCAGGGCTGTAGATAGTTACCATCTCTAATGAATTCAGGAGCAGGAAAAAAATGGCACACAGGCATGTATAGCGCACATTAATCTTGCAGCCTCGATGCAGGAGGTCTATTAGCAGCATCACTGCCACATACTGAACAAGAAAGATCCTGACGTGATGAGGTGTTTGCCAGTGTGTTTACTGGTATACGACCTATTAGTTTGCTTATAGAAAAGCAGTTTTTGTGCCTTTTTATTTTAGATTAAATGCAAATGCTGAACCCTGAAAAGCACTCTGATCTTATAAATTCTGAGTTTAACACACCCTAATAAAATATGACACACAGTAAATTGTAAACTGCAGTACAAGCTCACAGATAAGTATTTCCTCTGTAGCAGTTGGCAGCATGAGACAGAAAAGTTACTGTAATTATTTTCCAACTTAAAGAGACTTTTGCTTCCCTCCCCCCTATGATGGAGCCAGTAAGCACATCTGAATATTAATGGAACAGTTGCCTTGAACAGCAGGCGTTTGTCAGGAACTTGGATCAGATTCATCACTTTAACCTGCTCTGGTCCGCTCAGGGGCGGATGATGAGTTTCCAAAGCACAGCAGCTGGCTTCGGCTTCACAACTCACACTTGAGCAGATCCAAAAGGACATGAACATGAGTGGAAAGTGAAAGTACGGGAAATGAAATGCATGCATAAGTTATTACAAACTTTATTTTGACTTTAAAACAAAAGTAATAATACACAATGTTGTCAGTTTGTATTACTCTGCCCCTGATTGATATAACACAACAGTAAGTACATTTACAATATTCCACTATTATTCCAAATATGACAATATTCCGAATTTGATACAAGTCATGTAAACAGCATATTCCAGTTGGATATTCTAAATAAGGCCTTTTTCCAAATATAGCATTTTCCGATTAAGACGTGGGATATTCCGGTATTATTCGGGTTTTAGAGGCATTCTTGGACATGTATACAGCGCATTCGGAATATGAGTCTCAATCTGGGTTTTTACCGCAGTTTACACACAGTTTACGGCCTAGCCTGTTTATGGCTTACGGTCAGCTCTGTGCGTTGCAGGGGTGTAAAAAAAATATATGTATATACACACTTGAGTATCACAATATTTTATTTTGCAATACTGTATCGATTTTCAAAAAGGCAATATTGATTTTTTTTTTCTTCTTTTTTTTAAATGTTCAAAAATATTCATGTAAGACAGTGGTTCACGTTTATGTTGTGTTTAAACCCCCTACCGCTAGATGGCTATGCTGAGACACACCACTAGTGTCCTTGCCTAACAGTGCCTAGCAGTGCCTGACTTTTTGCTAGAAGCTAGCAATGTAGCTATGGCTGAACTTTGGCCTACTTTAGCGTATAAAAATTAGCTCACTAAGAACCTGTAAACCACAATCCCAAACTGGCAGTTTGATTTTCTGTGTACTGAATTGTTTGCCTAAAGTAAACTTCTTTGACTTTTATGAACATCATGTCTTTTTTTAAATTAGTTTTTCTAAAATTATACTTTAAAAAAAAATCCTAATCTATCGCCTTACGCACAGTATTGAAATATATTGCAATATATTGAATCGTGACCCATGTATCGTGATACGTATCGTATCGCCAGATTCTTGCCAATCACAGCCCTAGTGTGTTGCTATAGTTTCTGTACACAAACCAACAATTTGCAAGGCTGCACACCCGATAAGAAGGAGAAACAAAGCTACTTTTAAACATGATCAAAGACTTGGATATCAACAGGTTTTGGGATATGCACACACATAGCTACGCGGTGGTTGAAGGAATGAAAAGAGGGAGGTTGTGTTCGCACGGTCCTACAAGTCTGCCACCGCTGGTAAACCTTTGGAAAAAAAAAAAAAAAAAAAAAAAAAAAATCGCATTTTGCACGGCTACATGTAAACGGGAATATTAGTGCAATATTCATTTCCATTAGCCATGTAAACAGCTTAGGAATAAGGGGCAAAAACCGGAATGTTGTGTGCATGTAAACATAGTCAGTGACTCAATCGGGTCCATTAAAGAATATTATGGCTGCAACTAACGATTATTTTAATAATCAATTAATCTGTCGATTATTTTTTCGATTAATCGATGAATCGGATAAAAAAAACAAAAAAGCATTAATTTGCATCAACTCAATACATACTTACATACATACTTGTTGTTTTAGTTAATAGTTGTGTAAAGGTAAGTAACCCAAAGAGCAGATACAGACAACACACACACACACGTTCACTTGAAGCTTATTCATTAAATTATTACCATCATTGTAGTAAGTGCGAGTTAAGTTCATTTGTACACCACATTTAAACACAGCTTAAGATGACCAAGTGCTATAAAAGAACTTTAAAATGAAATTAAAAAGTACAACACACACAAATATATTTGTCAACAATAACTGATATGGGACAAAGCACAGAACATATACATGATGAAAATTAATGGGCCAAAAAAGGCGAGTGAATAAAAACGTCTTTAGTCCTGCTTTACTACTGTTATTAACGAGCTAACGCTAGCTTGTCATGCTTGTCAAGCTGGATAACGAGTAAACACCACACCAGCACCACTGGAGGGACGTTACATTCCTCACTTCAAAACGGAACAAAAGTAGGATTCTGTAGTGACTTTACCCTGCTGTTGAACTCCCTTCCTCCTCATCAAGGACTCCAACATGTTTACGTTTTAGGAGGGGCTGAATCGTCACCGTGGTGCGCCCGTGCCATGCCGTGTTGCTTTTGCTTATCTTGCAATTAACATGTTTTCGATTTATTTAGTGTGAAATGCTCCCACACCTTGGATGACTTAGGTCGTACTGATTTCTCTGCCTCCGCCATGTGTTTCAGAACAACGTTAAGGGTCTCTCCGGTCTCTCTCCGTATTTCCTCTACCCCCGCTCTGCTCTTTTTTCTTTTCTTTCGCTCTGCGGTGCTCCGCATGGCACTCAACTCAATTGCTTTTATCTCCGCGACTGAGTGGCGTGTCGCGCGACACAACCAATCGATAATGAAATTCGTTGCCAACTTTTTTAATAATCGAATTTTTTCGATTTTATCGATTCGTTGTTTCAGCTCTAAAGAATATGCTGTTTTAAAGAGGTCAGGTAGGACTTTTACCTGGAAAACTCATTTTAACCAAGAGGCATTTTACAATGCTAGCAGAAACTGTGGTATTTTGAGACATGAATACGATAAATTGATTGTTTGCTCAGCGCCATCTGCCTGCTACACCTGTCAAGTTTTCCATTCTCACACAGCACATGCAGTTTACAAAGATAACAGTGGCAGATTTACCACCCACATTCTTTTGTAATTTTTTTAAACAATAAGTCCTTAATTTCAGACAGAGGTTTAACAGGAGAAGGTTTCTAATTTTTAGCCAGCGACAGTCAATTTTGTCGTCTGAAATGACATGTATCTAATCAAGCTAACTTTAGCTCCGTGAGTTTTGAGGGTTGAAAACACCGTTTCTGGATGACTTTTTACAGTAAATAACAAATAGGCACTTGATCAAAAACATGACATTGTGCTTACAGACTGAGGCTAAAGCTACATGTCCCAGACATGTTCTTGTACTGTCGTGTAGATCTGTTATTTTGTTTTAAACATAACCTTGTTTGGCTGTTGAGGATGAAGACATGCTAGCTGGGGTTGCTGGCGTGTAAACTTTGCCAAATCCAATAAAGAGGAGGACAGATAGCTGCTAACGTTAGCCTAAACTCTTATAGCATCCAAACGCTGGCTTCCACACATCATCAACAACATCATGAACAGGGCTTTTTTTCTAACATGACCAGTAACCCCACAAACTAATGATAAAATGCTCCTTAGCTTTGGAAGTAGGCCTAGCATACTGTTACTACTGTAGGAAGTAAGCTAGTTAGCCAGACATGCTAACAATTGGCAGTTTTATTTTAAGCCGATAAACACATTCATTCCTTAGCAAACGGGCCATTGCGGTGGGGACGACACACACAACACAAACACACTTGTCGCTTCTCACAGATAGTAAACACACCTTCCCTGTTATGTTGACCTGTTAGAATCTCCGATCATCAACATTTACATACATGCCACTCTTCCGTCAACAGACTGTAAAACGATTAGACCTGCTTACCCAGTAATGCTAACAACCATAGTTGACTGAAGGGTGGGGAATGTTTATTCATCAGGGAGTTGCAGGCCGCAGAGTTTAACAGCACCTCTGATGAATTTCATGCAGTATACCTGTACCTAGTCTCGCATTGCCAGACCTTCCTCCACAGCGCTACGGAGGAGGGTCTGGCTAGTCCACACAGCATTCCGGGATGGGAGAAAAACCTGCTCTGGTTCATAAACCAATCACAATTGTCTTGGGCAGCGCTATTAAGCGCCAAACGGCGCTCCAGTGCCGCTGCAAAATAGCCTCAGGAAGGAACTTGTTTTGGTGGAACGTGTATGTTCAAAAGCTGTTTTAGTCGTGCAACAGAAAACTCAGGGCGAGGGGTAGTCATGTTGAAACTGAGAGGGGCCCTCCCCAAGCTGTTGCCACAACGTGTGAAGGGCTGTCCATATACTCTTATGCATACACTGTACTTTGTTTTTCTTTTGTCACGTAACCTTTTTTTTATGTATCAATATACCTTCTTGAAGGGATCATTGTGAAGTGAAATCAGTGTTATTATCTAACAACATCTCTGTCTGTCTGTAGCCATTATGCATTCTGTAATTTCACAATGCCTCCCTTGCAATGCAGCAGATTATATCTGCAGCTTTACCACCTGACATTATTATGATTTATCAATAGAATTTATTCACGGAAACAAAACAACACTTATTTCCTATCATACAACCACACAGTACTACGATCTTACATGGGTGTTTCTACACTACATCAGTGAATAATGAAACATGCCAACAATGCTTCCTTCTGTCACCCTCTTTGTAATTTTTGCTGCTTTGAAATGAGCTGCATTCAGACGTGCCACTGCAAAAGGCTGTCTTTCATTACCAGTCAAGGCCCGTGTATGCCGGATATCTTCTGTGAACGCCCATTTGGGAAGATTAACTACAGGAATATGCTTTAGTGTCTGATAACTGGAGAGTCATATTACATCGCCCAAGGTGGTTTCTGGGGCAACAGCGTGGCCATCAATCAGCTGGGTGTAATCTCACTAGAAATCGTTGTCAGCATGCAAATTAGTGTCAATTTCACACACTGCCTGTGTGTACACGCCAGAGAAATTGGAGAATGTCAGGTAAATAACACTGTAAAACTAGTGGTTGTGTACTGTATGTGCAGCCAATGTGTGATATGTGAGTGCTTTCCTCAGAGATATTATATCCAACTGGAACTGGAACATTAACATAGCTTAGTCATCACACAACAGTGCTAAAGCATGACACCCGTTGTGCAGGCATTTTGGTCTAAAACGCCTAATTGGACTTGCAGGTTGCTGTGCATTTCAGCTGCAAATGGCTGAGTGTAGAGTCATTACCAGAGTAATGGATGACAGGAACATCCAAGGCCTTTTAATCGTTCAACCTTGCAAGATGCATCCAACCTACAGACAGAAACAACTGCACCTGGCCAAGAAATAGTCCTTATAACTACAACGTGAAGTTTTTACACTTGAGTTTTTTTGTTTTGTTTTTAAGATTATTTTTGGGGCACTTTTGGCCTTTAATTGATAGGACAGCTGCAGACAGGAAAGGGGTGAGAGAGAGGGGGAAGGCATGCAGCAAAAAGCCGCAGGTTGGTATCAAACCCTGGCACACTGCGGTAAGGACTGGGCCCCGGTACATGGGGCGCACGCTCTACCAGGTGAGCTACAAGGGCACCCTAACATTTCAGTTTTTACATATTAAACAAATTAAATAAAACATGTTAATTACTCAGAAGTGCTGGAAGGTGGGTTTGGTTACCTTTGGACAGAGCCAGGCTAGCTGTTTCCCCCTATTTCCAGTCTATGTGCTAAGCTAAACTAAACTAAACAGATGCTTCGTATTAACTGTACAGACATGAATGAGAGTGATATCAGTGTTCTCACTGATATTCTGTACTATTGCCTTCATGCCCTTTTCGTAGAGCTATAGAAATGTTTGATGACGCCTGTTCTACATCAGTTGTGTACTGCAAAAATCTTCTTAAGGGAAACTACAGCTTGATCAACGGTTAACCTTTTGGACTTTGTGAACTGTACAAGCCCATGCTAACTTCAATGGGAACTGTCTACGTATCCCTCCTTTGCTACAAGCCCTTTCTTGTTCCATATTGATTGGGCAACGGAGGTTGAAATCAAGGCTGCTGCAAACCTTCTTGACGTTGACATCTACACACAGCACAGGCAAGTGGTTGAAGTATAGATGTATGGGAAAAAAGAGAGTTTCAGAACAGGGAATAATTTGAGGGAAGCCAGCGTTCAGAAGTATGCCGAAAATTAACCACACAGGCTGTCACTGAAAACTTCTAATAAAAGGAGGTCAATTGAGCTTAAAGAGAATCGCAAATGCTTTCACTTTGTTTTGAAACAGTTTCAAGATCAAAATGATCACACCTTGACTGGCTATGTTTTACAGTGCACCTAAAACGCATCTAATGTTGTCTTCTGCATGACATGAAATGCTGGATGCTCCAGCTTCACATCCAGTATGCACGTGCCTCACAGACTCTACCACTAACAATGAAAACTACCAAAAGAGACCAAGATCATAAATATAGTGAATGACCAATGCTGGAAAAAATATCTGCCATAAATAGCATCAACGATGATGACTGAAAATCTTAAAAGGAGTAGCCTATAACTTTAAACCCCAGATTTGTAGTGCCACTGTGCACTCACTTAGACATATATTCACTTTATCATTAAGAGAAGAGTTAATGATGCTAAAAGATTCATCCTCGAGGCCCCAGCTTCCTGAGGAATATCATGCAACAGACTGCACACGTGTAAGCACTGCAGGTCTATGCACTAAACCAGGTTAGCCTAAAGGACAGGGCTGAGTTGGATGTTTTTCGACATTGCACCTGCATATCTGTCCCACTTTCTGCTGTTGTCTACAGCTTGCTGCGCATTTTAGATTGTTCAGTCTCTGGAGGCACAAACCCCATTAAGCGAAACTAATACAAACAGGCAGCAAGGTGAGGTTCAGCAGTAGTGAAATTTCAGAAAGTATCGTGCTTTTGTTAAACTTTTCATCGAGTTGAAAATATGCTTGATGGCTTTACTGATCCCTTCATAACTTTGATTTTCTGCCAATTTGCCACTAAACCACTCATTATTATTGGCCGGCAGTACACAGCTTCAGCCCTTTGCCCTGCATCTGTGTTAATGTGCCAGTGTGTCCATACCTGTTTTGGCTACATGGAGTTGATTTGCATTTGTACTCCCCCTGAGAATGATTTACAAAGCATTGATAGGGAGGCTCACAGACTGGAGCACAATAAAACTGTTGTTTATGTTTGGCGGCGAGTGTTCATTGTCAAGGGGGAACGGCATCTTGTTTTAGAGCAATGTCGAGCCCCATGGGAGTTAACACGACAAGGGAGTTAACACGACAAATCATCTCTTTTTAACTGCCAGGTATGCGGGGACAGATGAAGCTTGTGCGATTTGTTATACACCAGCATTTTGCAATACGTCAATAAAATCGCCTCCACCAGTTATATGAAAATGGGCCATGGCAGGGCCATGCTATACATTTCAATAAAGGCTGCAGATTGGAAGTGCAGCGAGACAAGGACAGGGCTCGGAAAACAATGTGTAAAAGTCATGGCCAAGCCAGCAGAGTGCTAAGCAATCAGGCCAAATAGGGCTAAATGACTGCCTCAGTCCAAATGATTATGTGCAGCACATATAGAAGAGTTTAAATCCACTTTTAAATGTGGTAATGAAAATCCCTGCACTATTACATGGCTATTTAAACACTGATAGTGACACAAAATACACACGGGCAGTTTATCTTATCAAAGGCAACTACAACATACCTCACAACCCCTTCAAATATTTTGAATAAAAAAATTCTTTATGGACTAATAAAAAAAAAAAAACAATTTCACTCTTTAGAGGAGACACTACAGGTGTTGAATATGGTAAACATTTGTAAGTTTTCTAAAATGTTAAGTTTAAATATGGAAATGAGGCATTATCTTATATAAATAGGTGCTATTTGAGGGTAAATGGCCACCTCTCTGACATGGCCCTCTCATCAACTGGCTCACCGCAGGGGTGTGTTCTTTCCCCCCTCCTCTATATTCTGTACACAAATGACTGTTGCTCTGTGACTGAAAACCGACACTTTGTGAAGTTTGCCGATGATATGGTTATTGTCAGCTTAATAAACAACGAGGAAACTTCACACGGTCCGGTCATTGACCACTTTGTAACATGGTGCCAGGATGCCTTTCTTGAGCTGAATGCCTCAAAGACAAAAGGACATGTGTATTGACTTTAGGCAAAATGTCACTAACACTGTAAAAACTAGTATAAATGGCCAGGAAATAGAAGTTGTTAAAGAGTACAAGTATTTAGGATCCATTATTGATGACAAGTTGTGTTTTGAGCCAAATACTAGTTTGCTTTGCAAGAAAGGCCAGCAGCGCCTGTATTGCCTTAGAAAGCTAGCCAAGTTTAATATGGACAAGACCCTGTTGACCCTTTTCTATAGGTCCTTTGTTGAGTCAGTTGTCACCTTCTCCTTAATCTGCTGGTATGGGACCATTAATGTAAAACAAAAAAACTCCCTCTCCAGGTTAATTAAGGTGAGCAGCTGTATCACAGGTTCTAGGCAAAAAGGCCTGGAGGAGCTTTATCAGAAGCAGATGCTAAAAAGGGTTGAATCTATCCTGTCAGATAGTTCTCATCCCTTATGGGCTGAATTTCGGATGTTGCCATCCGGATCACGCTTTATACTCCCAAAACTCAGAACAAATAGATATAAATACTCTTTTGTACCTGCTGCCATTCTACTTTTTAATTCTATAAAGAACCATAGATAACTTGATTTATTATTTATGTTTTTAAAACTGCCTGCATGGTAGGCAATCTCTGCTTTGTGTGTATGATTGTGTGTGGTTTTATTATACTATCTGCTGCATAACAAATTGCCCCACTGGGGGACAAATAAAGTAACTTGACTTGACTTGACTATTTTGCATACATTTCCACAACATGAAATCTGAACATTAGATAAAGTCATGTTCAAAATTCTTGTGGGAACTTTGGATACATCTTTTTATCGATCCATAAATCAGAAAATACTGTCAACACCAGGAACGGACTGACAATCTGTGTGTTCGGGAAAAGTCCGACGGCGGCACAAAAATAGTCTAATAAAGTGATATTAACAGCCAACAGCAGGGAGCGCTAATATAATCACTTATATGCTACGTGTAAAAAAAAAAAAAAAAATGAAGAAGAAGAGTAGGCCTACATCATTAGATGTGACAATGGCTAGTAGAAAACGTAAGGAGAAAGGTAGATGGGAAAAATTCAAAGAAAAGAGGGCCAAGTCTCTCGAGACTTAGTCTCTCATCATAGAGCTTTTTGGTTGCAGTGCAACTGCCAGCAGCAGCAGTAATGTTGTAGTCCTTGACGACCAAAGCAGCACTGCATCACTTAGCCAGACTGTAGAGGACCAAGTGGAAGCTGAGCCTAAGCATCCACAGCCTGGTCATGATGAGGGAGACGGCAGAGTTAATTTCACATCAGCAAGAGGTACTGGTAAGTGCCAGGAGCAGGACACATTATAATAGGCTGCCTTTATCCCTATCTTAGCGAATTGCGTAGTCAGCTATCAACATGGGTGTGCATCATGATTATGAAAATGGTCGTGCCATTTAGTGCTGTCAAACTTAACGTGTTTAATAACTTCTGTTAGGTTAATTTGAAACATTAAAACGCGTTAGAAATTAATCGCGGGTTGACCACGATTTCACTTCGTTGTATGAGAGGTTGTAGTGAGCTCACTTTTGCTGCTAGGATGAAGACAATGGTATTTAATTAAACGGGAAACATCAGGCATGCATTGGTACCACTCAAAACGTGCTAACAAACAGGGAAGGGGGCTAAATAATTCACCAAATTGAACCAAAAGTTTAACCAAAAAAAATTCTAGCTTGCACTGTCTGTCTTCCATCAGAGGGCAGTCTTTCATATTTGCGTTTACTATTTTGGAACTAGCAAAGACCAGAGGCCTGTACTACGAAGCGAGATTTGGCGTTAACGAGCTAACTCGTAAGAGAGGGAGAGGTGAGCTCATAAAAGTTAAAACATTTAGAGACCGACAACCCCGTTAACATTCCCTGATGGGTATCTTTACGAAAGATATAGATTTGAAGCAGAGGGAATTACATATAGGCTATTTGTTGCCTTCTTTAGCCGTGTGTTGCCAATGCGCACATCGGTTTAAATTATGTTTTTATGTTTTTTTTAATTTTCTCTCACGATCGCGTACCACTGCTGGGGTTGCAACTGAAATAAAAAGGCTAAAGCAACGACAGTTTATGGAAAGCAGAAGTGTAATTATGGTCAGATCTTGTGCCTGACTGATGGGAAAGTGACCAGTGTAGTCTAATGTAGGCTATTATAGCTGGTGTACTGTACTGTATATTGGCCAGAATCTGCCTTTGGGGGAGGAGGGGGGCATATCATAGTGGGGGGTCTGGGTACCCTCCCCCAGGGAAGTTTTAAGCATCAACGACTTCATTTCCTGCATTCCGATACACTTTTATGCACCAATTTATGGTGAAATACCTCCATTGAGCCTATGTGAAGAATAAAGCACAGATGACAATTCAAAATATATCAAACATATAATGGAAAGTATGTTGTTACGTGTCATTGTGCATTTTTAAGTGAGTATATGGAAATCCTGGAGCTTACTATCACGTAGACTACACCACTGGATAATGATAAGCTAAACGTTGTGATTTACGCACAGCGTTGGCTTTTTTGCCAGCTTTCCTTCCTGCGTTTTGCCTGTAAAACCGTGTCTGTGTTCTTCATATTTATGTAGAATTATAGTTTGCTCTTCTTATGTAAAATATGCAGCTCTGGTAGATGTTTGCGATTGGTCGTGGTAAGCAAACAGCGCCTCTTTTATGTGAACGCGCGCGCCGCTGGATTGGGAAACCCTGGATTGATTGAACTAGTTGATAACCAGCGTCGTGATACAGCTTATGCGGGACCGCGGTTGTTAGGTTAGGTGAAGCCGGATCACTGAAAGAAATCCAGGACATGTTGATCTTGATTCGTAGTACAGGCCTCTGGTGGTTGTTTGTTAAAGCTTCACAGACAAAATTGATAGGGCCTAGAATTCAAGTATATCCTCTGTACCTTTAAAACGGACATTTCTGTTAATCCAAAAAATTTAAATACAAAAAAAACACCTGTGAAAAATCATTATAGAAGATTCCTTCATATTAACACAGTATATTATCCCCTCATTCTGTGGACTTTTCTTACAGTGTACCTGTTCCGTCTCAATAAAAACAATAACAATGAAATCCATAAAAATAGTAATATACAACACAAGAAAATGAGGTGGTGGGCTAGCCACAGTTCTCATTGAGCAGACGGACAGCCTGAGGGAAGAAGCTCCTCCTCATCCTCCAGTTTTGTTCTCAGGCAGCGATAACGCCTCCCTGATGGCAGCAGAGAGAACAGTGAGTCGCTGGGGTGACTGGGTTCCCTGAGAATCTTTATGGCCTTAGCCTTGCAGCGCCTGATGTAAATGTCCTGCATATTGGGGAGAGGAGCTCTGATGATCCGCTCAGCCGAGCGGACCACCCTCTACCACCAGGTAGTCTTTTTGGGTGCTGCTGCCCATCCAGGTGATGATGCTCCCAGACAGAATGATCTCTATATAGAGGGACTGACACTGGGAAGTTTGGTGTATGTAAGTGCTACTGAGGTGGAGATGTCTAGCTCAGAGTATGAAAAAAAAAAATTTTTAAACTCTTTTTTATATCAGAATAGGTTTACATGGTTTAATTTTCAAAAAACACCATATTTGTGTTGTACTGCACATCCTCTGTGCTGCAGCTCCTCTTTTCACCCTGTGTGTTGAGCTCTTTGTTTTAGCTACAGAGTGAGACATCTCACTTCTGTTCCATCTTTGTTGAGTTGCACATGCTCAGTACCTAGGTAAGGACTACTAGCCAGTCAGAAGCAGAGTATGAGGGCGTGCCATGCTAGCAGCTAGGCGAGCATTATAACGTGTGTTACAAAGTGACGCACGTTCATCACAGAAGTAAAGGCTGGACTACAATAGAGCTGTTTGGAGCAGTTTGTGAACAGTGTTTTCTGTTGGAGATGGTAAGTCTCTTTGGGGTGGACTTTGGGCTTTTTCACTTTGTAAACCTATAACATGCACAAAAAAGATATATAACAATAAAAGAAAGGGGAAAAGCCAAAAAGCATAATATGAGCACTTTAATTTTGAAGACACTACAGGAGAAAATGGTAAACATGTAAACTTCCCCAGTTGATTACTTACATTAAGACAATTATTTTTTTGTATTACAAGTTTACTGTATTTTTTTGTTTAAATATGCAAATGAGGCATTATTTAATGCTAACCTTTGGTGAATTGAGGGGAAATCTACAGACGCAAATAGACAAAGTGGAGTAAACTAAACACCTAAATGTTGTCTTTACAATAGTCTGAAAGAAGACATGTTATGGAAGCACTATTGACCAGATACTGTAGTGTCTCCCTCTAAAGCACAGAAAGGAGCAAAAATCAAGACAAAAACAAACGACTGCTCCTTCGTATTTAAACCAGGAAACTAAAACTCCTTGATTGTGCAACACACCTTAAAATTGGAGGGTTGCAAGCACGATTGGGTTTAAGTGATCACATTCAAAGCATGTACAAAGCTAAAATGCTTTCACCTGAAATCAAGTAAAGTGATTTTAATTAAAGGATGTGACCCGTAGGCTTCTCTGTTGCACAGTGTACGTCAGTGTGACGTACAAGACACACATGGGCAACCAGGAGCTAACATAAGGTCTTCAAGAGCTTACTGCGGAAAGGCTCATCTTAGGAGAGGGATATAAAAGGGATTTCAAAGACCTAGATATTCCCTGGAACACACTTATAGGACGGTAATGAAGAAGAGGAGGAATTATGGAATCATCAAAAATGGTTCCACATAATGTGTCTATGTGGAAAAGTCTTTATAAAGGGGCCTTGTAGTTCTTTAGAAAGACACTCAGGGTTTTCTCTGGAAACAGAACTTCAGATCAAAGTGCAGAAATAGATGCACTGGAAATAAATCCTCAACTAAAACAACATGAGAAGTAAAAGTAATTGCTTGCATGCTCATGATTTATAGGCCAAGTTCCCTATGATCAAATGCCATGGCTGATAAACTGCCTTTATGGATCTATTTTTTAATATTGCGCCAAGGCTGCTGAATGGTAACTTAAAAATAAACAAAAAGAGCGTAAAAAAGAAAATGAAAATGTCCCTTAACTAAACCTAAATAACTGGACGTATACGTATTTTACCAAAGTATCTGTCAGTGGCCTCACAAAGCCAGCCCACACATTTCACTTCACTCAATGTTCTTGAGCATGTGCATTTTTAAATAAGCTACAGGCGCTTATTTATTGTTATGGATCCCACTGGGATGATTCGACTGCCAAACCAATAAAAGGGAAAAAGCACCCACACATACAAGAGAATAGGGGTGGGGGGAAAAAAAAGTGTATATATATATATATATATATATATATATATATATATATATATATATATATATATATATATATATATATATATATATATATATATATATATATATATATATATATATATTTCAAATTTTCTTTCAAGCACAGTATACATATATACATATATATAAATATGTTAAATATGTGACAAATAAAAACCATGAACCTAAGGGTCTGTTGGGGGCTCAGTAGAGTTGGAGATTGAGGGTTGAGTGAAAGGACTTTAAAGTTTAGAGAACTCTTTAAAATACTCAAATATTTTGGAAGAAAATATCTCTTTTTCACTGAAAAACGCTCTAGTTTGATATGATATTCGTCTTTCAGTATTTGTCTGTGTGCCTCCGATGCACACAGACAAATCAAATCAGTATCCGGGAATGATGCATTCAGTGCTCGTTCTCCAGATTGAGCATATGGACTGACATGTTGACACATTCTGCAAGACAGAGTAATTGTCTTAAACGTCTGTCACTCTGCATAACTGTCAATCCTGACAAGTCTCTGTATAATATTCTTCAAGTCTTCTTTGTATTCATACAAATTAAATATGTAGTCACTGCTGTGAGGCAATTTTGTACATTTTGGCTTTCTGATTCTAGAATTTAAGGAAATAAATTAAGACTAAATGTTGATTGAATAACTTATGATCTATAATTTTGGAAACACTGTTCAACTTTTACAAATGGGTCGATGCGTTTTTGTGAGACTGCGGATATTACTGTTGTAGAGGGCTTTGTTCATATTTAATTTTTCTATGTTTTCCAGAACAATACTGTTGAAAAATGTGTGCAGCATGGAGAACACTGGCACAATAAACGCATGAAGAGGTATGGCTATTTGTATACATCTCTCTGGATATCTGACCAAGGACATTTGACAACACATACGTTTGCCCTGAGCGCTGCTGTTGCGTGGGTTTAGGATTTATATAAGGATAAACAGCGGGACTGGAGAAGCAGAAAGTTGCCTTTCTTTTTTCATCTGAATTTACATGTACAAGATGTTACAACTGTAGGATCAAACACACCAACAATGCAACACAAAGGATCTTTGTTCTTTATTTTCACATTCCCTTTCATGTAAAAGTTAAAGCAAAATGAGGACAGAATGAATCAAATTCTGGTTTATTTATATTTATAGAGAAACTGAGGTCCTGCTGTCTTACAAGTCCATGCAATCTTTCTTTAAACAGCCTTCCACAGCCCGAAAACTAAACTCTTCATAATGCCAATCACTTCATTTAAGCCTCACTATTAACCCTCCTGTTTTCCTCGGGTCAAATTTGACCCATTTTCAAAAAGTTTCTATATCAGAAATTTAACGTGGTTGGTTCCATACAATGCTCTTCACAAGTAGGATGCAGCTCTGCTGTGCCACGCTACATCCTGTAACGCACTGCAGTGCCCTGCTATGACATGAAATACTACGTCTACCATTTGAAGTCACTGTTCCATTATCTTTATTGTGACTACTATTGCCACTGTTTCATATCCCCAACCGCCAGACAGCGCCTACCAAGAGCCTGGGTCTGCCGAGGTTTCTTCCTAAAAGGAGTTTTTCCTCGCCACTGTCGCACTAAATGCTTGCTCTTGGGGGAATTGCTAGAATTGTTGGGGCTTCGTAAATTATAGAGTGTGGTCTAGACCTGCTCTATCTGTAAAGTGTCTCGAGATAACTCTTATGATTTGATACTATAAATAAATTGAATTGAAGTAAAATAAATGATCATTTCACTACTTTCATTGAATTTGGGTGTTGAAATGATAAAAGAACATTGAAAAGAGTGTCAAAAATGTTGGAAAAAGTGACAAAAACATCAGGGAAAAGCGACATGAGTGTTGAAAAAGACGACCAAAAAGCTGAAAAAAAAAAAGTTTTAAATTTTAAATTTTGACCCAGAAAAACAAAAAGTTGCATGGTCGACGGGAAGACAGCACAAGGGTCAAGAAACCATTAATGTAATGGTTTAACCAGTTCAGTAGCCTCATTATGCACCAGCTCACTTTGCTGAGTGAGACTTGTGGCTCTTGCACTAAAGATCATGAACTCTTTTATCCAGCACAGGGCCAACCTAAACCTGAGCCCTCAGTTATTGCTCGTCATCTGACAGCATCAGATACTCTGGATGCAGCACGTTCAGTCTGGTTTGATGGGTACCGAGGCCTCTGTGGGCACACAGTGGATGTGCTTGTGATTTTAGATATGGCTCAAATGTCTATCTCCCAACCAGCGGCGACTGTTTACAGTTGTGGCGCCATTTGTCTCTTAGGGCCTTGTTGACTGCTTGTGATATGCCACCAGATTGGCTGTCATGACCCAAGCGTTTTGCAGAGCCAACCGCTCACTCAAAAGGGCCAGGGAGGTCTCAGTGACTCATGCAATTACACTCCCCGTGGTGTCAATCATGCCCTGGAAAAACAGAGCCGCGGCCGAGCTGCTGCAGCCAACCTGCTGCAGCCGAGTAACACCAACACAGTGTTGTACTCCGAATGTGCGCACACGTTTGCATGTTTTTTTCCCCAGGATAACATACTGTAATAAAGCTCCTGTTTCCCCGAGGATTTCCCTCGGTGTAGTATGAGCTCAGGCAGGAGGCCACGGCTGCAGCACCTGATGATTAAGTGCACACACACCCGGTGGTTATTACAAACAGAAATGCCACTACAGCAGAATAAGCAATCTGCAACACATTTAAGGAAGAAAAAAAACACCTCACCCCACTGGTGTTAAAAGTGAGGAAATCTATTCTCTCTTTGTGTTGCATTATTCATTTCACAGGGGTAGAGCTCTCAGATGTGGCTCCCGATGTAATTTCATTGCGTACTCTCTAAACAAGTTAGTATACAAATACAGAGTCACAAGGTGTATTGTCTTTTCCTCAGGCAAAGAGTCAAGACGGTCTTGATCCCATTGCAAGCAGACAGCAGCTTTTATGTGTTGGAGATCAGCATGAAAGAGCACCTTCAAAAGCACAGCGCAAAGGCTTGACTGTATAACAAGAGTGGGTTCAGTTTGACCAATGGCGGAGCCCCGTCCTCTAGAGTCATCAGGATGAGAAAAAGATTACTGGTGCTAATGAGCGGGAGAGGGTCCTCAAGTGCACAAATTCAACGTGCAAAGATGATTGAGATAGACGTTCTCCTGCCATTTTACTATGAGTGCAGAAAAAAGAAGGGGAAAAAAAAAAAAAAATCAATGATCATTTCCATAGACTTCAGTGAGGAAGTTGGAGTGATAACTGTGCATAACAATGGGCCCGCAGTGTAATGAGAGCAGGGATCAATACTTGGCACATTCATGCTGGCGTTTGCCCTGCTGCTGGCCAGCAAAGCCGCGGTAATTAAGAAGTCTACCCTCAATCCAAATACCTCTCAGCTTAGCTCCTGTGTTCCTTGAAATATCCATTTAGCTCTTTTGCACTTGAATAACTGGGTGCCATGGTTATTTGTATTCTGATGTAAGCTCAATAACTGCAGAAACAAATGAGTTTTAGTTTAAAAAGCAAACAAAATAATCCAATGCAGTAATGATATAGACAAATAAACCTCAACGAATTTCCAAGTCCAATAGTTTTAACTGACAGAGTTACAAGTCCAATAGTTTTAACTGACAGATTTAGTCAAGAGATCAATTTATATTCGGGCAGCAGCAGTCAATACATATTCATTGCATCGGCAATTTAGTTGGTTTTCTTCTTTGTCTCAACTGAGTCCCACAAATTAAACTTTCATATTTTGCTTTCATATACTTTCATATATAATTTTCACGCAGAGATTAGCAAAGTTGCAAATGGTTCTGAAACTGGGGGAGCTAATTGGGATTTTAGTGTGCTGCACACTGCACTGCAGGGCTGTCAGCGGCCAAGATGATCAGACAAGCCGGCTGTAACAGAGACAAGACAAAAGAAAAGGAGCAGCATGAACTACAGAGTCAAAAGTAAGTTAAGCTCTGACTTGATCTCAGAGCAAAAAGGGACTCTTAAAAAGCTACAATAATCCTAGATGTATCAAATGAAGCCAAAATACAACTCAAAAACAAATACTGTAACTAGGGCATACGATCATGGAAAGACTGATACACATGGTTAATCAAACTCAACCAAAGGAGAGACAGTAAAGGATTTAGGCAGCGGATCATGAAATGACACTCCCTTATTATTAGGTACATGTACTGCAGTACCACACTGCCCTCTAGTGGATGTTTTATGTCCAAACACCATTTTATCATACCAAAACTGCATTACAAAAAATATATTCCCCTCCTCATTCTGATCTGCCAGAACAGTCAGTTAAGTGGGAGGTAATTGGGCATTAGTGGAGTATAGCATGCTTGTTTTCAATTTACAAATGACATTACACATCAACAATACTGCTTTTGCATGATGTCATTTACATTCTGTCATTTATCCTGCAAGATGACTCTCACTATACAGCTAATCTGGATATAAACTGCAATGAGCAGAAGTGTCCTTGTGTTACTTGCTTTCTTTATATGCTGCATGTGGGCTGCTCCAAATATGACTATACTTAATAAGAACTTTTATATCATTCTAAGCAATACAACCTAGAAGGACTAAATATTTATTTATCACCCGATCAAACTATAAGAGGCACAGACTGATGTCATGAAGTGGCGTATGTATGACACGCCAATTCGTATGCCATTATTGACGTGTTATCAAGACGCACACTGGCTTTTTAGCGTGTTTATCAACGCCATTTGGCAAATAGCCTATGGATAACTCCCAGAAAGAGGACTCCCTCTCTGTGATGTATTTGTGTAGGTAGATAGAGCGACAATGTGAATAGTGGGCACAACAGGAAATAGTGTGATGGTTGAGATTACTACAAAGCTACTAGAAGGAGAGGCTATATTGCCATCACAAAGCTCCAAGATGTTACTGCACTGCATTATGGTCTTTAGAGGCTACTGTCAGTGGATAAACTGTCTCTTCAATTTTTCCCTGAGCGTTGAAAAAAAAGCTGCGGATCTGTGATAAGAGGGACAAAAAATACTATTGGTGTTGCAGATAACCGGATCATGTTTTTACATTTAAAAACACCTTCAAAGCTGCACTCCATTTAGCTAGTTAGCTATGGGAATGACAAAAAAATACACCAAAGAGCAACATGGGTGCAGGAATGCACGGCCAATCACTTCCTCGAAGTCTCATTTTTAATGTTTCAGCGTCAGTCATGCAAAACAAGACAAAGTGCAGAAATTGCATTAGATGGAATTCTCAAGGATCCTCAAAATAGTCTCCCGACACAGCACACTTGCTCTCTTCTCATTTCAGGTGTTTACAAACCTGTCAAAGCTTGTCACAAGCTGATGACCATGGCCATGTGGGGCTTATCCTGTTGGGAGGGCTGCAGAACACATGCAGACCTAATCAGAGTGTCATTAATCCACGATGAAACATCTCTGTGACCGACTGTCAACGTGACTAGAAATAGAAACTCTCCAGAGAGAGAGAGAGAGAGAGAGAGAGAGAGAGAGAGAGAGAGAGAGAGAGAGAGAGAGAGAGAGAGAGAGAGAGAGAGAGAGAGAGAGAGAGAGAGAGAGAGAGAGAGAGAGAGAGAGAGAGAGAGAGAGAGAGAGAGAGAGAGAGAGAGAGAGAGAGAGAGAGAGAGAGACAACTCATCGAAGACAAATTCTCAGCAGCACCAAAGCTTTAAACATGCACAAATAACAAAACCCTAACAGTTTGAAATTGCAGACGATCCTGCCGGCGGGCTAAAAGTGGCCAGATAATGAAACCGACACTGCTGTCCGGTAACAAATGTTTCTGGAGAGGTACTTATCTGAATCTATTTTCTCTCTCAAAGTTGATGTGCGAGAGGAGATCAAACACCTTATAATTAGAACACATTGTACAAACACAGGAAACACTACAGAGATGTAGCAAAGGACAGTAAATATGTAAGTCAACAGCAACAGTGAGTATACAGATTTCTGACAGGGAGACTCATGGTCCCCCACAGCAGTCTGATCAACTCATCACCCATTATTCTCCAAATGTGTTCATTTGCACTGATTACTGGATGTTATCCACTGGAACACTATTGATTATATAAAAGTGAATACTACAGGTTTTTTTTCCTTCATACAATTGAACTGCCGTTTCAACTGTTCAGGTCAGTTTGGTCAAGTTTGCATTTGGAGTGCAAATGCTGGAGATTTCAGCATTTATCCTACTTTCGTCTGTCTAATTCAACCAGTTTTCCATTACTTTTAGCCAACTATTTGAACACTGTATTCATTACTTATAGCTCGGCCTATTTTGGCCATTTACCCAATGCTTTTAGATATCGTTTACCCAGCGATTTCAACCATTTCTTCTTTACTTTCTATCTCATTTAACCAGTTTTCCATTCCATTTATCTGTCTAAAACTGTTTTCTTTAAGTACTTTTAGCTTACTCTTTTAGCCATTTATTAAGTCCTTTTACATAACTAGCCATCACTCCTAACTATTTGGACTGCATTCATTACTTTTAGCTAGACATGTTTATTGCAGCCATTTATCTGTTACTTTTATCTTGCGGTTACACTTCTCTGCTCATCTGCAAGCTAGTTTTCACACAATCAATTGCAACACGTAAAAAGTTTTTTTTCCTAATAAAATCCTGATTTTTTTTTTTTCTTTTTTTAATTGGTTGAGCTACAATTTTTCTACACTCCTGGGGTACAAGTAGCCTGCTACCACTTGTTGTAAATCACTTTATTATGGGATCAAAACCTACTGTTCCAGAGTTCAGCGTGTTAACGAACACAACGCAACAGTGTGTGTTAATTCATGTCCACACCCATCAGGGCTCATTTAGCAGATCATTGTAAACACCTCAATACCATCAATGACAAATACTTGTAGCGCCAAAATCAACATTTGGAAACACTGGGAAATCTGCTGTGGATATTCCATGTGTTATAGCTGCTGGTGATAAATAAGCGTTCATACTTCATCATCTCCACTGATGGTGCATGTTGACAGAGCCAGATGTGTTACACACACAGACACACACACACACACACACACACACACACACACACACACACACACAATTCAGTCCCCTCATCACTGTCTTTCCTCCCACATTCTCCAGCTTTTCTCCCCCAACCTTCCCTTCATTCCAACTCCACTCTCAACTCCCTCTTCTCCCTGTTGACTATCACACAGCAGCAACAGCAGCATACAGCCAATAATGTGGGTCATAGCTTGGTAAAACAGTGGCGCTGTGGCACAATGTCATTATCTTGGATCTCATTATACAGCAGATGACTATTAAGTTACAAATGAAGAGGTTCGAGCACGAAATTACATGCCAAGTGCACCAGTTTAATGCATCATGATTCAATGATTTGAGAGACAAACGGCAAAAATTATCATCTATTTTGCAGTGAGGACAACACAATTGACTTGTCCTGCCCAAAAGCTTCCAAAGTGCCTGTAAACTGCCCACTAACATCTTTTACTGTTAATAAGATGATTATTGCAGCCAACAAACTGTACCCGGGACAGAATTTACAACATCTCCAAAGCGCACAGACGCGCAATAACCCAAGCAGAAAGCAGCGTCTGCCAAAGCGTTTCCTAAGCTTGCATCCAAACATCCAGCATCACTGCCATGCTTTCCTCATGAGCCGCAGCCTGTCTGTGCGCACGGAAGCAGCTCCAAATCATTTAACTTCTCTGAATAACTCTTTCTTACCTTTCCAGCCTTGGAGCACCTGCGATAAGCATTTGTGGCTCCTGCCGTTTGGTTCATGGCGAAAACTTCTGCGGGGGGAAAAAAGCAAATAAAGTAATGCCGCTTTCCTCAAACAAAGTTGGAGTTGCATTCAAGAAGGCGAGCACGTAAAGCTGATGAATGTTTGTTTAACCTGATTTGCTGGAATCGCCCTCGCTGTCGCTCCTCGTGATCTGCTTGCAAAGAGCCTGTTTGATACTCGGAGACGCGTTAAATGGTTTATTGTTTTCTCAGATGTAGTCAGGAGGATTTACCGAGATCTCCTGTTTGGTGATCCACGCAAAGTCCTGCTGATTGGTCTCGGAGTCAAATGTAAATCCGATGAGAACTTTCCCAGCAGAGCAACTGTGAAAGGTGACGCTTTTAACTCCGCTTACTGTATTTGAAGACATTCACTTATTTGTATTCACGCACTTCGAGTCTGATTTGAGAATATAACACTCACCTGCTTACACTGGCGGAGCCGCGTGGGTGTGTGTGTTTGCGCAGCAATTGCGCAAGCGCATCGCATCTGTCAGCCTGACTACACGGGGCTGAGGAAGGAGCCTTTTAACACTGCTCGCCCACAAGAGCAGAAAACAGCAGGAGAGACTGCAAGTTACACTATAATCCTACATCATGAGGAAAAAATATAACACTATACTGTGCAAATTTCTGTTTATTAAAAGCAATACTCGATAGCCTACTGCGTGCTTAGCCTATGTGCCTCTACTCTGCAATTTTCCTACTTCTGATCAAATAAAAAAAAAAAACTGCAGGTTGATCTCCCTCTTTACAAAGCGGCCTAATACCAACACAGTGACCTCTATCAAATTCAAATAGGATGACTGACACCAAGGATTACAAGTGACAAATTATTTGTGACAATTACAATCAATATCGCAGCACGGGGAAGTGAATTTGTTTAGTTTCAATTATAAAATAACAAATGAATGTTACATGGGTAAGCTTCCAATGGAGGGTGACAAATTACTGGCCGGGGTGCTGCTGAGCTGTGACAAAGTTGCTGTCACTCATTTTCAGAAAGGGTTGCAGATGTCTTGGCTTATTGAAATACATTTGCACACAGATGTGTCAAATTAAAAGTAAAAACAGACAGAAAGTGTCTTAGGCCACCATGAGCCCCAAGAACCGCTCCTTCGCATAGATCCACTAAGTCTCTGGTGGTTTGATGATGGCGATAGAACACTTTGCAACACATCCAATACAGCAGGTGTTCAGTTGGGTTGGGTTCTGGTAGCTGTGAAGGCCACAGCATATGATTTAAATCATTTCCATATTCATCGAACCATGCAATGGCCCCTTGTACCCTGCAGGAAGCATCGTTTGTTATGTTTTTCCTTCAATCCATCAACCGTCTGTCAATTACATCCAGACAATATATGTCCAACACACTGATAAATGATCAAAAGACGTATTCCGTTATATATTTACCTTCATGCAACCCAGAACAAATAAAACATAAATCATATAGCCAACCATCCAAACAAGCAATACCAACATACATCAGTACAGACATGAGACTGATTGTTTGAAGGAGCTTGATGTTGTAATACCACTGCAAACTGTAACACAATCTTTTTTCATACAATGGCCTTAGAACGCTGTCATAGCAGAAGCAATATAGCCCTCCATAATATGTGTATTTACATGTCCAACACCACACTAAATGTGTCAACCATTACATTTTCACTGCTGGCATCTGATAAATTATTTCATTATAGCGCCTTTCGTGTGATAACAACAGATATCTGAATGTGAACTGCCATGTCCGATCATCCCTCAGTTACAGACCCGTGAACTGAAATGTTGACTTCATTTGTGTATTTCATATTTAAGTAATTGAAATCATAATCATTAATTATTGTGGATGGCTGTGGCTCAAAAGTAGAGAGGGTCGGCCCTCAACCACAAGATTGGCGGTTCGGCCATGTCAAAGGACCCTTAAGCAGGACACTGAACCCCAGGTTGCTCCCCAGACGCTGTATGTGGGCGCCCACTGCTCCTAATTAGGATGGGTTATAATTTTTTGTATTGAATTTTCCTCCATTGTATGATTATGTGACAAGATAATAACGTGCCTTCTTCTTATTCATTTGGCCTAAAGATACATAACAATTTAATGAAAAGGTACATGACGACATTACTGATCCCACTTTGAAAACTGTTCAGTTGGCTTAAAATTATCATTTCAATCAAACAAATCAATTCTGTATGTATGTATGTGTGTATGTATGTGTGTATATACATATGTGTGTGTATGTATGTATGTATTTACATAGTTTTCTTTTCTTTTTTCTTTTGTTTAAATGTATGTGGGTGTATATATATATATATATATATATATATATATATATATATATATATATATATATATATATATGTATTAGTATATGTATGTATGTATGTGTGTGTGTGTGTGTGTGTGTGTGTATTTGCTTTGAGCATCACTGTGCCATAGAGTGGAGGGTGGGTGCTGGGTGGGCATAGAAAGCTGTGCATAATTGTAGAATGAACTTTCATCTGGGATTTATATATAAATATAAATTATCATCATGGTCCAATTTTTAAACATTATTGGACCAATCAGGGCCTTTGGAATATAAATGTCACAACACAGTGTTATCATATATCCATGTTGTATCATTATTATTATTATTATTATAAAACAGCCAAGATGCACTTGGGTTTTGTCAGCGTTACACATGACTGAGGTTATATTTGAGTATTATATCACATCGGAGAGTTGGATATATTTTTAATGATGGAAGACATGAGCAGGTCAGCATTCACTGTCTTGCTCATGGACACTTCAACAGTATACCTGGCTGCTGATAGACAGACCATGGCAGTTTTTAGGGATCTAAGACCTCTAGTCTTCTGGTTACAGGACATCACTCTCCTCTTTAAATGAGCCTGTTGACAGAATCTATCAGTGGACCATCAGTCAGTGTGTGGACAGCGCTGATCCACAATGAAAGCTAAGGACATCTGAGACTCAGGGTTAACTCTGACCTATAGATCGTCTCACATCCATTTGTTTCTGCACCAGCTTTTCCCACAGGGGCTCAGGCAAAGAGACACAAACCACAACCTTAACTAAATGATGTGTGAATTAAAAAGGTGCGCATTAAAGCTCATTTTCTAGCCACATTGAGGAGCTGCCCTTTTTGTTGTCTTAATATGCTCCATTTGGCACAACTGCTGACTTACAGTAGTTTGCCTGCTTGGTAGTCCTGTTTATACAGTGAATGGGAGCCTCCATTACAGCTTATGTTTTCCTGTGTGCATATTTTAGTGTGGAATCAGCAGATGCCCCTTTAAGCCATTGCATTTAATTAGGAGCCAATCTTTTCACAGAAACGTGCATGCATTAGAGTGTGTTCCGATCACAGGGGCTTTGAAGAGACTTTAAATTAAAATAGCTCCATGCAATAGATTCACTGTGTAAATAAAGTCAAATGTAGAAAGTCAAAAGAACAACGGTGTGCCCACAAGGTACATGGTCACACTATTAAACACGCTGGGGGTCTTGCAGAATGAAGGGGTTGAAAACTTTAATCTTCAGGCACTCACAGGAGAAGGAACAAGTAGACTAAAAAGCATTTATTGGCTTTTCAAAAGGACAGATTTAATGACCAGTTTGGAACTGTATCTTTTCTGAAGGGTCTTAAAGGTTGAATCACATCTTTTCAAGTCTTAGAAACAGTCAGGTGCCCATATTTCTTGCTGTAATCATCCTGTTCATACTGGCCATCCATTAATCGATGCCTTCCAAATGTAAGTGATGAGGGATATAATTTACAGACCTCTTTCTGTGCAATAATATGTTCCAGTTTATCTGAAGCTAATCTGAATCCTAAACAATCAAGCTTAGACAAATCAGGTTATCTTCTAACATCACTGTGTTTTTAGTACCAAATTTGCAAGTTCCCAAGTTTGTTTTTTTAAAGACAGAAACTGTCTGGGGGAACATAGAGGATTTTTTGTACTAATACAGTGAGACACTTTCGAAAATATTTTTTTCACAGAATGAGGACAGTGGAGTTTGTCTCTGTCTTCCACTGGATTCATGTTAGGAAGACATTATTTAATGGCCAGTATGAACAGGAGGAATGATTACAGCCAGCATCTTCGGTTGGTCTTTTAAGCACACATTACTGAGTTCTCCACATTATTTTCAGGCTGAGAAACAATCATTTATATCTAACTACATAGCTGATAGAACATGTCTCCATTTGAGAAGCTGGAGAAGCTAATGTAGTTCTCACATCCCAAACAGTCTGGCTGAGGCTGAATCGACGAGGGGAAACAAGCCCCTCTTTAGGAATAAACAACACATTTCACATCAATGGAGAGCTACCTCTACATAAGCTTTAGTTCATGGATGCTGCATTCACCCTAATGAATGATTTATTCTGTAGTAACTCTGAAAAAGCTCTTGAGCAAATCAACTTTCAGAAAAGTTTTAATGCCAAGAGGTAAAATTCAGTGTGTGGCTTTAATAAAATGGGTGGGTGGCTTTCATACGGGAATCCTCTTCTTCCATAAGCCTCTCATCAACATGGGAGAGATTATCTCAATTTGATAACCTTTTGGTATGCAGGTCCTCAGATATTTTTTTCAGTGCTCCTCACTCCTGTATATGTGAATGTTAATGTGGGGTAGCTGCTTTCTGCGTTGCTGTAACCAGATAATGGACTTATGCATAATAATACTTGCGGGGATAATCTAGTTTTGGAAGCTGGTCTTTTTCCCCCCGGATAGCATCCTAAAGTTATTAAAGACGCCCTTCCTGGTTCTCCAAACGTTGTGCAATTACACACAGTATGTGCCGATGCTTCAGAGAACATCAAATCTGCAAATTGGTTTACGTAGATTGTATGAGCCAGCATTTTAAACCACAGCACTGGTATTTTCACATTATGTAAAAAGACCAGGTTTTGGCATATCATTTTGGGCTGTTTATTGCTCTCTGGAGTTATTATCGTTCTAATATTGTTCAGTTGGCATAAAAAAGTAATTCTAACCATTTCTAACAAATGATGCTAGGCCATGGTCCTATCAATTAAGACACACAAAAAAGGACATATTTGTGCTCATTGTGCTTTTATTTTTGTTGCATTTGCCTGTACCTCCAACACATTGTCATCGCTATTCATTTTTCATGCTAAAATTAGCTGACAGATCCATAAAGGCAAGGTTTTTTTCAGCCAGGAGAGATAGAAGAGACAAAACGACTGCACAGAGGAGTGGAAACTCCACGGTAGGTGCCTGTACACCCACACAGATATACACAACAGCACAGGGAATAATTACATATATCTAAAATAGTAATGTGTTTGTTTCACAATGTGCTACATCTGAACCCAGACAGTGACGTACTGTAGAGTTTCAAATCACCCCTGTTGGCCGAATTTGGAATGTTTGGCTATGTCACGTGCATCAATATTTCCCAAAACAGCAGTGAGTCGTATTCGTGGAAGCAGATGGTAGGTGATCCCTTCTTCCTGGAAGCCATGAACACACCACTTCAATAACCTTCAATCACATGATAGGATAACCAGAGAATCCTTACAAATGTAAACCACAACAAGGAGTGATACAGGCCTTTTAGCTTCAGATCGATCCAAATACTGATTCAAACTCGCATTATTCGGATAGATTTCACCCATTTTACTATGAAATACTTAACGCAGAGGAACGGGTTTCTGAGATTTGGGCATTTTATTGTGGTCGACTTGGGTCAACAAATGCAATAATTCCTTTGTATTACTTTAAAGTTACCTACTGCAGCTTTAAAGCTGAAATTCATAATGTCTTGCTGTTTAAGTATTTCATTTTTATGTCTTGAAATATTGCTAAACTCACATTTACTATTCAGTAGTTATTAGCTGTTCACATCTTGATACCTTTAAGTTGTGTACAATTACTTTCATATAGCAAAATTAAAGTCATCCCATATCACTTTAGTGTGTAATTTCATCAAATTAGCAAATACATGTTTACACACAACAATAAGGTATACAGAACATTTCAGCTTTTAAGCAATAATCAGATAGCTTGACAAGCCAGACCCACATCAAGATGTTGGGTCTGGGAACTCACGGCTCAATCCGAGGGGCGGGATAAATGGTTGTCTTTTCAAATTCCCTCAAATTCTGCACTCATAGCCAACCAGAGCAATGATAGTTGATAGATTAAACTTTTGCCGTATCCGGTTGGCAAAACTCCGAACACATCTTCCTTTTTTAAGAATGACTTCAGTGCTTAACTCCAAGTCTTCCAGAGTCACGGCCAAAGCCGATTTGAAAGGCCACTGTTCGCCAGCAGCAGCAGCCATCTTCTTTGTTTTCAAGTAGCAGGGAATTCACGCTGAACCGTTGCAACTCTGCGGTCCTTATCTTAAGCCCGCCCACCAACTCTATACACGATGCGATTGGCCTGACCAGAATTTGGTTTTTCCAGCTTGCAAACCAACGGAGAGTTGCTAGACGACCCTGGCTGCAAATTACATTTGCTGCTGCTAGGGTGCGTCTAGATTTAAGCTAATAATCAGAATCATTTCATGCACAGAAAATAAATGTTTGTTTTACTTCATGCTCTGAATGAGGGATATGATGCAACAGTGATCATGAATTACCTGTTTAAAGTAGGAAATTAAAGACATAACATGAAAAAAAGTCAGCAGAGTTACTCAATGATGAACTGCAATTCAGCAGAACGATTTGTGTTTTGAGTCGGATTTTGACTTTGAAAATGAGTGCAGAGGAGGAAAAGGTCATCCCATAGATTTAGGGATTAGAGCAGCTGCTAGGCCAATCCCAGTCCACATCTGGTGCCTGCCGTCCTGCCTGCTAACACACCTCTGGCTGCTCAGCAACACATCACATTCCAATTAACCCTCAACCGCTCTACGGACAGCAGATTTCATACTGCACATCATATCTACATGGACGGCTGTTTGCCCGGAATAAAGTTTGCTTTGCTTTTTGTTTGCGTTTGTTGAATGGTTTATCCTTAACAAAAAATAAATTAAATTAAATTATCATGATTCGTTTTCAAATGGTGGAAGATAATGTCTTTAATCTTTACTTTGAACAAAAAATAACAATAAAATAAAATATAAAAACACAATGAGTGCGTAGCAACACACCAAAAGGAAAACAATATCTACGAAGTGTTACAAATAATATGTTCAATCTGTCCAAAAAGGAGCGGGATGAAGCCGAAGCTTGTTATTTTTCCCACCCCTCATTCAACTGTAAATAGCTCCTGTATATATTATATATTTTGTATAGCAAGATAACAAATATACACAAAAAAACATAATTTTAACCACATACCAAACATTTTTTACATTTTGCACCAAACAACCCTTTACCCTCCATCAGTATCATATTACATTACATGTCATTCAGCTGACGCTTTTATCCAAAACGACTTATAGTTGCTATATATGTTAGAGGATGCATGCCTCTGGAGCAACGATGGGTTAAGTGTCTTGCTCAGGGACACATTGGTTGATGTATCACAGTGGGAATTGAACCCAGATCTCCCACACCAGATGCATGTGTCATATCCACTGCGCCATCACCACTCAGTATACTAACCTATCCTCACAATAATCTCTCTTCATCCTCATATCCTTTTAATAAAGTGTTTTTATAAAACTTTTGGTAACACTTTACTTGAAGGTGTCGACATAATCGTGACATGACACTGTCATGAACGTGTCAGAAACGTTATAAACAAGTCATAAATGTTTATGACTTCTGTGTCATTCGGTTTTTGTCATGACAAGTTGACATTGTTTGGGTTGTCTTGATTATGACAACATGACATTAATCCAAGTGACATTACCAGAAGTTGTCTTGGTCATGACAACTTGACATTAACCAGGATGACATTGCCAGAAGATGTATTTGTCATGACAACTTGACATTCATTTTCTTTGGAGTGTCCTTATTAAGACAACTTGACATTAAACAGGATGACATTATGTGACTTGTTTATAACATTTATGACACGTTCATGACAGTGTCATGTCATAGTTATGACAGTGTCATGTCACGATTATGTCGATACCTTCAAGTAAAGTGTTACCAAACTTTTTAAACTTTATTATGTTTGTACAATGTTTTAGCACCTGGTCCAAACCATTCCACAAACTCACCCCACAGATTGTGATGCACATACGTTTTTGAGTTGTTTTTGAGTTTTTTAAAGTTTAGTTCTCCTCTCAGATTATACCCACCCTGCCTTTCCATAAACATATTTTGTAAATTTCCCAGAAGTAAATTATTTCTTGCTTTGAACATGATTTGTGCGGTCTTAAATGTAACCAGATCAATGAACTTCAGAATATGTGGCTTTAAGAATAATGGATTTGTCTGTTCCAGGTATCCAACGTTATTGATGATTCTACGACTGTAGGTTGGTTTTGTATGCGTTTCCCCAGATTTCCACACAGTCGGTTTTCTGTGGGGAAGAAAAGTTCATAAGGTCATTCAAGTACATCAAAATTGTATCTCAAGATTGCTAGATTCTTTAAAATTCAATACCTGTAAATTGAACCTCAGACAAAAGCAGCTTCAGAAATACCCTCATTAAGTTACCTCCTGTGAGTTTAGTTTTTTGTTGCATTTTGATTTTGTATAATTAGTTTCCTAGTGAGAAATGTTGCACCAAGTCTAACTGAGTGCGTAACAAAACAACAATGGCATGCCGTTTTATGAACAGTGCTTCACAACACCTACCGTGTGTAACTGATATGCATTCATCGTGTAAACAAGAAGTGCAACGGCATAATTCAAATTTGAATGGGTGCTTTCTGTTTAGGTTATCCCACAACTAAGGAGGATTCTACTTTGCTACGGTCTGTGAAATATGTCACTGCAAAGTACTATTTGTGTAACAGACGATTCCTGAGAATTACATATGTCTGCCTGATATCTCTCCATAGTGGTAGGAAATGTAATCTGTAGCAGTATCAAATTCTCATGATTATTTGAAGCTGTGTCTGTGGAAGACTGGCTGAGAAGGGAAGGTTTGAAACCCAAAACCCCTCTACCATAACATATGGAAATGAGCTGCGTGATCTTATTTTGATCTTGGGCCCCAGCATTCAAGAGGAGACGTCCCCTTTCTCTCAGGTGGAGAAGCTGTTTTGACAGCTATTTCCAATGAGGGAACAGTTGGTTTGCAGCAAAACTGCTAATAATTTACAAGTTCTTGCTTGTCATTATGTGTGCCGCCGATGGTTGTTTGTCGTAGTAACGATTCAGGGGTCCAGTAAATGATGATCAGGTTCAAGGGGCATTATTTTATTTTTGTAGGAACTGCTATACACAGTACAACTACAGTCTTCAACAGTGAGAGTTGTGTCTTCTTCTGTTTTATATGTAGTTTATTGTAAGGCATTTCTTTAAACAATGAGACAAATCAACAAAAACAGTCAAGTAACCGGTTAACTCAGACATGTACAGAAGAAAATAAGAAATATACAATTAAAATTAAATAATAGTAAATGGCTTCCAGTTGAGAGTGCTTTGCATTAGATTTCAAGTAATAGCCATGAAAAAGTAGCTGGTTGAGTTACTTATCCTCCTCCCGGTCTCGCCTGGATAAGCAAGAAATGGGTTCCAGATAGGCAAGATTTTTTAATTGAGTTTGTTCTCGATAACCTGAATCTTTCAATCTGTATGACTGAAACCATGTCAGCCATCCATCTCTGAAAGGAAGGGGGAGAGGGTGATTTCCATAACTTCAAAATTAGTCTTTTGGCGACAGTCATCCCCAGCATCAAGGACTGTCGCATGGCTGCAGGAAAGCACAGAGTGGATTGTGGGCAGCCGAAGATGGCAAGTCCATCTTCCAATATTTGGGGCCAGAATCCAGTAAGAGGGCAGAGCCAGAGAGTGTGAGACACTGTTCCCTCTGTCACTTGACATCTGTCACACAGGGGTGAGACAGAAGGGTAAATCTTGTGCAATCTGGATTTAGAGTAGTGAACACAGTGGACAACTTTGAACTGGACCAGCTGCTGTCTTCTGTTAACGGAGCAGGGCTGTATTATTGACTCTTATCCCATGCAACTTTAGATCAGGGGTCTTCCAACTTTTTTTGGGCCAAGGACCCCTAAACTGAAAGAGAGACGAGCAGGGAGGTTGAATTGTATACAGTATATGTATGAGGTATGGGACCTCATACATATACTGTATACAATTGAGTTGCATAATGGGGTCTACAATAACATGTAGGATTGCCTAAAGTCTTTACACATACCAATCAATGGTGCCCTACAATTTACATATTCAAATGTCATCATGTTTAAATGTCAAACATACACATGAAAGGCAGAGTGAATCCATAAGCTTAACTGTTTCTGTGGATGGCTACCCTAGAGGTAGTCTACATCCATGTTGTTCCACTTCTGGGATTGCTCCATTGCAGCCGGAAATTCCGCCGGATGTCTTTCTTTTCGGCCGGATATCCGTTACCATCCGCTTTCTTTGTGTTGGAATTTTAAACACCGGTGGATTTATGAGGACTACGGTGAACTGCTCCTCAGATCTGTGCAGGGTAAATCCAGACAGCTATCTGTCCAATCTGAGTTTTCTGTTGCACGACGTACACATGTTCCACCAAAACAAGTTCCTTCCCGAGGCTATTTTGCAGTGGCACCGGGGCTCCGTTCGGTGCTTAGCGCCGCCCATGACGATTGTGATTGGTTTAAAGAAATGCCAATAAACCAGAGCACGTTTTTCTCCCATCCCGGAATGCTGCGTGGACTAGCCAGACCCTCCTCCGCAGCGCTGTTGAGGAAGGTCTGGCAATGCAAGACTACCATAGGGGCTACCTTACCTATAGGCTAGTAAGTATCTCACCAATGTTGTTGAGGTTGTTGTTTTTTCTTAAATGTTGGATTCGTGTTAATGTATATTTGCAGGCATATTTTAATTTTGGGGGTAAAAAAAATTTCAAAACAAAAATCTGGCAGCACACCTGCAGTGATTTTAAGGACCCCCAAGGGGTCGCAGTCCCCCTGTTGAAGACCTCTGCTTTAGATAATAAAATGCCCAGTTCCCAGGCATTTAACCAAATTTCATTGCAATCCATTAAACAGTTTTTAGGTATTTCAGTCAGGACCAAAGTGGTGGACCAACCAACAGAGGGACACTGTCATCCCTAGAACATCATCACAGAACAACAAATTATAGAAGTTGCGCATAAAAATAGATTTTTTTTTTTTTCGACATCAGCAACATATTCTGTTGTTTAGGTCCTCTTGGAGTAGATAAATGAGTCAAATTGTTCTCTGGCAGTGAAGTAAATAATTCAAGGGCCCTGTAGTTCACATAAACAGATCCTATTTTACTGTCCGGGCCGTTTTGCCAATTTGTTTTTACCACTTCCCACAGATAAGTGCAGACACAATCTCTATGTTCTTCTATCATGAATCCAAGACACGTTAATGCAACAGGACTTAAAGATGAGGAGAACCCTGGTTGTAGCGTAGTTAAATCCATGCCACAGATAACAGAAGAAATTTTTCAGGAGCACATAAGAGTGAAGCTGTTAACACGTGAAGACAAAGTTGTTAACAGGAATGCTAACAACTGTATCTCCTTTCCAACTGTGGTCCTGTCATTATACAGTAATCATGTTCAGGTGCAGATTCCCCAATTTCACCCAATATGCTGAGTCATAATTTGCTTTTCCACTCCATGGCACACTGATATCAGCACCATCAATCTGCAGCATTCCTGCAGAAGGCTAGTTATTATTTCAGATCAGTCAGCCTTTCATTTCCATCAAAGGAACATCTTGTGAATTGTCAACACACATAGGCACATTATTGGTGATAACCACTTTCACACTTGAGCGGTTGACAGAGTGGTATGACATGAGGATGGATGGGCTGCAATCTTCATCTGACTCTGGATTTGAATGTTATATCTCACAGTATGCTTTGCTTTTGTATTTTAAGGCCCTGAATACCTACTTTCTCAGGCTGTTCTCATGAACCATACGTTTCGCAAAGCTACGAAAAGATAAGCACTGTAACTCATATGATTTCCAAGTTGTTTTTTGCTGGGCGCACCACATTGACTGCTGCCGTTTAAAAACGCGGCTGGCCGCATAGCGAGGGGGTCGGGGTGATAGGTGGGGGTTAACGCACAGGACTTTCAAGCCAGGGAGTGGAGTTCGCTTCCCGTGGAAAACAAAAGACTTTCCCAGAGGAAATGCATGTTCCTTGGAAGTGTTTTAATACAAACCACAATCTTTTTCCTAAACTTAACAATTCGTTTCGGTGCCTAAACTTAACTTTTGTTGCCACATAACACTCACTTTTCCTTGCCTAAACTTAATCAAAATGACCGGCAGCTTGCAGTGCTCTGTACCCGGCTCACAGTCACCTATTTTCGGGTAACTGAACCACCAACTATCGCTGACCTGGCTGAGCACTGTAGCTGGTGTCGCAGAGCTCTGTAGCGGCTTAACACATCTACCAACTGCCGCTGGTACGACGAGCTGTGACGGAGCAACGTAGCAGCGGCTTAAACAGCTAGCAACTGTCGCTCTGTAGCCGATGTCACATGACCTGCTGGCGGTCTCCTAGTTTTAATATATCTTACGTTTTAGTGTGCATAACTTTTCGTACAATATCATACGAACCCGTTCATGAGAATGCGTTGACTTTCTTATCAGTTCTTACTATAAGCTATGAGGTCCTATATGAACACATACTAAAGATAACTGACGGCTAATAACAATAATAGTTTTTACACCGGGACTGTTTCTGGATTTTTGTGTTTTGTCTGCACTTTTCTTGCTTGTTTAGTTTGCAAGTCGATTGGCTGGCCAGTCATTAGCCATATTAAGGTGTTTATGTGTTATTTGGTTTGGTTACCCCTTTATTTTACCTCCATTTCCCCGCTTGTTTTTCCTGCACCCTTACTTTCTGTCACTGGCCTGCTAAAGACAAAAAGTGGGCAACCAAAATGTACTAAATATTTCTGGAGTCGCGGTGCAAGTGTAACGAGCGGCGCACATTTTGGACAAAAAAAGTTTCGCAATTTCAGACAATCATCAGGGCTAGTGGAAGACTGTTGGAGTGCACCTTTAAATTAATACTGTAAACAGGTTTTTCTTTGGGTAAAAAGTCGAACATAGAATATTGGTTAGGTGCATGTAACATTAAAAAGTAGTTGATATTACCTTTCAAACAGTCTTATGATCTCCTTCAAATTCCGTTTTGCATTGAGCTCGCTTTTTCGGGCTGTGCCCGGCCGGGCTGGGGGCAAACCCAGCCACCAGGCGCTCGCTGACGGATAAGCGGAAGAAGATGGATGGATGGATTAAGCTCTAATGTGCAGACACTGTCTGCCATACAGTACAATACAGGTCAGACAAGAGAGTGTGTGTGTGGTGACTTCTAAATTCTTAAAAAGGATAAACAAGTTTAAAGTCATAATCACATCGGTCCTCACTGGCAACTGCTGTCCAATATTTGTTAGAAATTCCCAGTACTGATTCTACTCACCGAGAAGATGTGGCGCTGTGCAATTTAAGATTAAATCAAGACAGGGATGGAAGCTTTGAAATACAGCGTATTGATTGACATGAGAGAGGAAAATGAATAACAGCCTCAGACAAGGAGATTAAATTATTTCTAACTCGGCTGGATGAGGTGCTGAAGATTTCACTTTGCAGCTCACACTTACTGTAAGGTCTTAGACAGAAAAGTTTAATGGTGGGAAATTTACAGTAAAGCTTTTTAACAGTAAAAAACATTGCATTTTGAAATTAATATTTTTGTAAACGTGATGTGAGATGTGATAAATCTGTTTGGAGATTTTCAGCAATTGCCTGTGGTTGATGTCATTGTGTGATTAAATGTGAGTGGAGTATTTGTGTCTACGAGCATGTTCGCATAGATTTCACTGAAAGCTCATCTAATTTCCTTAATCATAATTTGCATAAAGATTGAATAAGTCTCCTTTTGAGGTCACATTTATTTTCTCAGTTCTGTGTGTGACACAACGCTGCATTAATGAAAGCCTCAGTATTCAGGTCACTTCGTAGAAGTGTTGGGGGGCAAAACAGTCATTATATTAACAGCAGAATGTGTTTGGCACCAATGGGTTAGATTAGTGTGTTGTGTAATTAGGCAATGTGTGATCATTTGTGATGTGTATTAATTTATTCCAAAAGTATGTGTTGTGAATATTTGCCGGCATCACTTTCAGAACTTGTGATGTGTTTAAAATGTATCTGGATGGAAGTCACAAAACGCAAGCAAGACCTTCATATCTGCTAGAAAAGTCTCTATAGTGTGTTTATGAGTTATTGACAAGACTGTCAAGACAAAGAGAAACAGAGATGCCGTCGTGATGACTGGATGTCCCAACAGAGGCAGAAGCAGCACTGAATGTGTGTCTTTCTGCACTTGCATTGCACTTTTAACAAAAACACTGATACCAGCTGAGCTGTCAGGCCTCCTCCTTCTCTGCTTCATCAGTAACTTTGCCAGCTGGCATACTGAAAGAAAAAAAAAAAAAAAAAAACAGACAAATGAGTTTCTTACAGAGCCACGACAAAGATCATTATTGCATTTGCAAAGTCAATGGATTGTTGAGTCAGTTATTGTGCCATATGGTAACCAGTTTCCTGTCAAAAGTGGAAAACGTGACAGTTACTACAGAGACTTGGCTGGATCCTGGAGTGCTGGTGCCATTCAACCGCATGACTCTCCTTCTCTGTGCCGATCAGACGGCCACATTCTGCTTCATGATGAATTATGCACAAGTAGGAGCAGCTGATGGGATTACATTTCACTGAAATTGTACCTCGTAAGATTTCAAATAATAAAACTGATTGATTAAAAAAAAGTCTCTGTAGTTCAACAAATTCCTCAACTCAAGTTTCAGCAACGGCTTTAAATGTTATCAGCCGATTGAATGGGCGTTATCAGTTGTTTATCACTACAATAGATATGAGGCAGTATGGCCCTACTTTACCTCCTAGTGCCAGTAGGTCGGTATCATCTATAGGTGAGCTGGATCAGCCATCCAGTCAGAGCAACTGCTCGACCGCGGCATTGTAAGACAACATAGTTTGAACAGCGACAGTAAGTAAGTAAGTGAGTAAGTAAGTAAAACTTATTTATATAGCTATTAAATGGATGTGACCTTATACATTATAATTTCATAAAAAGAGCGAAACTCTGGGGTGCCTGGGAAGCTCACATGGTAGAGCATGCGCCCATAGGCGACTTTTTTTTTCCCCGACGGTTTTGTCACCTTTTTCTTAGTTTTTTCTCCAAGTCTTTGCTAAGTCTTTGTCGCTTTTTCCGACATTTGTCGCCTTTCGACATTTTTTTTCGATGTTTTTGTCGCTTGTTTAAAGCTACATTGTGTAAGAATTTCTCCCATCTAGCGGTGAAATTGTATATGACAACCAACTGAATATTTCTTTCTAGCCCTTCCTCCTACGGTGGCCGAACCCAAAATTAGCTCTCTCCATCATTTACACGCAGCTGTTCTAGCCACTCCAATATTAACTTTGGTCTTGTTGCTTTGCCTGTCGCGTTGTCGTTTTCTCTTTTTCGCTTCCCTGGCGAGTAATCTCCCCCTTGCATTTGTCACGGTGCCATTAGGTGTAAGAAGCCGAAATGCGGAGGTACGTCCCTCTTTGGCTAATGTATTTTAAAGATGGAGGTGCTACATGCCTGTCGTCATTCGAGCGAGTCGGTCATATGTATTCTGAATGATTCTGAAAGACAGATTCTACGCTTACAAGAATACTTTGATTAGTTGGTGGAAGTAATTACATATGAATGAGCACACATTTGTGAAAGAACAAAGGGGTTTTGCTAAGAATAAACCAAAAAAATTACACAATGTAGGTTTAAAATATATGCAGACATGTCCTGGGTCCTCCCTAGATAGTTGGGAGATCTCAACACCCCCAATGTTGAACCCAAAGTTACCCCCTTGCATGCGCCCCGTATACAGAGGCTCAGTCCTCACCGCAGCAGCAACGGGTTCAATTTCGACCTGCGGCACTTTGCTGTATGTCTTTTCCCCTTTCTCTCCCCTTTCGTGTCTAAGCTGTTCTATCAAATACAGGCCCTAAGTATGCATCAACTGAACATTGCAGCACTTAACTGAAAAGCATGCATCAGAAAAAGGTCAACTATATGTTAGAACATTAAGAAATGTTATTTTGAAAATAAAGCTTGAATGAAGAGCCACACTTTTGCTCAGGAAACTCCGTAGGTCAAATGGATGTGACCCTATACATTAGCTACAAAACACAATCTTTTAACCAAAGCGACCACACATGTACCGACGCTAAAATTAGGACTATGTGCCGCTCCTCTTCGACAGTGGTAATGACAGGTGATGACAGATAAAAAGAGAGTCGAGAGCGTGAGAAGATAAAAAGTGTCCGACTTATTTCACATTGCTTGAAGGAAAAACAAAAACCCTTCATATCTCAGAAAGTAAGCCCAAATGAGGAAAAATGAAAATGTATACGAGACAAAAGATAATTTAGTGACTACACAGACTGACAGGATTAGTTCTATATTAAACCGACAGTTTAAAAAAAAAATGGAAGTTAAGACTATTGTGATTTTTTTTTAAGATAGAGGAGCTTTGCAGGATTTGTTGGCCCCGAGTTCTGAAAATCAAAAGCATGTTATCAACGCCTGAAATGGAGCCTTTTTTTTAAAGATAAAGACTCTTCCTCTCCTCCTCGCAACATCCACCCCCCCCACCCCTTCTGCTGTGGTATCTCCTTTAATGGCTCAGCAGTTCTCATGTATGATATTGATGAGAAATCACGTCACGGTGTCATCTGTACTGTAACAGTGATGGATTGCGCTCAGAAAGCCCTCTGCTAAACAAGGGGTTAAATTGCCAACAAGATGAATAGCCACTAGCTGCTGCAGAGTTGTAACCATGGTGACTGCTTTATTGGCAAATCATAATGATGAACCTGAATATGCATCTCTGGGTCACATGCTAATTTGAAGACAGTGCAAGAGCGATAGCCCTGATGGAGGAGCATTCATAAAGCATGCAGAAAAACGAAACAACAAAGACTGGCTATCAAACATATTTGTCTAATTCTGAGACAATGTTTCCGAAAAGATTTCCTGGTCGCTTGTTAAAGAAGTAGAGATACATCTAATCTGTAATGCAAGAGTTGTAACAGATTTTTAGGGAATGGTTTTCTTCAGCTGTCTGTGGAGTGACGTGAAATTGTGCCAAGTGATACCATCAATCCCTGACTTTATTCTCAGCAGATTATGTTTTAGAGTGAGGAAGTTACTTTATAGTTTTTCCAATCCGCCCACATGGGAACTTCTCATGACCCACTTGGCAATTCATATAATTTGTCTCTTTAGTTTCTGTTTGTTAGTTTGTTGTTTATGTTGTCTGTTTAGGGTTGGGTACCGAAACGCGGTGTCAGTAGGTGGCACTGGTTCCGACGTAAGCAGTAGTAACAAGACCGAATAAGAACGGAAATTTCGGTGCCTCATTCCAGAAGCATCGCTGCATGGGACGCTATGTTACCGTTAGCTAGTAGCTGGATTAAACACGATAAATAGGATTAGAATAAGAAGGTCCCTCAACCTATCCCCTTTGTGTCCACTCTTGAGGGAAATGTCATAGAGATGGTTCACACCTACAAGTACCTTGGTATTTTGTTTAATGACTCCCTGACTTTTAAGCCCCATATAGACAATCTTGTGAAAATGCTTAACCTAAAATTGGGCTTTTTCTTTCGAAATAAATTCTGTTTTTCTTTTGGAGGCAAAAAAGCGCTTTGTTAATGCAACATTTTTATCTATTTTAGACTATGGAGTTGTACATGAATGCTTCTGCTAAATGTCTCCACAAGATTGATATTGCATATCATGCTTCTCTGCGGTTCATTACTAATTGCAAGGTCTTGACCCATCACTGTGAACTGTATTCTCGAGTGGGATGGCCTTCTTTGTCCTCCAGGAGGCTGGGTCACTGGTATACTTTCATTTATAAGGCCATGCTTGGTCTTTTGCCTTCCTACATCTGTAATTTAATCTCACGGAGGAGTGTTGGCTCTCACTGTTTGCGTTCGAATGATCTTTTGTTGCTCGCTGTTCCACTTGCCCGTACAGAACTGGGAAAAAGGGCTTTTGTTCACTCAGCCCCCCACACATGGAACATGTTGCAAAAAGACTGGAAATTGACTGAATTACTTTCATTGAACGCTTTTAAGTCCAGATTGAGAGCACTTGAGTCGATCCTTTGTAATTGTTTTTCATAATGTATATGTAATCGTATTGTATGTTTATAACTTTTTTGCTGCTTCTTGGCCAGGACTCCCTTGAAAAAGAGGATTTTAATCTCAATGGGATTTTTCCTGGTTAAATAAAGGTTAAATAAATAAAATAAAAAAACAATGGTTAACATGCTGACAGCTTACGTTAAGCTGTGTAAAGTGTGACTGTATTTCCCTGTAGAGGATTCCAACACGTACAGTCCGCAGCTGCCGAAAAAACAACACAAACGGTACGTTTACTTGAAACTCGCCAGTAGTCAGTAATCGGGGTATTCCTGCATGTATACACCTTAACCGGAGTATGATCGGTTTAAGCGTCTGCACATGCTCCAACTACCCATATGGCCACGCCAAGACCCGCCCTTCAATAGCATTCACACACTACTATTGGCCAGGCGTCCATGCTTACACAAGGTAACGTAACCCGATTTGTACAGGTCCTATCCCCTGACCAATCGGCTATCCCAACCTTAATCACTCGAGGTCAATGCCTAACCCCAACCAATTGAGCTGCTATTGAAGGGCGGGTCTTGGCGTGGCCATAGTAGGAAAAAAAGTGGGCCTCCGGACTCCGCTGGAGTGGCTTTTGAACCGGAAATAATCCTTCAGCGCTGTGAGCATAGAAAGTTAATACATGGACAAAGTGACGCCGTTGTTTTCAACGGAGACCAGTGAAGTATATTAGAAGCACTTTTCCAGTGAGGGCTGAGCATTACTGCGCAGCCTCCAACTGAGCTTGAAGACGTAGATGTGACGTGAGCAACCTATCTGAAAGTTGTAAGTCTTCTGGTAGCTGTGCCAAAAGAAATCTCAATCATTCCCAATCTTGCAGAGACGGAGAGCGTAGGTATATGTAAGGAGATAACATAGGCACAGGCTAATTACTGCTAACTAAAATGCTAGTTAACATTAGTAATTCAACTTAAACAGCTAATGTAAGTCGAAACAGCCTGCGAGCTTCTCCTGTATTGTACTCTATGCGACAGTAAGTCACGTGGTTATGACACAATCGGCGGGTGAGTGCTAAGTAGCATCAAAATGGCGCAATAGGAGGTACGCTTTGTGGAAGCTGGCTTACCCCCTTGGCTGTGAGTCGCGTTGCCCAATTCGGGGCATTGGCAGCAAAGAGGCTGCGGCTAAGGTCCATCTGTTTTACTCCCCGCTGAGGCAGCAGCAGACACCGGGAGATGACTAAAAACATTGTCCATCTCCGGGCTGTCAACGCTATTTCGGCAAAAAAGTGGAGGGACCGAGCAGCCCCTACTGCAGCCGCTGGTTAACGTTAGTTAGCTAACGAAGGTAGCATGCTAATTCCACCCGACACTGGGCGACACTTGTTACAGATATAATGAGCCAAACAAGTTGTCAGTCTTCTGGCGAGAGCACTGTGTGTTCCTATGCTGTGACAAGAATGTGTAAATGAAACATTAAATTGTTACATTTGACTAATTTAGTGGCCGATCGGTGTAATTTTGACATAGGTCAACCGAATAAAAAAGCCAGTTGTGCGTTGGCAGAGTGCCTCCTCCTGCACCGGAGGTAGAGTTACGCCCGTTATTCTTCCCATTTTTCCCCGCTCATGCAGGGAGAACTGGCCTAACCCAGTTATTCAATTATCCGGGGTAAGACCGTACCCCAGTTACTGCTGTGCAGGGGCAGGGTGTATAGCTCCAGACACAGCACCCCTGCTTTTCTCTGCTTCTCTTCACAGTCATCATATTTACCTATCGTATAATCAATAATATAGTGCCTCTCCTAGTTATGCTATTATAATTCTAGACTGCCGAGGAAGTTTCTTCCTTCTTATGACACGCTCTTTTCTTTTGTTTCCTTTTATGCACATCCTGTCCCAGAAGTGCTTGTTACTAACCTAGCTCTGGGGAGTTTACTCCCCGGAGTCCTTATGTTTCTTCTTCGCCCAGAACATCGCCTCGGATTAGGGTGACACCAAGATCTGGGTCTTGGGCGCAGCTGTCGCTATGGACCTGCTACACCCTGCTACGCTATGCGATTCCCTGCAATGTCCGGCTACGTCCTGCTGCGTCCTGCCGCGTCCACCCATGCTCTGCTGTGCCACGCTACATCCCGTACCGTCATAACCCCAACCGTCAGACACCGCCCACCAAGAGTCTGGGTCTGCCGAGGTTTCTTCCTAAAAGGGAGTTTTTCCTCGCCACTGTCGCAATAGCCACTGCTAATGCTTGCTCTTGGGGGAACTATTGGAATTGTTGGGGCTTTGTAAATTATAGAGTGTGGTCTAGACCTACTCTATCTGTAAAGTGTCTCGAGATAACTCTTATGATTTGATACTATAAATTAAATTGAATTGAATTGAATGTAAACGCAATGAGTAACTCCTTAGTGTCCCTCCGAGCTACTGTACCCAGCCTCTGTGTGAAGATGGTCTCAGTCACTGTGAAAACATCCTCTGTCACACTCCCGTTGATAGGATTAGCGTAAAGCTGTGGGCAGGAATGGGGAAAACTCTATTTTACATAATATGTTTCTGTGTTTGAGATGTTTCTGAATTGACACGTGGGAGCTTAAATGAAATGTTGACACAAATACACCTCCTCCCGAACATGCAATCAAAGACGATACCTTCTTCCTGTGGGAGTTGGCGGTGTGCAAATAGCTGTGAGAATGTGCCAGAATGTTATGTACAATATATTAGTATAGTTGCCAGTGGCTTGATGACTACTGGTAACTACTGTCACAGCTGCCAGCTTTGGGACAAAATGAGAAAACTGTGTCCTACTTTCACTTTTTTCCCAGAAAACTACTTATGAAAAGTACTGTTTGATAATACCGTGGCCTTCCTTATCCTCCCCTCCCTTGCCATGCAGCCAAATAAGCCCCCAAATAAAATTATTTTCTTTTGTACCCTTGTAATATATTCATGGCACAGGAAAACAGGCAGAGGATCAAGATCAAGCAGCACAGAGAATATCAAATGGAATATATTCATGGGGCTGTGTGGGTTCTCTCTGCGGCGAACAGGAAAAAAAAAAATCAAGCGTATTTTATATATAGGATACACACTGACACTGCTTGGAGGCGGGCATGTTCTGAAAGTAAACAACAATGTCGTCACATGCTGTGTTGACTGAAAGAGATACTGTTGAGGAGAATGTGTGGCCACGAGTCTGGTTTTGTATTTATGTGCAAATAAAAATCATTACTTGTTGTTTTGTAATCACTTTAGGCATGAGGATTTTGAAGGATTTAAACATAATATAGTCATTTAATGTACAGTCTAAGTCTGAAAAAAAAAAAAAACAATTTCTCCCAATTTGGTAGCCAATTACACCCAACCTATTATCCAGTAGCAATGGACTACAGATGGAATGTAACCCTAACCCTAACATAGGGCCTAACTTTCAGTGAAAAAAACATTATTAGAAATGTGGGAACATAGGGCTGTGGGACCATTGGGCTGTGGGAACATAGGGCTGTGGGGCCATTGGGCTGTGGGAACATAGGACTGTGGGGCCATTGGGCTGTGGGAACATAGGACTGTGGGGCCATTGGGCTGTGGGAACATAGGGCTGTGGGGCCAATGGGGTGTGGGAACATAGGACTGTGGGGCCATTGGGCTGTGGGAACATAGGACTGTGGGGCCATTGGGCTGTGGGAACATAGGGCTGTGGGGCCATTGGGCTGTGGGAACATAGGGCTGTGGGGTCATTGGGCTGTGGGAACATAGGACTGTGGGGCCATTGGGCTGTGGGAACATAGGGCTGTGGGGCCATTGGGCTGTGGGAACATAGGGCTGTGGGGCCATTGGGCTGTGGGAACATAGGACTGTGGGGCCATTGGGCTGTGGGAACATAGGGCTGTGGGGCCATTTGGAGTAATTTAATTTATGCACCGACACATACAGAAGTTACTTTAACAAGTCGTCATATACTGTACCTAAATGATAAAATAGGAACTTTGTCGGTGTGCCTTTAAAAACGATCCATATGACCATTACATGAACAATTCATATAGCATCGTCTGCCAGCTGGTTGAGGTTTGTAAGTTTAGGCAACTAAAACAATTTGAGTAAGCTTATGGAATGGTCACGGCCATTGTTAAAAGAAACTAGTGACTGCTGGTAGAAGACAGGATGTGAAACATGGTCTCAGCTGACACTTCATCTACATCATTGATTTAGTCCTTTTTTGCACAGGCACAAGATGACACTTGTAAATTGAAAAATGTGAACTCATCGGTGTAATTTAAAATAATCAAAACTGACCAGTGCAACCGCCCCAAAAACCTATAATAATTTGCTTGCTACATAAATAAAGACATATGCACCATAACTTGATGCAGAAAAGGCACAAATTGTTCAACGCATTTTCACAAACATGATATAATACAGTATGTATGCACACCAAAATGTATGACATCCTACGAAATTAGGACACCGCCGGCTGGTCATGTGACGCCGGCTGGCTACGAGCTCCATGACACTGAGCGGCAGTTGCTAGTTGTTTAAGCCGCTAGAGAGCTCCGCGATGCTGGCTACGGACCTCCGTCACAGCTCGACTGTATCAGCGGCAGTTAGTAGATGTGTTTAGCCGAAAATGGGTGACTTTGAGCCGGGTAGAGCGCACAGCGAGCTGCCACTCGTTTCGGCGGATATTGTGGTTAACTTTAGTCCACTGAATATAAGCGTTTTGCCGCGATAAAAGTAAAGATTAGGCACCAAAACGAAAAAAAAAATAGTGGTTTGGATTAAAATACTCCAAAGGAACACGCATTTCCTGGGTGGAAGTCTATATTTTCCCCAGGAAGAGAACTCCGCTCCCTGGTGTGAAAGTCCTGTGTTTTTACACCCACCCATCCACTCCGACCAACTCCCTCTGTGGCCAGCCGCGTTCTTATACAGCTGTCAATGTGGTGCAACCAGCAACAACAAAAAAACGTGGAATGCTTACGAATTACAGTACTTAACTTCTCGTAGCTTTTTGAACAAATGGTTAATGAGAAAAGGCTGAATAATTGCAGAAAAACTCATCAAAATGCAGGAAAGGAAGTGTTTGGTATGCTCAAAATTTAAATTGTGCTTTAAAATGGAGCTCTAAACCCCCAATGTTAAAACCCAAAGTTACGCCCTTGAACTTATGTTGCTTTAAAAGGAGCCCTGTGGATTTTTGTTGTTTAAAAAAAACCCAGAAATTACTGTTAAACTTACCAAAACGCTTCTCTACTGTAGTCATAAAACATTTGCAAAGCTGATTTTTTTTTAAGTATTTTAAAATTCAGAATTGTTACATCCATGTTTACTTGCTATCAGTCTTCTCTGCCTGTGTTGGTCATCAGGGCATACACTGAATGCAGAAGACCAAAACAATGAGCTGGAATAAATTAAAACGCTGTGTAGAGCTGAGGGGCATCTGCAGACTCATATTTCTCTCTGGGTTAAGACTGACAACGGTTTGCACATTACACATAGCTATTTTAGCCATGTTTAAATACAAATATTGAGTTGCAGCTTTAAGTGTGTGAATAACTCTCTACCAGCTCACATGGTAGAGCATGCACCCAGTGAAGTTTTGTTGCTTTTTAATGTTTTTTTGGACACTTCTTTCGACGTTTTTGTGGCCTTTTTCTTAGTTATTTTTTTCCAAAGTCTTTGCCCCTTGTTTTGACGTTTTTATTAGATGTTTTTGTCACTTCTTTTAAAAAAATGTCCAGGGACCTCCCTAGATGGTTGGAGAGTTACCCCCTTGCGTGCGCCCCATACACAGAGGTTCAGTACACGCCGCAGCGGCAACGGGTTCAATTTCGACTTGCGGCCCTTTGCTGCATGACGTTCCCCGTCTCTCCCTTTTTGTGTCTAAGCTTCTTCCATCTTCCGTCTTCGTACGCTTATCCGGTGATGGGTTGCGGGGGTAGCAGCTCCAGCAGGGGACCCCAAACTTCCCTTTCCCGAGCCACATTAACCAGCTCCGACTGGGGGATCCCGAGGCGTTCCCAGGCCAGGTTGGAGATATAATCCCTCCACCTAGTCCTGGGTCTTCCCCGAGGCCTCCTCCCAGCTGGACGTGCCTGGAACACCTCCCTAGGGAGGAGCCCAGGAGGCATCCTTACCAGATGCCCGAACCACCTGAACTGGCTCCTTTCGACGCGAAGGAGCCGCGGCTCTACTCCGAGCTCCTCACGGATGACTGAGCTTCTCACCCTATCTCTAAGGGAGACGCCAGCCACCCTCCTGAGGAAACCCATTTCGGCCGCTTGTATCCTGGATCTCGTTCTTTAGGTCATGACCCAGCCTTCATGACCATACCATGTGTCTAAGCCATCTTATCAAATAAAGGCCCTAAATGCCACAACAACAAAAGATCTTTAAAGAGCGACACTCACCATAGGAATGTTTCGGTGGTGGATGGGTCAAACAAACAGAACTTTGGGCGCCCAGATAGCTCAGTTGGTAGAGCAGGCGCCCATGTGTAGAGGTTTACTCCTCGATGCAGCGGCCACGGGTTCGACTCCGACCTGTGGCCCTTTGCTGCATGTCATTCCCCCTCTCTCTCCCCTTTCAAGTCTTCATCTGTCCTGTCAAAAATAAAGGCCGAAAATGCCCCAAAAAATAATCTTTAAAACAAACAGGACTTTCAACGGGTAGACCGGTGCTTGTGTCCCGTTTGAAACCAAAAGTCAACAGGGACTTTTTCAGTATAGTATGCAGCAACTGAACATTGCAGCACTTAACTGAAAAGCATCAGTGTTTCCCACACATACACTAATTTGTGGCGGTGCGCCACACAATAAACACCGGCCGCCACATATTAACCATCACAACTAAATGCCTAACCTTAACCCTTACCCTAATTCTAACCCTGATCCTAAAACCAAGTCTTAACCCTCAAACAGCCCTTTAAAGTTGTGGGGTCCTACTATATATATATATAAGCGACTTTGAGTTCGTGAAAAGCGCTATATAAATTCAATTTATTATTATTATTATTATTATTATTATAATATGTAGCAGCTGTGAATCAAATAAACGTATTATAAATAAATGTTATGTCATTTTTTTACTCTTACACTGAATGTTTGCTGCTTCAATCCAGATGAGTATTGAAAAGTATTTTCCGCGACTGAAAAAGGCACGTGTTGAGGATGAGGACCAGCCTGAACCGGAGGTATCAGTCTGAAACAGAGCTGAACAGTCCGACCAGTGTAATTAGTTATGTTATTAATTTGTTTACAATATTTTCAGGCTTCAACCAGTGCTGCTCAAGCAGAAAGACAGGGTCACTGGGAGAGAAAGAGATAGATTCGTTAGGCATTGAAGAAAGAGTAGGAGGAGGAGGACAGCATCCAACAGCGTGTCCTCCTCAGTTTTTGATACTTGATTGTTATGAAAATAAGTATTTTACCTGTGACTGACTTACTGCATGACAAAGAGTCACGTAATACCCTTCTATAACTTCTGTCCCATTCTGGATGAATCTGTTTTCTATACAAGTATGTGGATACAAAGCCAATCCTAATTAGTCCATCTGGGAGCGCATTGATCTGTGCAGCCGAGGCCTACGTGCAGTCTCTATCAATACCAATACACATCTGGATGCCAATTAAGCTTTTGTCTCCACGCTGAGACACTCTTCTAGTCTTGCGTGTAAAACAAAACGGGAAACCTGTCATCACCTGCACTCATGACTTTATTTTTTTTCATGCATTTCTTTATTCATCTGTCATTAGCGATCCTGTGTGCGGAGGGATGGAGCTGACATCGCTTTGCTCTAAAGGGATTGTGCTCATTTGACGGCTCAGTCGGATTTATTTTGATTCAGTTTGAATTGGGACAAAAGAGAAAAAACCTATATGCATGCCTTGAGTAGTAATGGCAGCAGCAGTCTAAATATAGGAATCTCAACTATAGCAGGGTAAAGTTGGGATCCCACAGAGGAGCAGAAAAAAAAATAAAAAAAAATTTCCAGCACTGACTTTGAACTTTATGCCTATGAATTCTTTTTAAGTTTAAAGCTGTGGTGCACCCCAGTTCTTGTAGGTCTTTGATATCGTTGTCTCTTTGACTTCCAGATCAGCAGCGTTAGGTGTGGAGCTCAGAGAGATCACACTTGTTTACTGTAGGCCACCGTAACGTGAGAAAAGGGACTGATCATGCTTTATTGTCACTCTACCTGCAAAAAAAACAAACAAATCAGGCAAAATGTATACATCAAAATGCACCAGAGTTCTTTTCCTACGCTGATCTCCAGGTCTAACACTGAAGCTTGTTTACCGTGTTGTGCATAATGTGATTTAGAGGTAAGTTTGGCACGAATGTCAAAAATCCCACCTAATCGCGTTTAATAAATGTCAGGAAAATTTGCAAGACTGGGCCTCTGTGACTGAGTGGCTGCAGAGGAAAAAAAGGCTCGGCGGGGAACACTTAGCACGCACAGCAAAAAGGTTACATGTCTTACAGGGATTGCTGCTTTTCCCACTTTGACATTTTGTTCTGATGATGATGACTTTAATGTTAGTGATGTAAAAATGTCAAGGATCGTCTGCTCTGCGGATGAGGGAGGAGTGGCATTCAAGGTTCTTCAACGCTTTCAAATCCATTCGGTATCAAGGAGGATTTACCTCCCACATGCATACATTATAAACAGGCACTCAAACACAGACATGAACCAATGCAAAGGCATACAGCTGGCAAAGATGCACCAACTTTTGATTTGAAAGGTGGTTGTTCACTCGCCTGAATTTGGACAGCGTTGACTACAATTTCAAGATCCCCCTTCTCCTTTGTTTCTAGTTTCCCCTGAGAGCTTTCTCCTGTCTTGATATGGGTGCCTCCCTGGTGAATGGATGAAAGATTTTGCCTATAGTCCCTAAGGAGCGGCCCTGACAAAAATCTATCCAAAGCCAAACTTTTGTTCTCGCCGCCAGTGCAATGATAGTGCAGATTTTTAAAACAAAAACATGCCACCTCCTGTCTGTCTTGGGGTTTGTTATTGATGTGGGGATTTCTGTACCTGCTGCAGACTACTGTGCTACTTACAGGGATATACTCATCGACGGTAACCCCGGATCTGCAGCAGTCTTTTTTTTGCGACTACATCCATTAGAGTTAGAAGTAGTCCCTCGGGTGTTGCAGAGAAAGGACCTGGAGGCTTATGGATCTCCAAAATTAAGCACCAAGGAGCCACATTAGACTAAAAGCCGCTTGACAAGGAAAGTAAATCACTGTATGATTTAAATTCCTGCTGGGAAGCTGGACTCCCATGAGATTACATTGTTTCACCTTTGGAGACAGTTCTTATGCAGGCTCATTAAAAGGAACACGGCAACTTATTGGGACTTTAGCTTATTCACCGTAACCCCCAGAGTTAGATAAGTCCATACATACCCTTCTCATCTCCGTGTGTGTTGTAACTCTGTCAGACGGCTCCACCGGTAGCTTAGCCTAGCACAGATCCTGAAGGTAACAGGTTCCAACTAGCCTACTGCTCCGAATAAGTGACAAAATAACGCCAACATGTTCCTATTTACATGTTGTGATTTGTATAGTCACAGTGTGTACTAATAACAAGGTCACATGAGACACAGCTATCTTCTAACCGTATATAAACTGGGAACTATATTCTCAGAAAGGCGAAGCACTGCTACTTCTGCTACTTGGGCGGAGTGATATGCTTGCAGCACACGAGAAGCACCGGACAGAGAGTAGAAATGCTTCGCTTTTCTGAGAATATAGTTCCCAGTTTATATACGGTTAGAAGATGGCTGTGTCTCATGTGACCTTGTTATTAGTACACGCTGTGACTATACAAATCACAACATGTAAATAGGAACATGTTGCCGTTATTTTGTCACTTATTGGGAGCAATAGGCTAGTTGGAACCAATTACCTTCAGGATCTGTGTTAACCAGGCTAGCGGTGGGTGCGTCAAACAGATTTACGACACGCACGGAAATGAGAAGGGTATGTATGGACTTATCTAACTCTGGGGGTTACGGTGAATAAGCTAAAGTCCCAATAAGTCGGCGTGTTCCTTTAACCTCTGCCCAGTTTTTTTTATGTTTATGCTGTGCGCTGGTGCTGTTGCAAACTTCTGAGACAGGAAACACTCAGAGAGGGTGTAGATGAGGGCACTCATTTTCTGACAGACAATTACAGTGTTGCACTCGGTTGTTTACATGAAAAGTAGCAGATATATTTGTGTCGAGAGAGAAGTTCAAACCCTGGCAGCTTTCACCTCTGCACAACTGACCAAACACAGGCTGAAGTGGGTGTGAATATCGCATCCACCGATTCAAGACCACTTAAATTACAATAAACTTGTTAAAATTATTATGGGATTTTTTGCATCGCTGGGCAAAGAATTAGCCTGGTCCTACCAGACTCTCATACATTTCATTTGTAGATAGACTCTGGCCACTCTCCATTAACAAGTGTTAACTTCCTTGAAGGCGGGTACTCTGTTGAAGTTTAAAACTATTGGATCTGCCCAGAGCCACTCTGGATCTGCCAGAACCAATCGCTAACGTTAGCTAACGCCAACTCCTTCACCACTAACGGAGCGAGCTGGAAAATCAAACTTTTCCTGAACCCCGTGGGGAGGAGGGCCACAACATCATAGCCACCAACAAAACTCAGCAAAGACTGTTCTCGCTCGGTCTTTAACTTCTGGATATTCGGCAGCATTGCCACAACGGACCGAATGGCTTCGCTCGCATCTTTCTCTGCCGCAATTACGGAACTACAACTCAAACTAGCGCACAAGCTCAGTGTCATTGTTCTCAGCTACTCCCTCTGTTCGCTGATTGGACAGGTAAAGATTGGCCGGAGAAAACCCAAGACTATACCGCAAACCCAGACAACGTACTGAAGGAAAATGAAAATTGAGTGGAAGTACGTAGGAGGGCGGAGCCAGGCTAGCAAAAAATCCATTGTGCAAAAAATTTTCGCTGGGCAAAAATTCCATAATAATTTTGAAGTGCGTACAACAGCTTTCAGTTCATGAAAAGATGTTGGTTTTAAGCACAAGTCAAGAGTTTCTCAAATCAAATGTAGGTTGGGAGGTCTGCTAAAGTGTTACATTTCCATCAGTTCAGTGAATAAGGTTGGGATTTTTTCTCAGCCGTTCTACGGCAATGCAGGTCAATCGCTTGGTAAATAACACCATGACATACTTTTACATTCATTGCTTTGCAATTTGGCAGAACTTTTTTTCAAAAGATAGAATGTGACACATCCATATCGACTGAATTAATGATTAGAAATGAGCTTTATGGTGCATTTTAAGGGCAGTCAGAGTGCTTCATATTCAAATTAAACAGCCGGTTTGGGATTCCAACTTCTCGTCACAACCACTCTCATACTTCACATATCTCGGTTAGTGTCCCCAAGAATAATGCACACACACACACAAAAAAAAAAACTTAATAGCAAATGGCTTTCCACATGGGGCTGGAACACAGGGAAAACAAGTAGCTCAGGAGAATAGATTGAAATGTGCTTCTTTATATTTAGCCACTTGTGAGGTGAAGCTCATTAACATTGATAGTCTCAAATAGGCTAACACTTCGCCCCTGTTATCCACCTATTTGAATTACATTGAGACGACTGACCCTCTGTCAGTGTGATAGATGTTCCTCAGTAACTGCAATTCAAGTTGAGTAATGACAATCTTCCTCTCTGTTGCCGTTTCTCTCTCCATCCCATAATGGCTCCTCTGAGAGCCATTATGGCATCTGAGATGGCCATTTGACTGCTAATACTCTCATCTCTTTGTTACTTATGCAGGGCTTGACATTAAGCTTTTTCAGCTTCCTTCGGGCAAGTGTCCGAGATGTTTAAGTTGCCTGATATGGAAACTGTAGGCCTATTAAAAAATAAATATAAACAGGGATTTGGACAATTATTATAATTTATTAACATACAAAACATACAATTAACTAGTAGCAATTACATAGCGGGGACGGTTCTAACTTATTACTTCAATTACTGGAGGAACAGGTGCTTCAGGCTCCTGGCTTTTTCAGCTGTAGTGCAGTGTTTTTGTCTTTTGATGTTATCATGAGCACTGAGTGTTACACGTTTAGTGTCAAAACTGGATTCACAGCACGTTTCTACACATCACATCTCAATATTCTTGGACAATTATGTACAATAATTACTTGGTGCAATAATTTATCAGCTACATTAGATCCGTAAAAATAACTGAAAAAGTTGTGGCAGCCCATTCCCAGGACTTTTTCCCGTATTGAAAAACAGAAATTTTGTGTGTAGCTACAGTAAAAATTAAGAACATTTTCTGGTATTTAAAATTATCTCATACAAAGCTGCTCAGTTAGTATACTTCTGCAATTAAATCTGTTCTTTAATTAATTTTGAAGCAGTTTTTTACACCGTTTTGACACATTTTTTTCCCCCCAACTCTTTTTTTGGTGCTTTTGACTCTAGCTAACCCAAGTGCTGGTTAATAATTGACGATAATGGTGTTGTGAACAGCTATGTAACTCTGTTAATAACTATGTTAGTTGTCAGAGCACAGATAAATGTCCCATAATGCTATTCGAAATGTAAATAAACAGAAATACAACTAATAATACACGGTTATTTTTTAGAGTGTGGCAAATGAGTGACTGTCTTTTTTTTTACCACTTTATGACTGATGAAATTAAATGACACAAGTATCCACTTGGGAGGTTGCTGTACCCAGTACATTTTTCAACCAGCCAGCGATTGCTGATGTAAACTCACAAAATGTCAAGAAAGCTGGTCTTCTTACACCCATACTGTAACCCATTTTCGTTATTAAACAGAAAAATACAACCGTGCACCTTATAAATTCAAGTTTCTCTCTTTCACCGAACTGAAGGCCTTCACACGCCCCAGGTGTGACCAATAAAAGACACAAATCAAAACTGCCGGTGAGGTGAATTTGGGACAGAATTGAATAAAATATTTGAATATTTGAACCAGCTCATCTTCCAATGATGGTTAGGATGTGGCTGGGACAGTTTGGGATGAAGCAAGAGAGAAAACGTAGTCTCGCTTTGCCAGACCTTCCTCCACAGCGCTGCTAAGGAGGGTCTGGCTAGTCCACACAGCATTCCGGGATGGGAGAAAAACGTGCTCTGGTTTATTGGCATTTCTTTAAACCAATCACAATCATCTTGGGCGGTACCAAGAACCGGGAAAAGCCACGCCGCCACTGCAAAATAGCTTCGGGAAGGAACTTGTTTTGGTGGAACGTGTACGTTCAAAAGTTGTTTTAGTCGTGGAACAGAAAACTCAGATTGGACAGATAGTCTAGTTAGCTGTCTGGATTTACCCTGCAGAGATCTGAGAAAAGCTTAACCATAGTCCTCATAAATCGACCGGAGTTTAAAATGCCAACACAAAGGAAGCCCAAGGCAACAGATATCCGGCCTAAATGAGTGAAATCCGGCAGAATTTCCACAACTGAGGAATCCCGAAAGTGGAACATCAAGGATATAGACTAGAGAAAACGTGAAAGAAGATGCTGTGTGAGCGGAAGAGAGAGAGTGTGATCGAAGCAGAGGAGAGTTAAAGTTTAGCAGTGAAGAGCGAAGGGTGTCCTGTGTCTTGTTTCCCCGTCTGCGGAGTGGAGTGACAGGCGGTAAGCCAGGCCCCCAGGAAGTACGCCAGGCTTTGAGCCAACTTGACATCGTGGCCAAACAGTGGAATTACAACTTCCGTGTCCGTCACCTGACGCCATGGGCCCAAAAAGACTTACACACATAGACTTACATGACGAAACAGTCTGTCAATGAGATAATAAATGTTTTTGAGTGTCACAATCCCCGCAAAAAGACTCGTTTCACTATCAGAATTTGATCCATTCGGTCCGATAACATTTGGAAAGTGTGGGCTTGCTCTATGGGCCCCATAGTGCGAAAGCAGCGGCGATCATCCAGGTAATTTTACACGAGGAAGTTGAACTTTTTTGGCTTCATGCACCAGTGAGAAACTCTCAAACGCAGTGTTGCTTAGTTGTAACAGTGTTATTGTGAAAAGTAAGACCGGAAAGAGTGCCATTGCTGGCCTTTTGTGTGCTACTGGGTTAGCTCGCTGAACGAACCTTACATACATTTTTCACTTGCCCGATCGGATAACTGCATGAGGCATTCTACTTGCCCGAACACAGAGTTTCGAGCGCTGCGTATCGAAACGGGAGTGGCAGGTTATGCCCTGTGCAGAGATCTGCTGAGACAAATCGCTGCAGGAAAAATATGTGTGGCACATGTTAGATTAATGAAAATAATCTCACAATGTTCTACAATAAGCAGTTGAAAGTGTTGGGTTTGATAAAGTAATAGGCCTGTCTGCTGCTTTAATTTTCTATTCCATGTACCGTGAGCACTCCGTTTCCCCTTTCCCCCACCTTGGAAAGGCTATTTGGCAGTACAGTCATCCAGAGGGAGGATGGATGATCCAAACAGTTCTGCCTTATTTTCTTCAAGGGTCTTACCTGAGCTCAGAGGACCCACCCCTACCAGAATAGCGGCTGTTGGAACGTAGACACGTTTGAAGTGTAAATATTCCACAGGTCAAAGACTGCAACTGAGAAGTCAGATAACGCCGTATTTTTATCCATGCAAAGCAACTTTGATTTATTTCACACACTTTATTCTTGCCAGGCTGCAGACAATGTTCGGGATCTGCCAGCGGTGGATATGAGTAATTTTTCCTATTTTTATGGTGTCGGTTTGAAACTATATTAAGAGCAGACAGCTTGCAAGAATTTTCTTTGTAAACAGAATTTAGAGGGAAGGTCTGGAAGTTGCAGAGGCTATCCTGTAAATAAATTATCACAGATTCAGGACCAAAGTGAACAAAAAAAACAACTCAATTTGAATCTGTTTTTCTATCATTAGCGTTTCTGTTGTGAGGGGCGGGAATGATGCTGAATTAGCCAAACTAAACAGTCAAAGGTTCTCAGCGCATGGGGTTTCTTTTTAAGAGACAGCATCGATGCTCATCGTCTAGGATAGTTTCAAACTCTCAACTGAGCCAGTTTAGCCAAACATCCCATTATTCTAGTAAAACTTGTTGTGAAGCCGATGTGAGGAGACATGCCTCATTTGGTATTCATTAGAAAGGCTCCCATTGAGCCTTAACCACACTCATTAGGCAGAGGCTAAATATTTAAAGGATAGATCCAACTAATTTCAATGTGTGTAATTTGCTACCTATCATGAATGCTGAAAATGTATTTCACTTAATTCAGAGTGGAACCTTGCTTATCACACCTAGGGCAAATCAATCAAAACAAGTCCTTTCAACGCAATATCACTCACTTTACATGTGTTCTAATAGGAATGGATATGCATGTCTTTCAGTAGATGTAGGACTTCATTGTTTGCATTGCTCAAACCTTTGCATGTTTACTTTGCTTGCTGCTGCTGCTTCCACAGCCTTAATGTCATACCAGAAGAAACAGAGAAACTGACTCTTTGCACGTTTGCACCTTGGAACTCCCACAGATCTAAAGTTGTCTATTCCTAAATGCAAAAGTAAGCCTGAATAATAGACACCGTTCTCCATTGTAAGAAATACAATGAAACACTTGATACTGTGCCTGAACGCATCCTGTGTAATCACTGACAGCACTGAAGCTGCTGCTGCTCTGCAAACATGCTGTATTAGACATTGTGTATTCATCATCATGTATTATTTAATATCAGACAAGAGCTAATATACATTATACATATTTATAGAATATATACACATGTGTAGCAATGGGTAATTAGACATTTTCTAGTATTCTATTGCAGTGTTCGTGTTTTTGGAATTGGCCCCATGTACATTTCAACAAGCTTACAGTAAGAAATACACTGTGTACTCTTGGTTTAATTTTCAAAGGATGCGCTGGTTTATACCTAAGCTTGTGATATTTGCCCTCATATAAAAGTAGCTTTGGTGTACCAAGTGCATATCATATTCTTTGGGGCTTTTGTGCCAGTGTTCCTGTTCCCTAACCCCCTCAGCTAAACACCATTATGGGGCCCAATCTAGAAGAAAATAAAGTGTGACCTACATGGAGGAGAGGTTGAGTGGACCGTCAGTTCCCTGAGGTGCTGGTCATGCAAGGCCCCCTGATGCCGCCATACATTACATATCTAACCACCTCTTTACTAAATTACCAGCGAAGAGCACTCAAGACATAAGAGCCCTCAGACCTCCAAGGAGCATAATGTATCAAATAATCATGGCTTTAGTCTGTACTCTGCTCATGTTTCAATGCACACCAAAGCTGGGAAAAAAACATTTTACAGTAGCTTTCTCTGCGTCTGTGTAGGCGTCATTTACTGACTTGCCTTTACTGTAACCCTTCCTGTGGGCATCTTAGCGTGCATACAGCGATATTATTGATAACAGATTAGCAGGCCATGTACTACTATGAATCTATGCAAATAAAGTCACCAAAACAAATGAAACTACAAGATAGTTTGCCTTTATTATTTTTTTTTTTTTAACTTTTGGCAGCATTTGCACAATCATGTCATTCAGAGCCAAAGCTCTTATGTTAAGCCAAAAGAGATGCAGTCCTGCAAGCAAAGTTACATATAATGCACAAACACCCTAATAAGGTTGGACAACTACTTCAGCAGTGAACAATATTGCAGTGCCAATCGATAACATTTTATGAGCTTTATTCGAATGACAAAAAAAACTGTAATGGGGCACACACTATGTGTGGAAATGATCTGGCAACACAGTGCACAGGCCATTTGCATTGGAATAAAAAAAACAAAAGTGAACCTTGTAACTCCAACCTTGGTGATTTTCATGTTTTTGTTGAAGGTTTTCATGCAGCAGTTTGGCTGTAGCTCAGGTGGTAGAGCAGGTTGGTCCATTAATCTTAAAAGATGGTGCTTTTTGATTGCTGGCTAGTCAAACCAGCCCAGGATCCCGAGGTACACAGGTGAATGATGCTTTGCACTGAAAGGACTGCATTCATTGCATGTCCAATGACAAAGACTATTCTAGTCTCTATTCTATGATTCTGCCCCTCATGATTTACGACCAATGCCAAAGTTGAGTGGCAACACAGGAAGAAATGTGGCCTATATGAAGCGAGGCAAAAGTATGGATATGGAGATCATATGACCGGAGTTCGCTGCCCGTCACAGACATGCAATTAGCGTTCACATTTTTTATTATTATAAGTCTTTTAGCCTTGATCATGTTTTATTTTTCCATTACCATTATCTTCCCATACAGTCTTCCTTATAGTATTTGGCATGTGCAGATATAATAGAAAGTGATTCAAACAAACAGGACTTTCACCCAGGAGAGTGGGGTTCGTGTCCTGTTTGAAAATAAAAGTAATACAGTGACTTTTTTTAACTTTACGGAACAAAAAGAGTTGCGTCAGGTTCACCGTCACATGCGTTACCGGAAGTGAAGTAACGTCTGATTTTAACCCAACCCACAATGTTTTTCTAAACTTAGGCTAACTAAGTTGTTTTTGAAACCTAACCATTGCACAACGTTAACGGCCGCAACCTTTCCGTACTCTGATTTAGATATGAGGACGGAAACCGCTCCTGTGGGTGGTATTTCAACACATTCTCAGTCTCCCATCACGTAAAATACGGACGCTTGGTCATGTGCCTTTGGCTTTTGTTATTCACGCTGAAAGTGCGTCCTTTGGCGTTTGTTATTCACGCTAAAAGTCTGCTTTAGCGTCGGGACTCTTGACGTCACTTTTGACGCTCTGGATCGCGACGTACTGACAGACATGCGGCACAAGAACGGGACAGTTAGGTTTAGGAAAAGATCGTGGGTGGTGTTATAAAATGTACCTTTCTGTGACACGCAGGACAAGAACGGGACACGATCCCCGGTCTCCTGGGTGAAAGTCCTGTGTTGTTTGACCCATCCACCAACCCAACCAACCTCCTTACACGGCATTTCGGTCTTTCATACTACTTGTTACCGTTGTCGCTCTTACTACAACGTCATCTTAAAGCGCCGCGTTCCATACATATGTTGAAGGGTACTTTTTGCGTCGTGTCTGACTAAACTTCACTAAACACTCCTGTGGGTTGTATTAGAGACTAGGAAATGCTTCTGAGAGGCTTATTTGTGTCTGAAGAGTTGTTGTTATGAGATACAAGGTGCCCATTCAACAGCTATTTCATGCATACAGTACGCCTTTCTCACAGCAGACATTTTGACTTGCGAAATGACCGTAAACTATTACGAAATTTACTTTTAATGTTTCTTCTGTCTGGTATTGGTGTTGCACATATTAACTTCTGTAGACTTTGCTGTCAGCCAACCCCTCCACCCACACAGAAACCACTGCAATTTTACAGACATCTTCTTAAGTGTGTTTCAAGCTACAGCAGCAGTGTTATTGCCTTGGGTTGTTTGAGAGTGATAGAGACAGAATTGCAGAATACAGAAGCTACATTGCATGTGCTGATCAAATTTGTCCAATCCCCTCAGTTCCACTGAAGTCTCCTCTCTATAGGGGAAACAGCTGCAGTAAGGAAGCACAGGATGCTTTGGAAGCATTTTCACAGAGCAATAATCTTATGGTAGGAATATATTCACAGCACGGCATGTAGTGAATTAGCAGATACTGAACTTCATAGAACAGCAGTTTTGGGTGTCTTCAGCGCAGCTTGAAGGGAGCTGAATTTACATTTAAGAGAAAATGTTTGTAGCTTCTGATTTAGGCCAGTTTATTTGTATCCAAAACACA